>NC_061119.1:167656486-167743090 GCF_002878395.1 Capsicum annuum
ACATGAGTGTATGAGTCATGAGCTAATGACCTAAGTCTGAAGTTTCTGTACTCATGGGACATGATTTGTAACACTGAGTGAACTGGAACTCCTTATCCTAAGAATTGGGATCATACATGAGTCTTCACTAATGTGAATGAATATGAGCGATGGTCATAGAGCTGACGTGTAAGACATGAATAGATATCATGATAACTAATGGGTTTTGATATTTTGAGATGGTCTGTATCTCATGCTCACTTCGAGAATAGACAAGAATGTCATCTATGAGTACTCTAATGAACATATCCAAGTACTGGTTAAACACTCGATACATCAAGTCCATGAAGGTTGCGGGTGCATGGGTAAGACCAAAAGACATGACTAAGAATTCGAGGTGGTCATATTGAGTTCTGAAATTTGTCTTTGGAATGTCACATTCTCTGAGTTTGAGCTGCTGATAGCCTGATCTGAGGTCTATCTTAGAGAAATAGCTGGCACCCTGAAGTTAATCAAACAAGTCATCAACTTCAGGAAATGGATACTTGTTATTGACTGTGACTTTATTGAGCTGATGGTAGTCTATACACATTTTGAGAGAACCATCTTTCTTGCGCACGAATAAGACTGGTGCACCCCATAAGGACACATTGAGTCTGATGAATCCCTTAACTAGGAGATCCTTCAACTGTTCTTTCAATTCTCTGAGTTCTGCTAGTGTCATTTTGTATGGCAGAATAGATATAGGTTGAGTATCCGGAAGAAGGTCTATGCCAAAGTCTATTTCCCTTTCAGGAGGAATTCCTGGAAGATCTTTGGGAAAAAAAATCTGAATATTCATTCACTACTGGGATTGATTCGAAACTGGGAGTTTTGGAACTAGAGTCCTTAACTTGAACATGATGATAGACACATCCCTTAGATATCGTTTTCCATGCCCAAAGGTAGAAAACAAGCTGACCTTTGAAAACTGAAGTACTACCTCTCTACTCTAGGACAAGTTTAAGCAGAAACTGAAACTGGACAATTCTATTTCTGCAGTTGACTGTGGCATAGCAGGAATAAAGCCATACTATACTGAGAATGACATCAAAATCAGTCATCTCTAATTTGACTAAGTCTACTAAAGTGACTTTCTGAGATACCATAATCGGACAGTTCCAGTATACCCATTAGGCTATGATAGTTTTACCCATGGGGTAGAGACTGCGAAGGGTTCTACTAGAATTTTAGGACTGTCTTCGAAATCAAATTCTATATAAGAAGTAACAAAAGACAAAGAGGCTCCTGGATCTATCAAAGCATAAACATACAAGTGAAAGATTGGAAATGTACCAGTGACCACATTAGGAGAATTTTCCTAATCCTATCAGGACTGAAAAGCATATAGTCTATTTGGGCATTACCTACAAGTGGCACTGGAGGAGGCGCCCTACTGATTTGGGAGATCAGACCGAGTTGAAGAATGGTTATGCTGGCTTCATGGACTAGCCTTAGGACAATATCAGACTCTTTGACCTGACTTGCCATACCCATAACACACATCATTGTTAGCTCTACATATACCCTTATGATATTTTCCACAAGTCTAACAAAAGGGATGGGTTCGAACACTACTAACACCTCCCTGAGGCTTAGGACCTGGCGCCCTATCTCTAAATTTAGGGACAAGAGCACTGGCTGAGGGACGAACTGGAATCGAAGACTTTGGATGGAACTGATAACAGTTACCACCCTCTAACTTAGGCTGAGCGAAATTCAGATTACCTATTCTCTCTTTCTTTTTTTCTTTCTATAATTTTCCACCTTAATCTGTTGGGCATGAATTATATGACTGGGTGGGATAATAGCCTGTTGATTACTCTGAGATAATATTAAATAAGATGAAGTAAGAGAGTTAATTCTGAATTTGCTATGAAAGAATGCTCGTCCAGGGAATCTACCTAAATGGGCGGAGGTGCTGACTGATTCTTAGTTTTTCTTTCGTTAGTTTTTTTGGGAGACATGTTCTATAATGAAAGGGAGAGCGGATTATACTAGGAGTTAAATTTGAGCTCATGCTCACTAGCACAACATGAATACTGAAAGAGGGAAAACTATTCCTAAAATATCTCATAGCCTTCTGTCCAAAAGTATGGTGCACAACACACCCATACACAAGACTCTACTAGAAGCAGCTTTGCAGACCTCCTAGGACACTGTTGAACCTTAGGCTCTAATACTAAGTTTGTAACACCCCGAGCTGGTACCCAAAATACTACACGATGTCCATGACCCTGAAGGACCACAAGCTAACCCATGACTGATATCTGTAACTAAGCACTACATGATATACTGTATAAATGCGAAATATAAGTTTTAACGCTGCAAGGTTCAAAACTGTAACATATCTAATAAAATAATATTTGAACGGGGTATAGAAATACCTAAAACTGAAATAAACTGTCTGAACATACTGTAGTCTGAAAACCTCTTAACCATTTAAAAATTGTAGAGTTGATCGGAAATGTTCCCAAATTACTCCGAACTACTGAAATAAACTAAGTACTGAAGGAATAAAATAATTAAATAATAACATCCTCGAATGATGAGGACTCACTGCTAAACTGGAATACTATAAATACTTTGGATCCCATGCTTCTGAACCTATGGTAAAAAAACACCATAGCATAAATATGTCAGTACGATTGAATGTACTGGCATGCAAGTGAGGTAGGTTAAATGCAAAGGTTTCATATGCATGAGCAATACTAACTGACTATATAACATGAACGTAAGAATACATGCATGGATAAAAAACTAAAACTAAATACATGGTAATACTGACTACTGACTCTGAATACTGATAACATTAACTACTAATAATTGAATAAATGTATCAAATAGTCTAGATTCTGATGAAACTAGCTGAGTTCCATACTATACTAAGTAATTGTATCTGACAGTCCTGGTTCTGTTGAACTATATGGCTTCTATTACTGAGACAAGGTCTAAAACTGTAATTGTGGGAAGTATTTATCTAACCGACATGCCCCAATTAAAGCAATTTAGTTGAGTTGGGGTCCAATCTATAACCCTAATTGGAAGGGTGTCAATACCGCACCACTGGTAAAGATAAGCTGTGAGTGAACCTCATCTGACAGTGTCCCCAAAAAAAAATGGTGGGACCCTCATCTGACAGTGTTAATCCACCTCATCAACCCTCATCTATCAGTGTTGATGTCTCAACCTATGCTGGCTATATAGTTCTGGAATGCAAGGTTTGCTTCTAAGGATCATACCCTCAACTGACAGTGTGTGCCCTTATCCTTGGGTTAACTCAGTGCTAATTCCTACTCCCTTTTGAATAGACTCTAAAACATAATTAACTAAACTTAACTGGACTGGGTTCAGTGAGTTTCGTTGACTGACGGAATACTACTAAAATTACTGAGTTACCGAGATTTTTGAGATTACTAAGATTTTTTAGTTTACCTTAGTCATGAGTCTGACTGAATTCTACTGAGCATGGCTTGACTGAGAGTATCTTGAACAATGACATTGGCTCTAGGCACACAACTAAATTATACGGTACAAGTATCCCCAGGACACGATAGCATAAAACTGATAAACTATGACACTTTTTAAACACATGACTATTGTCAATATTTCACAATACTACCATTGAGGGATTTCATGAAGCATTTATCATTCATGATCTTGTACATGGATAGGAATGCATATAAAAATGCCATATTTTCATAACTTTTAATATCATGAACATTCCATCAAACAACTACAATTCACAACAATCGTATGAAGGTCATATTTGAACATAAGGGTAACATGAATTCATCATTAAGGTTCTGTTGAGTCATAATGCACAAATATTATTCTCTTAGGCATTTTATCAAACACCTAGTATGCATAACATAGGGCTTAGGCATGATATCAAATTAATACAACATGATTCTATAATTCAATTCAATTTCATGAATTTCAACCCCATGGTAGTGTAGTTGAATAAACAACACATAAAGATTCCAAATTGGGAATCATACATCAATAACTAAATGAACATAATCAATCTACAACATAAACATCACAATTCAAATTTTAAAATTAGATTCTTAGGCTTCATGGATGAAAGAAATCCATTAATGAACACTTGGCATACCTTGGATGGAAGATTTTTGAAAATTAATGGTAGAATCTTTTGAATTTGAAGATCCTATGAAAACCCTAGACTTTTTCTTGAGAGTATTTGAGAGAAATAACAATATTTTGGTGAAATAAGGGCTGAATCTTGTGTTTTGGACTTATATAGGGGTGGGAAATTGACCCTTTTGCCTTTAGAAATACGAATATTTAATGACTGAAAATTGGCCATCGATGTGATACCCAATGGTTTGCGCCATGAGCCAATCCTTAAACACGATAGGTGATGCGGCATTCCAAGATCGCGTTGGTCCACTATTTTGGGACACCAAAATGGTCTAAACAAGGTCCAAAAAATCCAAAACTTATCTGAGAACACCTATTGACCTCTCTGATCATGAATTAACAAAAATACGGACTATTAAAGGATATTAAGGTGGAAAAATAAGATTGTCAACTTTCGAAGGCCAAAAATAAACAAGTCTGGGAACTTAGCTAGAATTTTCTAAGTATGGGACCCACTTGACAAACTTAAATAAATGATTTAATATTAGAAATTTTGTGGGGTTTTACAGAGGCAGAGCTAGCTGTGCATCGACCTAGAACAGACCACCGAGAAGCACTTGGTGGAAACTAGAATAGCATCCTAGGTGGTCGATCCTATGTGATCCTAACATACCAATACCTACGACCATATGAGGATGATGAAGTAAATCTGGGGCATATTGAACGGACAGAGACTGGAACCATTATTCCTACTATTTCCCCCTAGGAATTAAGTTTAATATATCGAGTGTTATGATCCAGCTCTGATACATGAAGTGTGTGTTTGTGGAGTTGTCTACAGATAACGTAGACATACAGCTAGCCAATTTTACTGGAATTTGCATTTTATATACATATCTAGGGGTGAATTAGCAGGCGCTTAGATTGAGGTTGTTACTTTTCTCTCTTATAGGAGAAGAATCTTTATCGTTAGGGGAACTTTCAAGAGGGTCTATTACTACATGAAATGAGTTACGTAGATAATTCTTGAACCATTTCTTTCCTCCATCTAGGATATTGCAGCTTAAGGATAAGAACTATAATTTCAGGCAGCAGTAGTCTGAGTCTATGTATAAGAATTAGTTTATGTTCAAGAAGAAGTTGAGTATGGTGACCAACTATCAAATTTCAGGGATGAACTTATTGGAGCTATTCTATAGAGCCCTGAACATCAATTTCAGAGCTATGGTAGACACTGTCTCTGGAGGAGCTTTTATGTAATTATGTTTGGAGATAGCTTCTGATATTTTTGACCAGATAGCTTCTGATATTCTTGACCTGATCTATCTCACTAACTGAGGGTGTCAAACTCAAAAGGAAGAGAGAGGTGTTGGCACCTACGCCATTAGAACAGCTAGTGACCATAGAGTAGTTAATAATTTTGTAGCGTAAGAAATTGTACTACTAAGGACAGATCTTGGGTTGCTAGCAAAGTAGTTTGTGAATATGAATTTTGAGAAAGTTCATATAGTAGGAGCACAGGGTGTAGCTTTTAAATCTTATGAGTCTAAATTAGAAGAGAAGGCTTCGCATCAGGATCATTAGTTAAAGGGTTTTCAAGCCCAAGGTCAAGGAAACCAAGATCGGAACTACTATGATGATAGGTATAGAGACTACAGTAGGGACAGAGAAGGTGACTGAAGATGTAGATATGATTGTAAGAAGAAGAGAGATAGGTACATTCTGCCTGGCAGACGAGATACAGAATCAAGAATGGAAGAAATACTGACCAAACTAGTAAAGGGTCAAGAAAATCATGAGAACAATCTTAAGAATATTAAGGCTGACATTTCAGGTTTGACCCAGAAGGTGGAATCTCATGCCACTGCTATCAAGAAGTTAGAGCTCTAGTTGGGGAAAATGTCTACTATGATCAAATAGAAATAGCCTATTACTCTACGAGTAAAAAAGTTCAGAGTCCACCAGCTATAAGTTATTTTCTAGCTACCAACACTAATTATGTTTTATCGGGTATTGATGAGAGACATGTTACAAGATAGTTCGTAGAGATTGAGATGTCAGATCTAGGATATATGAGGAAGAAGGTGGATATCTTGAGAGAAAAGGTGTGCTATCTCACTGAGAACCACATATTAGCCATCCCTCAAGTTGTATCCTTAATTATTCATCCATCATAGTTGCATGGTACCAGACACTTTGATTTACTCGCTAAGAGCGATGTGGTTGTCCTCATAGTTGGGACCAAGAGAGGCCGAGATGGGGATCTATAAAATCCTAACAGGCCATATAAGCAAGCCCCAAAAAAGTCCACCAATGATTCAATAGAGATCGTAGTTGTTGATAGGTAGAGGTGTGCCGAGCTTGTTGTGGGTGCATCTTCTAATAGTGCACCATCACCACCATGGCCTTCATCAGTGAATATACCTTCATCTGGGGAAAATTATGACATAGATGCCTAGTGTATTGTAGCTATGTTATCATTCCTTTTGTTTTTTATTTTTTAATTCATTAGGGATAGTGCATAATTTTTAGTTGGGGATGGGATGTACTATAGCCTCCATGAGTTTTATTATCGTGCTTCTTTTCCTGTCGGCTACTGTATGGTTGTAGAATTAACATGTCTAGGTTAATTTGTGTCGTATTGTATTTTACTTCATAATGTGTTTTGTTTTTATGTAATTAGGAGATTTTTAAGTATTTAAGGTAGTTATCATATTTGTATGGATTTTTGAGAAAAAAGATACCCCTTCAAAATTTTGTATTTTAGAACTGTGTGAATGTATATATGTGTGAACATTGTGGATCCTTTTATGGTATTAGGATTAGGTACATGATAATTACTTGCTACAATTGCATGAACTGGATAGGTAGTAGTTTGTAATATTGGCTTTGTGCCATGTGTGTGAGAGATGCTACTTAGTTTCCTTTATGTGCTAAATTCAGAACATTTTTGGTTAGCTTTGCCTAGGTTGAAAGATAGTCGATTACGAAAGGATCATAGGTTATTTTTTATATTATTCCACTTTTAGCCTAAATGATATTCCATGTGTGAAATAGTATCCTTTGATCCTTATAGCCTATTTTTCTTGTTATACCTTTCACCTTTTCATTTGTATTACAATGAACCTATTTTGGCCCTAGTCCTCCTTGGACATTATGCACCTCAACTCAATCAAAATGCCTAAATTGAGGGTGGCTACCATAGGGGTGCATAGTGTAAAGTGGGTATGTAGAAGGGTAAAATAAGAGAAAAGGCTAGTAGGGATGGGTGTGGTAAAAATAGAAAAAATATTATGCAAAGGTGAAAAAGAAATAATAAAAGACCACACCCAACCTGAATATGCATTAAAGAATAAAAATGGAGAAATAAGGCGGAATAAAAAATAAAATTGGCTAATAAGTGAGACCCCAAAGTTATTGTAGTGCTAAGGAGGCTTAGTCACTTGATATCTTCATATGTACTATACCAGCCCCCAAGCCTGCATTACAAGTCGAGAAAAGTTCTATAGTGATCCTAACTTGATTGTCTAAATACTAAGGTAAAAAAAATAAGAGCAAGCCTATTGTATTTGATGCACATTGATTGGAAGTTCTCTTCTGTGTGTGAGTGTCTCTTGATTGTCCATGCATTGACATGCATTATTTCATATGAGTGAGTTGGGACTTCTTTGTTGTGAGGGCACTTGAGTCATATTGTTAGCTATTTTCTTGTTTTGGGTAATGTAACTTCTATATATGTGTGGTTGTTTGTTGCTAATGTAATGCCAAACCTTGATCCCATTATGTCGCATTGTTGTTCTTCATATTCATACACAGTTGGTTTTGAAAAATAAGATTAGAGGAGGTGTTGTGTTTTGAGTTTAAAGTGTTCATTGACTGCCTTGAATATCTTAGATTCTCCAAATTAAGCATCATTTTTTTTTGTTTCCTAAGGACATGTAAACGTTCTAAGTTAAGAGTGTTGATATGCTATAGAAATATGACACTCTCGACGCTTAAAACAAGGAAAATATGCAAGTTTCTAAGGTTGTTTTGTTAGATATGATGTGTTTTGGGTATGTTTTCAGGAAATCATGTTTTGGATGCTAAGTTTGTGAAAAAGAGGAAAAAGGTATTTTTGACTACTTTTGAGAGAAATTATGGATGATCGAGACACTTTTCAGCTTGTTCATGATCAAACCATGTCGGGAATTGAAAAAGAGCTGAAAAGATGACTCTCGACACTTGCTAAGTCAATATGTGGATCACAAGTAGTACATGTAGACCACATTGGGCAAATCAAGTGTCGGAAGTCCAAAATCCTGAGAGCTAACTTACAGAAAATTTTGGTTTGTTACTTGCAGTCACCACTTGCGCCCTCTCTGTTGGTCTTAAGTACTACCTACACCGAAGGATAGGGAACAAGTAGATACCATAAGTGGCCACCAACACTTTTTCTCCTATTTTATTCGATCTTTGATTTTAGGGTTTCATTATGTACTATAAATATCCCTCAAGTGTTTTTTTTAGAAAAAATGCACTCTTGATACTTACAAACATATTTTGATTCCAAGATTTGAATTTTGTCTTGGAATTCTCTTGTATTTACTTTAGTTGATTAATTCAGTTACAATTTTGGGTTTTCACTTCTTCTTATTGTAATTTCATCTTATGCTTTCAATCATGAATGTTGTTGATTATTTCACAAGCATGGGTGGCTAAGAATCCACAACTAGGGTTGTGGAAACCCTAGCTGATTGACAAAGTAGGGGAAGTGCTATTGTTGTTCTGAACTGTTACCCATTCATGCATTGTATTCTATTCGCTTTAATAGTTATTTTAGCGGTGGCCAACGTTAAAATCCCGCCTAGATTATTGATACTTACTCTAAAAGAGGAGTGGTGACTAGGAAAAGATAATTACAAAAGATAATTACAACAGTAAGTTGAAGCTTAAATATTTGTCCATGCTACTAGGTATTATCTATGTAAGATGGTTAGCTTTTATCTAATAACTAGAGACTTAAAAGGTAATAGTTAACTGGGATCAAGTTAAGGATTAATAAGGTGACATCCTAGAATCAAAAAGTTAAGGGTGAAATCCATTTACTCATCCAAAAGACTATAGATGGTACATAACTTATCAGATTTAGCATGTAAGGTATTGGGTTGGTTAAACAAAGAACGATAGGCCTACAGTGTTGATAATCTAGGGGGAACACAATCCTAGTGTTCTTCAATACTGATTACAATTGAAGTTGATATTTGCTCCTTGTTCAATAGTGCCATTCAAATCCCCTCGTTTACTTTTCTAGTTTTTGCCCGTTGATTACATATCTGAGATCCATAAGTCCACGCATTCCCTTGGGGTTTAAACCTAACCTTTGTTGGGTTACTATATTTGACAACAACCGCAATCATCTTCGAAGGGAAGGTGTATCTTAGGCGTTAGCATGTAATCCTTATATAGAGCATAAAATACTTTGAAAAGTGTTTGGGTGCGTTGGAGGAAAGTTTAGACCCAAAATAGGTCGTGAATTGTGAAAGGGTGGGTTTGCATTAGCTTCGTACCATGAAGTAGCCCATAGGGGCTTACTACCTGACTTCACGCCTACCTTCACACCTTGAAGTTGTTGCTTCACGTTAGGCTTTGCTTCGAGAAGTTGGGAGTCTGCTTGGGCTCTGCACCACAAACCTCCCTTTATTCATCAATGAGATTTTATTTTAAAAGTGTATTAAGGTTATTTTTTTCCTTTTGCATCCTATAAACCATCCAATATTTACATCACTCTTTTCTAAGACTTAAAATATTTGTATTCTCTAAAAAATGGGGCATTATTCATTCTAAAACTAAGGTTGAAAGGCAGTGGTGTTCAGATTCAAACTTTGAGCTTTTTTTCAAGCTATTTTCAAAGGGTTTCTCTTCAAATAAGGCGTATTACTCATTCCTTAACTTGCATATTACATTTTTACATAATTTGATTCAATATTCATGTGTTTAAATTATGGGTATTGAAATTGGGTTGAGGGATTTTGGTTGTTACTTGAATTGCTTTTTTCATGTTTTAAATTTCATATTCATAGTTTAAAAAGATGGTTTTAGGACTAAATTGGTATATGATTATAATGATTGAATGGGAGGCACAGGTTTCCCCATATTTATGAAATCTTGACTTGATTATGCTATTACCCTGAACCCACTTTATAATCTTGATTTTAAATATGACTATTCACATAGATAACTTGTCCTTTAAAAACACTGTATTGCATTAAAGGATAAATGGATAACAATGGTTTTGGAATGCCCCTGGTGGCTATGGTTTGGATTTTTAAATGGAACTTGGGAGTCAAATGGTTAAACGGTTTTGGCTTGGAATAATTGAAATAGCTTGGAAGTGTATTGGTATGATGATGCCAAATTGGAAAATACCTTAATAAATGACTCATGGATTAATGGTTAGTTTTTGTGCAAACTATTTTAATTTTGGTTTAAAGGGAATTTTGTAGCATACCGTGAAGGTGTAGCCCTGGGGGTACCAACACTGAAAACCATGTTAGCTGACGTTGGGGGGTCTTGTCCAGAAATATGAATAACTGATGTGTTTTCTTTAAATAGTTTACTTTTGAAGGCTAATTGACTATTAATGGTTTTAGCCTATATGAAGTTAACATAGACTGGACCCTTTCGGTAAGTGGAGCCAGACCCACATAACCCATGGGTGCCTTTAGGATGGAGCGAGCTACACAGTTCAGGCTAATGGTTTAAACTATCTTAAGGCTAATAGTTCCTCGTAGTTTTGACAGATTTCTGATAAATGCACTATTTTATCCTTTTTTTTGAAGTTACATTCCAGTTCTCTCACTATTGACCGTCCATGTATGCTTCATCATTTCATGATGTAGGTTTTGAAGGAATTTTTTATTGTTCTTGTGCAGTGTTAGGTGGTTCAGTATGCTTGTTGGTCTGCTATGGAGTAGTGAGCCTCCGTCTTTTGTAAGGCCCGATCATTTCATTGGTTTCATTATTGTCTTATTATTTCTCTTTGAATTATATTTATCATAGTACAGGGGATGTCCCAACTTAGTTGGTATTTTTGGTTTAGAGGATTTTGTGGACAAGTATTGGGTTAGTTGTTCCTTTGATTCTCATAATTTTCATTTAACTTATCTATCCTTCTTATTACTATTTTGGTTAGCTTCCGTTGTTTATCTTTATGTGCTCTTAAAGTAAGGATAAGGGGGTTGTCTCCAGCCCATCATGGGTTTGAGATTGCCCGTCATGGCCAGGCCCGGGTTTGGGCCATGACACTTTTTTAAAGCATTCTTAAAATTGCAAAAATCACATTTTTCATGGTGATTTTTTTCATTTCATTATCCCCCACTATTTTAAGACACTACAAGAAAAACGACCTATAAGGAAGGGAAATTTGGTCCCAAAAAGTCAAAATCTTGTCCCAATTGATCTTTTTGGACGGGAAAAAGTTGGTAGCGTCCCATCCCAATAGGCTCCTATGCTAAAGGTTAATAGTGATGACTCTAATAAGCTGGTCCTAAAATCTTTTTGAGATGGAAAATAATCTGATCGTAATTATTGTTTATATATCTTGTCCTAATCGACTAACTACCTGATCGTAATAATCCTTTTGCGATGAAATATCTTGTCCCAAATAGACTAACTACCTGGTCATAATTCTCTTTTAGAAACCTTATATCTTGTCCTAAATAGACTAACTACCTCATTGTAATTATCCTTTCGTGATGATATAGCTCTGCCCAAATAGAATAACTACCTGGTCATAATTATCTTTTAGCAATGGTATATCTTCTCCCAAATAAACTAACTACCTCATCGTAATTATCCTTTCACGGCGGTATAGACTGTCCCAAATAGACTAACTATCTGGTCATAATTATCTTTTAGCGACGGTATATCTTCTCTCAAATAGACTAACTAACTAGTCTATAAACTTTTTGTGGACCAACAATTAATTGATCATAAATTATCTTTTAGTGATGAGAAATACTTGGTCCTAAATTATCCTTTAGCGATGAGCAAAATTCTTTTCCTAGATCAACCTTTAAATACGAGCAACATCTCTTGTCCTAGATAAATATTTAAAGACGAGTAATTTTTCTAGCCTCTAATTGCCCACAAGTGAGCCTAATATCACAAAAAAATAAATTTCATCAAATAAATATCAAATTACTATCGAGAATCTCGATACAAAAATATGATATAATTGGAGATCAAAAAACACCGTTAACATCCCATGATATTAGTTTCAATATTTGTTTCACAAAAAAAGTAGTCACCATCCCGATCGAGCTAGAGTATATGATATCAAATTTTCCATAACATTTGAATACATAGCAAAATAATAATGAGTTTTTGCATCTTCAAAGATTGCATCTTGACTTATCTTCAATCTTCAAAATCTGTAAGTATAAGATTTTGAAAAAATGTTAAAAAATTAATGTTACAATATAATAATCTATGTAAATATATACACTAGAATTAGTTAAACCTCTCACCCCCAAAAGTAGTCTAAATGTTATCTTGAAACATCAACGAACGCTGCAACAAAATAAGAAAATCTAATTAGAAAAGCTTTAAGATTAATTAACTATTTATAGTTCAAAAGGCATTCTTGAACAAGTAATTAGTAGAGTCAACCTATGCCAAACTCTAGTAAGTAAGTAAAGAATAAAGTAATGAAATGATGGTCATACTGAAATATAGCCTCACAATATACTTTGCTCAACATCACTGAAATGGCAAAGGAGAAGATCATTTATATTTCAGTCACTTGGTCAAGGATGAAAGTAGACTTCTACAAGCTCAACAGAGATGGTTGTTCTAAAGGAAATCTAGGACCAAGTGTTATCAGGGACAACCTAACTGGAAATAGGCATTCACTGGTAATCTAATGCAAGTTTTTACATTTTTTCCCATAATATATACAATCACAAATTGGAAGATACACAAATATATGTTTCCTTTTGCTTCCAAAGATTAAATATTTATTTTCCATACAAACTCCATAAAACCCAAAAAGAGTGCAAACAAGTCATGAAAGCGGACAATAGTCCAAGATACCTGGAGTTTTAGCTGACTAGATATCGAATCTATATTATAAATTTTGAATTCCTTCACACACATGCACCACAAGTCAGTGATGTAGCTTGGCAGTTTAACCACATATTAACAGAGAGTTCAGATGCTAACAGTGATAGAAGCATGTGAACGTTAGTAAATCCATTTATTTGAATGTTACAAAAAAAACTATAGCTTTTTTTTATAGGATGAGGTGGACAAATGTAGTTCCAGATGAAGAAAGCACTGCTTGTGACTATTTTCAAGTGATTTTTACTGGAAAAGAGGAGGTTGTTGTAGAAGAATTCCTTAACTATATTCTCAGGTTGATGATTGCTTATCAGAATAACCATACTTGGCGGGTGCTTCTAAGAATAAGATCAACTATATTCCCAGGTTGGCTATTGTCCCCTTTGCTTCTACACCAAGTAAATCTGTGAAGGCTTCTTGTTCTGAAAGAGCGAACAGAGTATTATGTAAAGCACAAACAGCTAATTTAGTTAATCCTAAAGATACTAAAAATGAATCTTTTAGGGAGTTTCTGGGTGAATTAACCTACGTTATAAATTTTGGTGGTTCATCGGTAGCATCAGCCAAAAGAATAAGAGAAATAGCTGATCTTATTCTTAGCTTTCTGGAAGAGAGACTTGTTATTATTCTCTCTGCAAGGGGAAAGGCAACAAATAACCTTCCGTATTCTTAAGTGCATTGAGAAGATGCTTAACAGTTGCTTTCAGGTTTCCATGATGGAGAAAAAACCTTATCTTGGTTGTGTTTTAAAAGGTTTTATAACTTGTGGAGTTGTTCGTGTCGACGATAAAGTACATGGGCTGAAGAACACAGATGATGGAACTATAAAAATTGAAGAAGGAAAGGTTTGTTGTCTACAAAACTAAGGAAAAATATTCTTTTCACCAAATCTGTAACTTTAGTATGCTTTAAGATATCAAATAGTCAAAACCATGTGTTAGACTAACAGAGAATTAGGTTTACACATATTTTATCATGTGATATATTTTTGTAATACTTTAATTAACATACGAGATTAATAACTTAAGTAATCTGTTATTAGAGGTGTTGATTGTAACTTGGATGTTCTTATCGACAACTTTATTATACGTCAGTAAGTTAATTTTAAAGAGGAAAAGTATAATTGGTGATAGCTCATGTAGATTCGGATGGAGATATTTTAGCATTCAACCAACTTATTTTAATTTTCAAGCGTGAATGTTTAGCACTATATTCAGGATCTATCATTTCAAGTAAGTGATTAGTTGAAGCTCTATTGTAATGAGTATTTTATTGTTTGCGTCCATGAGGTCTTCTATTTTTGTCTAGTAGGATACCAGATTATTGGGAAGTAATTCTCAAATCTTTCTAACAGTATATATCTTATTGGGAAAATTTGTAGAGCATCTACTCAAATTGGAACAACTTTTGAATGGAACAAAGCCCGTCAATTATGTTTACTTTTCTCCAGCTATTATTTACATCAGAATTCCTCAACTATATTCCCAGGTTAGACTTTATTTTCTAATCACATTATGCCAAAGTACTTTTACATTTGTGATTATTATTGGGAAACATTCACAATATCTAATGGTTCTGCAGTAATTATAAGGAAATTATACACACCCCTTCTACTGATTCCATAAAACATATCACACTAGAATCATAAAACAGATCACACTTAAGTAGAATAGATCCGATACTAGCTAATATAGGAAAAAAGTATGATAAAATGATGAGAATCACAACAATTACATGCTACAGACACCAACCACTTGCTACAGTTCATACATCCTAAATTTCTCAAGCCAATATAACAAATATACAGAAGAGAGTGAGAAGGTATATGGTCACTAACTTGGAGAGCATAAGGCATTGGTCATTCAGTTGAAATTGGCAATGTTGTAGCCTTGACTTGTGGTTGTTGAGAAGCAAAAAATTCTTTCATTTTCCTTATTTCTTTTATCTCATATTTTAAGCTAGACAAATGATCATTCAAGGATTTGTTTTCCTCATTCAAGTATTTGTTTTCCTCTTGAGTAGAACGTAGCATGGAAAATAATTCATCCTTGGAGGAAGTGCCACCTTTTAAGTTTTTCGCCTTTACTCCACCCCCAAAGGCAACAACATGGCTACAATTTTAAGGTCCAAAATACTTTTCAACAATCTCTATGCTAGATAAAGATGGCTCTGCATTCACTATTTTTTCTATTTGAGCCTGTAAAATATAAAAAGAAATATTTTCTATCATTATTCCATATAATTTCAAGTAATTAATATACATATTAAATTTACCAAACACACATGTTTTTGAATTGCTTCAGGTTCAACGAGCTTGTTATCTTTCTTTCGACTCTCATAGAAAATAGTCCCTAAATCTAGTGGATTGCCATCTTTCCCCCCTTTTACATCAAAGACAAACATGTCAAATAACACCTCATAAATATTTTTTATGAAAATAAATTTATGATAATACCTTTTCAAAAATAATATCTCGAATAGGCTTGCTACCAATGTCATGAAGCATCTCAACTTAGCTCGGTTTGCTGCATTCCTTTTGCTTCTCTCCTATATTTCTAAAATAATAAGCTAACTTTTAATAATTAGAATAAAAATTATAAAACAAAAGGGAGTTGCATAAATCCCTACAAGAAAATCCATCTCAAAACCAGGGAGTTGCCTAAATCCCCTTGTTATCTTGCTAGACTTTAGATAAAAAAAATTCTCGCTAATTTAACTGTAACACCGCAAATTTGGTACTCAGAACACTACATGGTACTCATGACCTCGAAGGACCACAAGCTAACCCATGACTGATATTTGTACTTGTACACTGCATAATATGGCATAATATTGCAGAAACATGTACTGAAGCCCATAAGGTTCAATACTGAATATAATCTGAATAATGATAATATTTGAATAAAGTGGTATCACAATACCAAAATAAAATTGAAATACTAAAGTCTGGAACATGACAGTTTGTATCTAGTCTGAAAGTCTCTACTATCTGAATAATATGAAATACAAAGTTGATGGGACATATCCCCAACTAACTCCATCTACTGAAATGTCTAAGTACTAAAGTACTAAAATAAATAGATAATCATATCGACCTCAAATGAAGAGGACTCACTACTAACTCTGACTGCTAAAATCTACAATGCTACTGCTGCTCTGGAATTTCTGCCTCTGAACCTATGGCATAAAATAAAGCACCATAGTGCGATGCGTCAGTACGACTGAATGTACTGAGTATACGAGTGAGCTAGGCTAAATTCAAAGGGTTATATAGATGAACAATGCTGAATGATATGAACATGAGAATACATACATGCACAAGTAACTAGACTCATGGTAGTATTGACTACTGAGTCTGAATACTGACAATATGAGTTTACTGACACTGAGATACTGAGTGACTAAGTCTATTAATATTGATATTAAATTCACTAATAAGTGAGGAACTGATACTGTATTACTGAATAATTAAATGAATATTTCTGACAGTTCAAATTATGAAGAACTGGTCTGATTGACTGTATCTGATAGTCCTGAATCTGAATGCTGATAACCTAAGTTTTATGTAATTGATAACATGAGTTTCGTATAATTGATATACTATTAACTGAGTTCGTGATAATAAGATTACTGAGTACTGAATAATGATAACATAAGTAACTGTATCTGACAGGCTTAATACTGAATAATGATAACATGGGTGACTGTATCTGACAGTCCTAAATCTGATAAAACTATATGAGTTCCATACTGTATCTGAGTTGACTGTATCTGACAGTCCTGAAATCTGAAGACCTATCTGAGTTCTTTTACTGAGACCAAGATTGAAACTAAGACTGTGGGAAGTAGTTATTTAACCAACATGCCCCATATATGTGATTATAGCTGAGCTGGGGTCCAATCTATGCCCTAAATGGAAGGGTGTCAATACTGCACCACTGGTAAGGACAAGCTGTTGGTAACCCTCATCTGATAGTGTTTCGAAAAGAGAACTATGGGGCCCTCGTCTGACAGTGTGTATCCACCTCATCTGACAGCTTTGATATCTCAACCTATGCTAGCTACATAGTTACGGAATGCAAAGATGACTAGTAAGAATTACACCCTCATCTGACAGTGTGTGTTCCCATCCTTGGGTTCACTCGGTGCTAATTTCTATTCCCATCTGAATAGACACTGAACATGGATTACTGAACTAAACTAGACTAAGTTTACTAAGTTCCATGACTGATAGAATACTACTAATATCTAACAACTAACTAGGTTCATCAGATTACTGAGATTAATGGGAATACTGAGGTTACTGAGATTATTGAGTACTGAGATCACTAAGATTACTGAACTACTAAGATTACTGAGATTTTTGAGGTTTCTGAGTCTTCCTGAGTCACATGACTGACTGAGTTCTATGGATCCTGGCTTGACTGAGGATATTATGAAAACATCACTTGGCTCTAGGCACACAGCTATATTTTTTAGGTACAAGTACCCCCAGGACTCGATGGAAGGAAACTGACACAACGTGACATCCTTGAATACATGACCATCAATAATAATCCATAATACATGAGTGGGGGATTTCATAAAGTACATGGTCATCATAATATCTAACATAAATGGGAATGCTTAAAATCAAGTCATAAACCTCATGTTCTAATATCATGGGCATTCCGACAATATATACTTTTCATAACGATAGCATGGAAATCGTTTAAACATAAGGGAATGGCAAGCATGTAATATTTAGTTCATATTGTAATAATTGGGGGATAACTCATGTGGTACTTCATAATCATGGTCTTGTACATAACATGGAATGCATACAGACACACTATGAATCCATTCTCCAATCATCATGTACATTCCATTAACACATATATTGCATAACAACAACATGTGAGCCCTTTGAACACAATAGACTAGAATGAATTTATCATATAGTTCATCCCTAAGATATAATACATGATTTCTATTATTCTAGGCATTGTATCAAACACCTTACATGCACAACTTTGGGCATAGGTATACTTATCAATTTAACAATCTTAAGCCACCCAAATTCATGGATTTCAACTAACATGCTCACATACTTCATGAAAATACATCAAGATACCAAATAACAACCATCAATATGAACATAATCATACCACAATAAGATAATTACAATTCATGATTTTAAAACTTGATTCTTGAGCTCCATGGATGAACACTACGCATACCTTAGTGATTGAATCTTGAAAGAAAATTGACCTTTCTTGAATATTCTTGGATTGGGAACCTTAATTCTTGAATAACTTATGGAGAGTGTGATGGGATCTTGAAGTTAATTGAGAAGAAACCCTAAGTTTGTTCTTGGGAACAAAGAGGGTTAAGAGCTTTTGAAACTAAATACCAATAGCTAAATACGTATTTTTTTGGTGTTTTATGTCGTGGGGTAAGGTTTAGGGTGAGGGTAAAAGACCAAAATACCCTTACAAAGTCACCTCCTAGTTGCTGAAATTATCAGCTGACGACATGGGCTGATAAGCCATTAGATTTGTGATAGCCCGTCAGCCCAGGTCGTCACCTCGGAGCTGGAATTTTTGGGTTTCTATCTAAGCCTGATGATATGGCTGATAAGTGATCAGAAATGTCATCAGAAAGCACCCGGAACCAAAAAGCATATCATAAAATATTGCACTGAAAGTGAAAGCAGATCTTCCATGATCCGACTATCATCTTCTTTATACAATTGTGTGACTTATTAATAAGATTGCACTGAATAATTTAGAATGAGTAATACAATATTAAAGTATTAAATTTGATGGTTATGTATTACTTACACTATCTTTTAACCATTTAATAAATCGTAGGTTCAATTCTGCATTAGACAAGTGATAAATAGTATCCTTATGAGTTTGTGCAAATTCTCTACAAAATTAAAGTGAATCATAAATCTCATATAGAAAAGAAATTACCCTAAAGGGAATAATAAAAATGAGACTACAGGGTGCTTTCTATACTTGAGATACGGTAAGACTTCATCATAATTCTTCAATATGTATATATGTGCTTGTTCCAATTCATCAGCCTCAATCTTACATGGATCTTTAGCTCCCAAAGTTTTTTTAGTTTGATAAAATATATATAAACCTCCATCAGATTCTTTTAAACCCCCATCATAATTTCTTTTAGGCCCATTGAATTTTATGTCAATTCTATACAAATACGACATAAGGTCATACACTTATTCGCAATGTAGCCCTCTAGAATAGAACCTTCAGGGCATGCCCTATTACCAATGAGAGATTTCAAAAAATACAACCATCATTCTATAGGATACATCCACCTATAATGAATAGGCTCGACAATATTAGCTTTAGTAGATAAATGAATAGGCAAGTGCACCATGACATCAAAAAATAAAGGAGGAAAGACCTTTTCTAACTTATAAAGTGTTATGGAAATTTGCACTTCAATATGTTCTAAATCATCAGTTCTCCACTCCTTGGATACAAGCATACTAAAACAATTAGATGACTTAATAAGTGGTTCACATACTTCTTTGGACAACATACCACAAAGTGCAAGAGGGAGTAGATAATGTAGAAGAACATGAAAATCATAACTTATCAACCTAGATATCTTGTAATCTTTTAAGTTTATACATTGAGAGATATTAGATGAAAAACCATCAAGAACTTTCAGATTCTTTAAGAAAAGACAAAATTTATGTTTATATTTAGAAGGCAATGTGTAGCATGCAGTTGGAACTTCAACTTTTCCCCCTTTTGGATGAGGTGCAGTTCTGGTCTAATACTCATCTCTTGCTAGTCTAATCGAACATTAATTTTATCCTTGGTCTTTCCTTTAACATTCATGAATGTCCCCATAAAAGTCTCACATATATTTCTTTCAATATGTATAACATCCAAATTATGTTGCAATAAGAGATACTCCCAATATGGAAGCTTAAAAAAGATGTTTTTCTTGTTCCAGTTATCCTTTTTATCTTTATGCAATATCTTCTTTATTTTCTTTGGATCCCTTGATAATTGTTGCACTTCAAGATCTTGTACTTGATTAAGTATCTTAGTACCAAAATGATTTTTTGGTGGTGGCCTTTTCTCTTTTGTACCATCAAAGGACTATTTCTCATAGCTCCATTTGTGACTAAGAGAAAGGCAATGTCGATGACCCATAAAATACTGCTTCTTACTGTTAGCCAATCGAACTAAGGAAGTGTCTTTGTTGCAATATGGACATGCCATTTTTCCTTTGGTACTCCATCCAGATAAATATCCATATGATTCAAAGTCATTAATGGTCCATAACAAAGATGCATGCAACATAAAATTCTATTTAGTTGATGCATCATAGGTCTCAACACCAATTTTCCATAACTCGGTCAATTCTTCTATTAATTGTTAAAAATATATATCAACTGCATCTCCTAGATCATTTGGACCAGGAATAAGCATTGGTAAAATAAAATTTTCTTGTTTCATACACAACCAAGGTGGTAAATTATAAGGAATAAGAACCATAGGCCAAATGCTATGTGAGGTTTTTGAATTCTAAAATGGCTGAAATCCATCACTAGAAAGTCCAAGTCTAACATTACAGGGCTTGGCCTCAAATAAAGGATAAAGCTCATCAAATGACTTTCATGCCATTGAATCGGTCGGGTGTCTTATTATTTCGTCATCAACTTTTTTATCATTATACCATGTCATTAGAGTAGATGTCTTTGTAGACATAAAAAACCTTTAAAGTCTAGGGTTTAAGGGAAAATAGCATAAACTTTTTGTTGTTATCTTTTCACCTTTTTTGTTTCTTATTTCCCCGCTATGGGTATCTATTTTCCACCTAGACACACCACAAACTTTTCAAAAATCGAGTAATCTATCTTCCTTCCAGTATAACATGCAATCATTAGTGCAAGCGTCTATCTTATTGTAAGAAAGTCTGAGTTCTTGAATTATTTTCTTTGCCTCATAATATAAGTTTGGCAAATTGGCGCCATCAGACAACAACTCCTCCTTTAATATTTTTAATAACATTGTAAATGATGTATTAATCCAACGGCCCATACTTTTGATGTGAAGCAATTTAATCAAAGAAGAAAGCTTTGACACTTTTGAATTTTTGTACAGTGGCTACTCGAAATCCTTTAATAGTTTGTAAAAAATTTTTGCATCAAGATTTGGCTCCTTCTCCAATAAATCATCACAATCAGTGTGTGTAGATCTACCATAAAGATTAGGATATAAATCTCTCAATAATTCTTCCACTCCATCTTCACTCTCTCATTCTTCTATTTCATCATCATATTCATCTTCAGATTCAGATAACGGTCACCTAAGCGCTCTCCATGGTCAAACGAGAAATTATAGTTTTGAACTATTCCATGTACTTTTAAATATGTCTCAACTATTTTACGAACTCCTAAAGTAGGATTGCAACAGTTGGTACATGGACATCGTATTTCATGTTCTTCTTCTATTTTTTGAAAAGCATAATTCAAAAACTTTTCCACCCCATTTTTGTAGATTCCATTGGACCGATCATTAATAAGTTGCATCCATTGCTTACCTGGTGCCATAACCTTATAAAATTCATACAATATTAGATTGAGAAAAATGAATAATAGAAATTATATTAATAAGATGCATAGACACATAGATACATTTTCAAAAAAATAATTCTACATGAGGTTAAGAAGTCAATTTCCAGACGTATAATGAAAGACTAAGATGTGAACAACTATAGAAAAACTATAACCTAGAATTTTATATAAGCTTCAGAATATACTGATCATGAGTTTAACTAATGTCTATAACTATTTTGAGTTTTACCATTTATCTCATCCTTTCCCAATTCTTTCAGAAAGTTAATGGTTTGTAGAAACACGGGAATTTCTTCTAGTTTACACCTAATAGGTCAAATAGTGGCACAACGTAATTTTATTAAGGGGTATCACAATATTGAAAAAAGTAAACACATAAAACATAAGGGGAGTAACATATAATATATATACATAAAACTAAGATGCTGGCCTAGCTTAACAGCGTAATTTTTTCTTAGTCTATTACTATTGTAATGTAATACCCCGTACTTCTACCTAGCTTAAATTCGTACTAAAAATGTCAAAGACTTATTTAAAAGATGAATCCACTTTTATCATGTGGTATTTTAAATATTTTCACTTTTTATCACATGGGAAATTGAATAAGCTTTCTAATGATATAAAATTCACCTAAATCTGATAACCCGGTAAGAAGTTATGACAATTTTAAGTCCCCATTGTAAAACAGGGCCATGTTAGTCAGTGGCACGCCGCTCCACAAGACAAAATGACATTTGTCAACTTCCAGTGAACCTCCACGATTTCACCATATTGTGGAAATCTTCCAGGTTCCAGTTGTCCAATTCCAGTAGGGGTCCACGATTTGTCCTGCATCGTACCATGTCCAGATTTCAGAATTTGTATGGCAGCGCGATAGCTCTGCATCACGCTATTAACCCAGTTCCCAATTGTCACTTTCCAGTGATATGGTGCGATAGCACCACATCACTTCGGGTGCCAAAATTGGGATTTTAATCAGTTTTGAGTTTTTAATGTCAAGGGCCTTTAAGTCTTTTTTCCATGACCCTAATCATCTTAAGCACGTACTTAGCACTAAAATTACATGGTCATATCATTACTCATACAATTTTTCCCCAAATTGAGTTACTCTGTCAAGCCAAGAAATTCTAGCTCTCAAGAATCAAGGTAAATCTCAAGAAATCCATCCAAGGACTCCAAGAACCTTCAAGGTTTCCTTTCTAAGGTATGCATAGTATTCATTCATGGACTCCTTTCGTCCATGAAGCCCAAGAATCTCTTTTCAAAGTTCAAGTATATAAATTTTTATGAATTCTATATTGAGTTTGCTTTTGTTCATGTTGATAATGACTAATTGAATTCTAATCCATGTTTGGTGATAAATTTTAAGTGAAATTATTTATTATAGGTGTAGATTCATGTGAACCCATGATTAAACCCTTGAATGGTGAAATTAGAACTGAATCATGATGTTTACTTGTTGCATAATGTTGTCTACATATACTATGCTCACTATGTATTTGATTAAATGTCTATAAGAAGGAAAAGTGTCATACTTGTATGATAATATGAAATCTCCCTTCATATACAAGTTCATGCATGTCAAGTGTTTCCTGAAATGTCTTAATCAAAGGATTATGGATATATATGTAGCCATTGTTGTACTTTAGAATTTATGCCATGAATTACTATCATGATATCGAGTCCTGGGGGTATTTAATATTCGATAATTTAGTTGTATGCCTAGAGCCAATGTCATGTTTCCATGATACTCTCAGTCAAGCCATGATCTATAGAATTCAATCAGTCATGTGACTCAGGAAAACTTAGTAAACTCAGTAATCCCAGTAATCTCCGAAAGCTCATTGATTCAGTAATCTCAGTAGTATTTCATCAGTCAACAGAACTCAGTGAACTCAATAGCATTCTGTCAGTCAACGGAACTCAGTGAACTCAGTTCAATTCAATTAATCATGTTCAGTGTCCATTCAGATGGGAGTAGGATTTAGCACCGAGTGAACCCAAGGATAAGGACACACACTGATAGATGAGAGTGTGATCCTTAGAAGCAATCTTTGTATTCCAAAACTATGTAGATAGCATAGTTTGAAACATCAACACTGACAGATGAGGGTTGATGAGGTGGATAAACACTATCAGATGAGGGTCCCACCATTCTCTTTTAGGGACTCTGTCAGATAAGGGTCACTCACAACTTGTCCTTACCAGTGGCGTGGTATTGACACCCTTCTAATTAGGGTTACAGATTGGACCCCAACACCGCTATAATAGCTTATTAAGGGCATGTTAGTTAGATGACTACTTCCCATAGGCTCAATCTCAGTCTTAGTAATAGAACTTAGATAGTTCTATAGAATTCAGGACTGACAGATACAGCCAACTCAGAATAGTATGGAACTCAGCTAGTTCCATCAGAACCTAGACTGTCAGATACAGTTGCTCAGTATCAATTATTTTAGTTATACCAGATATTAGTATCTCATGTTATCAGTACTCAGACTCAATAATCATGTTATCACGAATTTAGTTACAGTCTTTTATTCATGCATGTATTCTCACGTTCATGTTATACAGTCAGTTAGCATTATTCATGCATCTGAACCCCATGCATTCAGTCTACTTCACTTGCATACTAGTACATTCAATTGTACTGACGCATTTGCCTATGGTGTTTTATACTATAGGTTCAGAAGCACGAGCTCCAAAGCATCAGTAGTATTCCAAATTTCAGTAGTCAGATTTAGCAGTGAGTCCTCATCCTTTGAGGACATGATCATTACTTTATTTATTCATTCCTTAGTTTATTTCAGTAGTTGGAGTTAGTTGGGGACATATCCCATCAACTCCTTATTCATATAGTTTAGAGACTTTCAGACTACAGTGTTTTCAGACAAGATGTTTTCAGACATTATTTCAATTTTTGTATTATCATACCACATTATTCAGATATGCTTTTATTAGATATTTATCAGTTTTGGACCTTATGGCATGTTTCAGCCTACTATTTCTATATTTATACAGTATATTATGTAGTGTTCAGGTACAGATATCAGTCATGGATTAACTTGTGGTCCTTCGGGGTCATGAGCACAGTGTAGCATTCCGAGTACCAGATTCGGGGCATTATATGTAAGTTCTCAAAAAAAAATTATTACTATTGTGTTCATTATAGTAATGGTTGCTAAATTTAGAATACAACCATGGAACTTGTAAACAATTAAATAGTACTATTTTAAGTTCTTTGCCTCATTTAGTCCTTGATAAGTTACTGTATTTTAGTGTTATTATTGTCTTGATTCAATTATTGACTAGTTGCGGTTGTCAGTCAACTAAAAGAAGTTAAGCAGAGAGAAAATATTTTTGGATAGAACTGTATGATAGTATTCAGACCAAGGATGGCAACATGATAGTCATAGGACAGTGGTTTTACCGATCTGGGGAAGTAATAAAAAGAGTTGATGGAAATAATGCATCAAAATACTTCATCAAAATAAAAAAGGTGAACAATTGGCAATAGAGATGCTCTACTTGCTCAATGGTATCATAATGAGTGGATTACTGATGAAACAGTGTATACAAATCTGGGCAAACAATCAGGTCCAACAGAGACCAAAAAAAGCAAGTGGCTAGGTCGAGAGTTACACAATGTGGACTAACCTACTCCAAGAAAATATATGGTAATAGTAGATAAATCAAAATGCTCATTTCTAGTAGAAAGAAAAAGAAATGACAATAAAATGTCCAGCTACTAGGCAAAATGAAACAACAGGTGTAATATTGAACCTTAAATCCCAAATTTTTGAGATAAAAATTCAAGATTGTCATAAAGGATCCTTAAAAAATAACAACTTGACAAAATAAAGAGTTACAACATCTCTCATGTAAGTTCATATGCTCATGTACAACCTGCTTATTTCTAGATTCTCTTTCCAAGAATAATCAAAAAAATTAAGTAAGTTGTGATTATCGAAGGTACTTTAAGAGGTAAAATAAGAAAGGATGGAACGAACTCGGCCAATTTATCCACTGAAAGTTAAATTTATCTGTATATAATAATCAAATATATTGGAAAATACAACAAGCCATACAAAAGTATATTTATTCATACAATGCAACTGCAAATAATTGGAGTTACTCTTGCATATTGTTAAGTCCTTGCTCTTAAACCATGTAATGAGTTATATGGATATTACTATGCCTGGAAAGATTCTCTGTAATAATAAGACTTAGAAAAGCCAAGATATAGTTTCCCATGTTGAACGTTTTCCTTAATAAAGTGCACCACGTGAAGAATGGGACTATAATTTAGGCCAAGTAATCTAAAAAAGTTGCGCATAAAAAAAATTATTGAATTATAAATCTACAACACTCCTACCATCAATGCTATCATGTTAGTCTTATCACTGTCATAGAAAGCCTGTCACGAGATAGATGTTAAAGTTGATGGCAGTGAAATATTTGTTTCAGGAAGCAGGGTGACAGGGATCAATAGTTGGTAGTGATGGGAAATAAGAAGTTGGAGGTGGAGTGTTGTCATTCCAGCAAAAGGGGATAAGGAGAATGGTCTAAAATAGGAAGGAAAACTAGGTATAGGTAGTTGTAAGGATGAACTGTGCAAAAAGGCACAATGACAGTGGTAGTTAAGTGCACATGATCTGATCCTATCACTTCATCAAAATAATTATCACAATCAAAAAGATCAAAGCCACCAGAAAACAAGCACACCGCCAGCCAAAAAGATCAGAAGAGACAAGTAGCAAATCATTGACATACAATATTCAGAAAATAGAACTTTCAGTCTCCCTCTTCCATAGGCACATCTAATAGAAAATAATTGGAGTTTGATGAGAAACACTTCTAGGTATTTAAGGAGAGCACATACTTCTCATAAACACTGTCAACAGTTATCCTAATTTGAATATCTCAACCCCATATCCAAAACAAAAAAGGGAGAATGACCAATAAAGAGTAAAATTTACCACAAAAATACAATATTCTTAAACTAAAATATCAAGCCTACAGCTTTTATTTTGCACCTATCACTTGTTCCATTATGATTTGATTCTTAATTGGAAAAAAAATCACCCTAAAAACAAGCTTAAACAAGGTAATCAATATTAAAAATATGAGGCAACACATCAACCAGTATAGTCATATTGGTTGCGTTGGGTTTCATGTTGACTGATGAATAAATAAATCGTAATTGCAATAAACTATACAATTCACAAACACAAAAATTCACAACTTAACGTTTATCTAAATGCTAGCTACTGCGGCATTTCGATATAGTTTGGACTTCGTATTGATAGTTATATTTCTATAGACTAAATATCTAATACTAAGATTTTGATTAATACATATGTTCTCGATCAATCGACAATGAAATAGAGAATGAAGAATTGTTTGAACTAAATCTTTTAGGCTTTTTGTTTTATGTCTTGAACTTCTGGAAAGACTATATTAACAACAAGAAATTAAGGATAAGTTTAAGGATCACTCCATCTCTTCATATTAAAGACTACAAACTCATCAATGATCTGTAGTACCATAAAACTGAGGATGGACATGAACCAAGAAAATAACTCAATGGATGAGAAATCATACCTCAGTTGCTATGGAAGCTATGATGGAAATAGAGAGATTAAGGCATAAACGACTCAACTCTTTCTTTCACTAATATAGTTACTCTCTTTTGTACAGTGAATATAGTTGGAGACTTAGAATATTTTCTTTGTCTCAACTCTTTCTTTCACTAATATAATTTTCACACTTAACATATTTTATCTTATCTCAAAATATACTACAACTCTTCTCTACATCACAAGAAAGAAAATATCCTTTATATAGGTGTAATATTTCTTCCATTTAGTAAATGAAGAAGTAGTGGATATTGAGTGAGGAAGATGAATGCTTTAGAGATTACATATGTTATATGCAACTACAACAACAACAATATAACCAGTATATTCCAACCAAGTGGGATCTGGGGAGGGTAAGTGTACGCAGTCCATACCACTATCTCAAAATGTGAGATAGAGGGGTTGTTTCGGATAGACCCCCAGCTCAAAATAGAACAATCTAAGATAAGGAACAATAATAGTAAGAATAGTAAAAGAACAAGATATAATAGGGATTAGCAAACTCAATAATATGATAGACAAGATACTCTAAGTAACACACCGAAAGATACCATACCCTAAACTCAGACTAACCTACTACTATAATCTGTCTCCCCCACAACTTCCTATCCAGGGTCATGTCCTTAGTAAGCTAGAGCTGCTCTATGTCATGTCTAATCACGTTCCTCTAATATTTTTTTTGTCTATCTCTACCACGCTTGAAACCATCCTTATCCAACCTCTCATACCTCCACATTGGGACATCCTTGCTCATCCTCATCACATGGCTGAAGCATCTCAACCTCGCTTCCCTTATCTTAGCTTCCATTGAGGCCACACTCATATTATCTCGAATAAAATCATTTCCAATCCTGTCTTTCCTAGTACACCCACACATCCACCTAAAGCATTCTCATTTCTTCCATCTTCATCTTCTGAATGTAGGCCTTCTTAACAGGCTAACACTCCACCCTATACGACAATTTTGGTCGAACCACCACTCTGTAGAACTTACCTTAAGTTTGGGAGGTCCATTTTAGTCACAGAAAATTCCAGAGGAGAGCCTTCATTTCATCCACCCTACCCCAATCCGATGAGTGATATCTTTGTCAATCTTTTATTCTCCTGAATCATAGACCCTAGATACTTGAAACTATCTCTCTTACTTATAGAATGAGTATCAAGCTGAACCACCACATCAAACTCATGAGACACCTCGCAGAACTTACACTCCACATATTCCATCTTGGACCTACTCAACCCAAACCCTTTAGACTCATGAGTTAGCCTACAAACCTCTAATTTAGCATTAACTCCACTACATGTCTCATCAATCAAGACTACATCATCCATAAAAAGAAAAAAATAAGGCACCTCACCTTGAATGTTCCACGTCAAAGCATTCATCACCAAGGTAAAACGAAAAACTGACTAAGCGTCGAACCTTGATGTAACCCCATCAAGACAGGAAAGTGCTTTGAGTCCCCTTCCCCAGTCCTAACCCGAGTCTTAGCTCCATCGTACATATCCTTAATCGTCCTAACATACACTATAGGTACACCTCTAGTAGCCAAACACCTCCAAAGCACCTCCCTGTGAACTCTATCATAGGCCTCCTCTAAGTCGATAAACACCATGTGCAAATCTTTCTTCCGATCCCTATACTGCTCCACCAGTCTCCTGACGAGATGGATGGCTTCCGTAGTCAAGTACCCTGGCCTAAATCCAAACTGATTTTTAGAAATAGTAACAATCCTACACAACTTTTACTCTACCACCCTCTCTCAAAACTTCATAGTATGACTCAACAACTTGATACCCTTATAATTATTGCAATCCTGAATGTCGCCCTTATTATTATACAACGAAATCATTATACTCCGCCTCCAAGCCTCAGGTAGCCTCGCTGTCTTGAAAATTAGTTATACAACCAAGTCAACCACTCCATACCTACCCCTCCTATGCACTTCCAAAAATCCACCGAAATCTCATCTAGCTCTGTCGCTCTACCTCTATGCATATTACAAATAGACCCCTTAACCTTCTCAACCTTAATGTGCCTACAGTAACCATAATCACAAAACCTCTCAGAAAACTCCAAATCCCCCAACACAATGCTATTATCCCTTCCTTCATTCAGGAGCTTATGAAAGTAAGACTGATATCTCTTTCTAATACCACCCTTATCCACAAGAACTTTGCCATCCACTTTCTTAATACACTTCACTTGATCCAGGTACCAAGCCCTTCTCTCTCTAACCTTGGCGAGCCTATACAACTTTTTATCCCCACCTTTACTATCCAACGATGTGTATAAACCCTCAAAAGTAATATCCTTAGCCCTCGTGACCGCTAACTTTGCCTCTCACTTAGCAATCTTATACTTCTCCCTATTCTTCTATTTATCTTCTTCATCTTTACTGTCAACCAACTTTACATATACTCTCTTCTTAGCCTACACCTTCCCGTTCACCTCCTTATTCCACCACCAGTCTCCTTAGTGCTTTCCTAAGCAGCCTCTCGAGAACCTAAACACCTCTTTAGTTGTCTCCCTAATGCAATTAGAAGTCTCATTCCATATACTATCGATATACCATCCACTCCCCCAAGCCTTCCTCACCATAAACTTATCACTTGTATCTAATGCACTGGCCAAAGTCAGATTGGCTCATCTAATCCTTGGCTTATCCTCTACCCCTCTCCTCTTTTGCTCCTTCTTGATCTCCAAGTCCATCACCAAAATCCTATGTTCGGTCAAAAAACTCTCACTTGGTAAAACCTTAAAATCCTTACAAATACCCTTATCTCCTTTCCTGAGGAGCAATCTGAGTCTTGGATAGCAAACTACAAAAGGTAGCCAAGTGGATCTCCTTCTTGGGAAAGTTCAAATTGACTACTACCAACCCAAATGCCTGAGAAAAATACAAAAGTGCCACTCTTTTAATATTTCTTACACTGAACGTATAGCCTCCATGCACATCATCATATCTTCTCGAAGAAGACCCAATATGCCCGTTGAAATCACCTCCTATGAAAAGCTTCTCATTACTAGGAACACCCCTCACCATCTCGTCCAAATCTTTCCAAAATCTATTTTTCTATTTATTATCTCGGCCTACATGTGGTGCATACGCACTAATAATCTTCCAAGAAGACCCTCTAATAACTAGCTTAATTGAAATCATCTTATCATTGACCCCCTTAACCTCTACCACTTGCTTCCTAAGCTCATCATCTACTAGAATACCTATACTATTTTTGTTCCTTATGTTTCCTAAGTACCACAACTTATAACCATCTATTACCCTCGCCTTAGTACCTACCCATTTGGTTTCTTGGAGATATGCTACATTAATTTACCTTTTCCTAAGAATTTTCACTAACTCTAATGACTTCTCTGATAAAGAACCTATGTTCCACGACCCTACTCTCAAACTATAGTCATTTTTAGCCCCTCTACCCTTGCCCCTGCCCCTATCCCCACCCTAGTCCCCACCCCCGACCTAAGTCTCACCCAAAGATATGAACCTATGCCAACACCATCTACCACAACCACTATAGACAGCACCGACTAATAACACTTAGAGCACAATGCTTAGACAACAAAGCAAACCAAACAAGTACAATCAAGCCCACACTACCAAACTACTAAGAACAACAAAAAGGGCTAAAACACAAGTAGAATAAACAAGTAAAACACTACCATAAAATACAAAAATCAACAAGTAAATCGTCACCCATAAATAAAAAAGTCAGTCAAGACGCAAAGAAAGCCGAATCAAAATAGAAATATTAAACAAGACAACCCGTAGCAGCCACTAAAATTAAGAAATCTATACACACGACTAGTAGAGATAGAGCGAGTGAACATAATCAAAACTGGGTAAGTTTACTTGGTTGAGTAGCTAAATTCAGGAAATTTACGACGGAAATTGGTCTCCAAAATTGTGTTGTCGCCGCCTAAGAAGGTATCGTGTTGTCGCTGCCTGAGAAGGTATGCCGGATCTGAACTTGTAGTACCTGCAAGGGGTTAGAAAAAAAAGAGAAGAAAGAAAAAGATTGTCAGAAATGGGTCACCAGCACTACGGTGGTTCAAGAAGGAGTCTCCAGTAGAGAAGAAGTGACAGTAGAGCAGTCCATTAGAGAGGCCGATTGTGAACCAGAGGGTCGCTTGTCGTTTGGGTCTGTCCGAAATCGAATGATAGAGCGATTGGGTTGGGTCAAGTAGGAATCTATTTTGGTAGCAGAAACTCATCGGACTCAGAACCTCAGTAACGAAGGGTAGCATTACTAGTAACAGTTCTAAAGTGGAACCGTACACCGGATATAGTGACGAAAAAGAATACCAAAAGGTCATTGGTCGTCGGTCGCTTAGATCTGATCGAAATTGGGATCCCAACGTAAATCAGTAAAATCACGATGGAGAAGAAGATGGAATCTAATAAAATATGTTTTTATCTTATATTGAAAAGATAAAATTTTCATTATTCAGATTATATATATTATATGAGTTATAATAAATAAAGAGATAGAATAATGGTAGAAGTTACTAAAAACTTATAGTTATATTCTTACCACCAATTCATAAGATTAAAGATACAAAAATAATGAGAGTAAAAGAATATTAAGTGGTAGAATTATGGATGAATAAAGTGAGATGTTATAAGAATTATCACAAACTAATGGCGATCACTTTCTTCACTTTATAATATCCATAAATTATCATGCAATTTAATTTTAATATTAAAATGTACCACTACTATTTATTATTCAATACATTAAATATATTATAATTAACGGATAATATAGTAAAATTAACCCTTTTATTTATTATTTTTTGACTTATATATCAAATCAATAGTAGACAACTATTATTGAAAGAAGAGAGTAATACATTAGAAAGAGACATTCTTTTGGGGAAAATCAACAAAAAAAAGCAAGACATATACATTTGAATGTAGTTGAAATTAATAGATACGTAGAAATAAAAATAAAATTAAAAAAAATATTAAAATAAAATAAAAAAGAAGAAATAACTTTGTAAATGTTTCATGCAAATACTTGCAAATCTCACCTCCCCGACTACGAGAATGGAGAGTGTGATTATCCCTCCCAATTGACTAAATCTTTTGGTAATCAAGTAATTATTTAGCTAATCAAATATGTCAAACTATTTAATTGTCTTCTATTATACTCAAATTCAAAATCCAAGGCAACTTTTCAAACTTGCCTAACATGTTTTAAGTAGTAATAAATATTTTTCCTTTCGGTTTTACTTGTTTCTATTATTTTAATTTTATTTTTAATTTTACTTGTCATTTTTGACATATTAAAGGAAATACAACTTCGTTTTTCTTATTTTACCCTTAGTATTAATTGTTTTTCTTCAAATTAATTCCAAGACACAATGTAAACAACATTTTATAGACGTATTATGGTAAATTAACTATGTTATTAATTGTTTTTCTTAATGAATGTGTTAAATTAAAATATAACAAGTAAAATCAAATGGAGGGAGTATTATTTTTTACGAAAAAGGGAGAGAAATATCCTTCAAGTATGGAATTAGTTCAAAAATACTCTTCGTTTACCTATTGGGCCAGCAATACCCCTCCATCCACCTTAGTGGCTCAAATATATCCTTTCAACTAACAGAATTTTTTAAACCATAATTAAATATTTCATTAAATAAGCGGCGGATTTCTATTAGTTGTAAATTAAATTAATCAAAATATTAAACTAAATCCGGATCCTACTAAAATACCTAACCCAAACCTGACCCAAACCATTTACCCGCCCCAACCTATTAAACAGAAAGGGAATTTTGAAACCTAATTCTAATTCATTGATCAAATTGTTGAATACGGTATTTCCTTTTCTAAATCCTCTTGGGCATGATTAGAGAAAGAAAGGTAAATAAAACAAAGACCACAAGTCAAGAGCATATATGGTAAACTAAAACACGACGTTGACAAATAAGAGATCTAAATTGAACGACGCTCATTGTTCTATAGAAGTATTCAACTAAGTTCTATAGTATCCATCTTATAATAGGGTTTAGTTTACTGTGAAATCCCACCCGACCTAATGAATATGAACATATTTTATAAGTTTTTGTTTCTTTATAAGCTTGTTTATACAACTAATTAATTTTGAATTTCATTGCACTATCAAGTTAAAGTTTTTATAATTTTGGTGTTGGTGAAATTCTGTGATTTTCTCTTTATTTATATAATTTTTATATTCTAATTATAGGGTTTTTCATGAAATCCTTGTGTCTCGATTAAGCAAAACATGAAATTGAGATGTTAGGTTTTTATAATATTGGCACAAAACATGAAATTGAGATGTTAGTTTTTTATAATATTGGCATCGATTTCTTGTATTGTTTTAAGGAATTTTTTATCTGTTTTAGATCCTTGTTCAACTTTTGTCTCAATTTTGTGCATTTGAAGGCATGTTATGAATTTTCTATTCGAATGGGTCCCTTTTATGTTTGTTTTGCCCTTTAGGCTGCATATAAAAATCTGTTATAGTCATTTATACTCTATTTCATATGGTCCCTACTACTTTATCCTCTTATTTTCACATTAAATAATGTTAGATTCCCTATTGTTTGTTGTTTTTATCATATAGTTGTCTGACAAGTCCCATTCTTTATTATTTTTCATGTAAATTTATTAAAGAATGGTTAATATAGTGGATTTAGTATTTAATTATAGGGGAAGTAGGTCCTATCTCCTCAACTTGTCTACATAAAAAATTAAATCACTCATGGGAAGGATATGATATTGATCTGTTATCATATATTGACATAACTACAGAATTCAGAGAAAAAATTGGTTTTAAGGATGTCAAGTAGCTACTGGTAACAGGGCCTACTGGTACGTATTTTTTTATTGAGGATGATTCAAGTATTAGGACACTACAATCTATTTTGTCTAGTCAGTTCAGGGTTCTTCAACTATTTGTTGTATATGAGGGTGAAACTAGTGTTGTAGCTCCAAACATCTTTCTTGTTAATCAACCTAGTTTGAATGAAGAGGGTGTAGGAATAGGAACTGAAGCTAAATCAAAGGGGAGGGATAATAATAAGCCTATTCCTAGTGATTATGATAGTGAAGAGTTGGAATTTTTTAAGAAGAAAATGAGTAGATAAATCAATGACTAGTTGGACATGTTCTTAGAGTTGCAAAAGGGTATGTGCTTTAAAAATCTTAAAGAGGCTAAGAGAGTTGTGAATTATTACTCTATTGCTAATAAGAAAGGCCTTTAAGTTCATAAGAGTGACACTAACAGATTGAGATACGTGTGTGATGTTGGATGTCCATTTAAGTGTTTGATATCTGAAGATACGAAAAGTCAGGGATTCAAAATTAAGATTTTGAATACAAATCACACTTGTTTGCTAGATTTTATGAATAAAAGAGCTACCTAAGATGCTTTAGCACACTACTTCAAGAAGAAAATTCATAATGATCCAAAGTAAAAGGTAACAGACATGAGAAAACATTTGAATGATACTTTTAAACTAAATGTTAGCTATTCTACAATGAAAAGGATTAAGAGACTTGTATTGGAGAAATTGGAGGGTAGCCATATTGATGAATTTAATAAGTTAGAGGCTTATACCTAAGAACTGGGGGAGAGAAATCCTGGTATAGATGTGATCATAAATATATATAAAGAATCTTTGAATCAAGGAAAAGGAAGGTTCTTAAGAATGTATGTCTGTATTTAAGCTCTGCAAAATGGTTGGAAAGCAGGTTTGAGGCCTTTTATAGGGCTGGATGGAACTTTTTGAATAGGAAAATTTAAGGGAGTTTTGTTAGTTGCACTTGACCAAGATTTAATGAAACACTTTTATCCCCTTGATTGGGCAGTGGTGGACAAAGAGACAAGTAGAACCTGGAAATGGTTTACTGAGTTGTTATGAAGTTCCTTAGATTTAGGCGATGGTGAAGGATTGACATTTATGTCTAATAAGCAAAAGGTAATTGCCCGACACTTTTATTTATGCTCTTCTGCTGAATTTTTATGCAACTAGTACTTTAACTAATTTTATGTCTATTGTTACAGGGGTTGTTGAATGCTATTAGTCAAGTGTTTCTGTAATACCCTGATTGTTTCTTAAGTCTAAATCCGTCTTTTGAGTGGATATGTACAACTTCCAAAGTGATTGATGTTTAAACCATGTTGTATTTCTCTAATTTCAAATTTTTGTCATATAGAGCATTGAATAATCTTTCCATTGATAGCAATTTCCTCAAAATCCAATATCGAACGAGGGAGTTATGCCCATTTTACTAAACAATATCGGATCGCCCAGGTTTGACGGTTGACCTGGCAGACCATCAAGTCCCTAGTAGACCGTCAAGTGCCCCATCAAGCCAAGGCGTGACTCCTTTTTCAGGCCATTATGCGACGGCCAAGTTGGTGTACCATCAAAAGTTGACCCATCAAAGGGTCCGTCAGGTCAAGATAGAGTGTCTCGTTTCTGGCCCTGGAGTGACGGAAGACTTGGTAGTCCATCAGTTTCCTGATGGACCATCACTTCGACCATCACGTTGATACAGAATGTCCCAGTTTTGGCACTTGAGTGACGGACGAACTAGTGGACCATCAGGAGACTTGATGGACCATCAAATCGACCGTCATAGGCCCCAATCAGCAAATTTCAGCTTTTTCAAAAGGGAATTTTTGTCATTTCTGCCCCATATGGTCTTATATATATATCCTATTAGAGAATAGCCATTCATTTTTCTACTTTCCTCTTCCAAGAAACATCTAAAAATTAGGATTTCTTCCAAAACCCAAAAGTTCAATATTCTTCAAAGAAATTCAAGGATCTTCCATGAATTTCTCCAAGCTGTTCGAGAATTAAGTTCCCCAAGTCAAGGTATTCAAGAATCTTGGTCTAAAAGTATGAGAAAAAGTTCCAAACAATTTTATATATCTCCAAAATTATAATCCAAGGTATGTAAGGCTTGAACAAGAACACTCCTTTCGTTCTTGTGCGTAAAGATTTACTTTCCATTATTGATTTGCATGATTTTGCAAGTGGGTTTACACCCAAATTTTTTTATTTATGATTTATGAGATTTGAGTTGAATAAGTTTGATATTTATGATTATTTCACCATCATGTTTCTTAAATTGAGAATTTATTCGTGAGTTGTATATTGTCATTATGTATTGATGATTTTTAAGTGATTTAAGACAAGTGTCATGAGTTATGCCTTTTCATGAGAAATTTGGCTATTGAATATATATCTATATTTGAGATTGAAAGTCAAGAACGAGTCCTATGATGTTTCCTTGAAGTTTTTGATATTTGAAAATGATTCAAAAAGCAAATGTACTTGTCGTTGAGAAAGATTGTGTTGAGTTAAGTCGGGTTAGGAATCCACAAGATGTTTATGATTTACAGATGAGATATATATTTATGTTTTGGTCTCTAAAATGGACCCATGAGTTGATATTGATTAAGGAGGATTTTCTAACGAGTTCTAAGTTGAGTCTAGGAGAAGTATTTAGCACCGAACGAGAAATATGGTATTTCTCTAAAACTACGTACCACCGTAAGATTGATGTTGATAATTGTGCGCCAGAGGCCGAGTATGGGATTGTGATAATGAGATTGAGGTTGTACTCCCAGGCAAGAGTATGACACCCCCGCTAATATGGGGTTCTCTCCTTAGGAGGGCAAAACGTTGGACTCCATGCAGCTCACATGGTGTAGTTATGTTGGTTATAAGAAACTCCCACGTCCATAATGATCTAAGTAGCATGAGTTACCGAGTCACTCTAAGTCATGAGTCAAAGAGTTTGAGTTGAGTTAAATGATTTATGAGATTTATGAAGCATATGTTATTACTGATGACTTCCAAAAATGATGTGTTAGATAATTCAAGCGAAGAGAGTTATTATTGTCAGCATGCATGATTTTCTTATACATTTATGATATTAGTTAAAATGTTGCATCCACCCCCACATACTCGGTACATTCCCAAGTACTGACTCTTATACTATTTTGTACTCTATATTTCCTCATGATATAGGTTCAGGTGCTCAATCTCAGTAGCGACAATGATCTTTGAGTACCTTTATCTACATTTCTACGGTTGGTGAGTCCTCATGGTTTGAGGACCTGTGTCTTCGATTTTGTCTTGTTAATAGATGGTTGTTTACTTTCAGTTTAGTACAAGTCAGTTGGGGATCTATCCCAATGGCTCCTTAGTCCTATGTAGTAGAGGCTTGTCAGACTAGTGTACCAGTGTGTACAGAGATTTTAGTATTTTCTTTGTATAGGGCAGTATTACTTCGTATTTTAGTATGTTCATGACATGGCTATTCCTCTTTATCTTAGCATGATTTGTGCTATAATGAGTTCTGAAAATGATGACCTGCTTAGAGGGTTAGCTTGAGGCCACGTGTGGCCTTGAGCACCACGTGACATCTCGGGATAAGTTCTTGGGGTTTTACACTTTCCCAAAGCATATCATAGATGGTGTGTAAGACATATAGAAGCAAACTGGCGCAAGACTTGGAGAAGTGTATAAATGAAGAAACTACTGTAGTGGTCTGCTTGGAGCACATATGAAGAAGAATTCCATTATCAATTAAAGGATATGGGAGCTTTATCTAAATAAGTTGTCAAGGATTTGGTGTGATATCCTTCACAACGTTAGTGTAGGGCTTATTTTGACATAATCTGCAAGAATTCTGCATATGAAAATAATTTTACAGAATCATTCAACAAATGGATTCTAAATGCAAGAGGAAAACCTATAATCAAGATGTTGGAAGAAATTAGAACAAAGGCAATCTGCTCACTATTTTTTTCATTGTTTGGATTTTTGGGTTTCAATTTAGCAAGACTTTGTCAATTAAGTTTGTTATCTGACTATTTTTCTATTAAGCTTATTGTCTCACTATTTGTATAAATAGGTCATGGTAAGATTGAAAGAACTTGAAGATGAAGGGAGAAATTGGAAAAAAGAATTCAATCCATATGCCATGGAGTTGTATATTGATTATAATATGATTACACATTGTTGTAAAGTAAAATCTAATTGAGACCAAGGTATGAGGTGGTTGAGGGTGAAGATGCGCATGTGGTGCATCTTTGTAGAAAGAAGTGCACATGTAGGACATGGGACTTGACAGGTATACTATGTCCTCATGCCATTAAAGCTTACATTCATGATAAACAAAAACTAGAAGATTATATAAATTGGTGGTATTCAAAAGAAGTTTATATGTTAGTGTACATACATAATATACAACCTGCAAGAGGTTCTAAATTCTGGAAAGTTGATCCTGATCATGCTATAAGTGCCACCAAAAATACTTAAAATGGTTGGTAGACAAATATTAAGAGAAAAAGGGGAAAGGATGAGTCTAGAAAGAGGGAGGAGGTATGGTCAGCTTCAAGAAAAAGATAGAAAATAGTTTCTTTGTACTTGGTTAATATTAGCATTACTTAATCCTTTATCTATTTACTTTGTTAATTTTTGCATCTTAACAGATCAACAGAACAAGTCTAAGATGTACTAGTGTTAGCACCCCAAGATAGATAAGAATCTGGTGTCTTCATGCCTACTCCTGTCTATGCTGCTTCTTCAACTCAATAGACAAACCATTCTACTCATCATACTTGCCTATCTACTAGCATTTCAAACCCAAAGACAAATGGTAAAAATCTTTTAGAGCTTTAATATCAAAGAATAAATCTATTAGATCTGAGCTACAAGTTGCACCTTCATGTGCAATTGCTGATACAGATGGAGATGAATCTGAAGAGGATGAGCACCCTACTATTCAACCTAAGAGAATTTCTGAATCTAAGACTAGGCTTGAAGCTAAAAAGGTTCCACGTCAACCAATTGGTACTAGAAATTTGTCATATTCACTAAAAAGTTGGATTACAAATCCAACACAACTATGACTTCAAATTAGTTGAATGTTGAAAGAGAAAAAAAAATAGACAAACTGAAGACAAAGAGGGATGGCAAGAAATAGGGGAGAAGTTGCAATTTTTGAGTTGAATTTTTTTGAATTCAAGGGAGAAGAAAGTAGTTGTTCTTTAAGTTTATGAATGTATGTAATGGAACTACACTTCATATTTTGTTGTTTTTTGCTGCTAATCAAACTTTTTAGTAGTTGTATTAAGGAACATGTGATAATAATATTGTGTTGCCATATATGTTCGTGACAATGACGTAGGCTTGTGATTTTTGAACAATGATGATTTTTGTGACATTACAAGTTTTCTATGACGATGTCTTATATATTACTTTACATTTTTTATCAATTGTAAGGCTAGTATTCAAGTTGTAGTTTTGTTCTAATTCAATAGAAAATAGGATGTTGTTTTACAATGGTGCTACAATTTGTTCTACAACAGTCTTATACATGGATGCAGTTTATATGTGGACGTTGTTTCTGATATATGCATGTAGTCTTATATGTCGATATTGTTGAAAGTTTTCTTTACCCTCAAGCTTTATTTGTTGTTGATACTATCTTTGGGGCTAATGTTCCTAATATAAGCACAAAATTGTGCATCACCACTGCGCTAAATAATCTTCTTTATGGTTACTGAAAATTAAAACTAAATTTGGAAGATAACAGAAGAGAATTATTATAGGTCCTTATAGTGAATAACTTTACAGAAGTTATTGTTGTCAGGATGGTTCATATACACACGCATATAAAAACTTTCATGTTGCTATCATAATGCTTTAGTTGTCCGTTCTTCGAAGTTATATAGTAATTCCCTAGTGGGTAGAAACATTTTGACCATTACAAAAGAATTTCCTAATTTAGTATCAAAGGTACATCTAAAAAGATTGTTCTCAGCTTACTAGATTGTTCATCTTCCTTAGTTTGAACTTATTAGGCTTACTAGGATTTCCATAAAATACGTGTGCACTGAACAGAATTATACTGGTCTGCAGGGCTCTATTTATTTGATTCTCACTCTTGTTGATCTACTAAGCATGTTGGCATTCACCGTCACAAAGAAGCACTAATTTCTCTATATTGGTAGTGCTTTTATAATCTCTGTTGGATTATATATGGTTATCACTACACAAAAGTGAGAAACAAGTTTAATATCATAGTGAGTAAATTGAATTCCTATTTTACTTTTCTTGCTACTTCCCAGTTCCTAATGTTTGATCATATTCCTGGAGTTGTATCAGCTGTGTGAGAATTGATTAATTTATCATGAAGATTATTGTACATTACCATAAAATATTATGTTTATAGGAAGTGTAAGTAGGTAGGTATGTGAATGCGATAAATGGGAACAATTGAGTGGTTCTTTTTACAGTTTAAGTCTTTTTTTTGTCATCAAATGTTCTTTATAAGCATAGAAAAACCTGATATTTGGTCCTCTGAAAAACAATCTAGTTGATTTGCCTTACCGAGAAAACATGTTCAAAGTCTGGTAGATATAGCTTGTCATCTTTCTTTAGTTTTATAGTAATGATTTTTCTATAGTTCAGTTTGCGCGAAAACTAATTGATCTTCATTTTCTTCTTAAATATACCCTGTTTATTGGTTTTCACATTCTTATATCTTCTCTTGTATTTTGAGATACTGAAATGCTAATTAGTGGTACCATATTCGGAAGGACAATAGTATTTTACTTGCAGGAATTATTATTTTTCCTCAACTGTTATGATAACTCTTGCTATTTTTATTCTTCTTCGGGTGATAGTTCTTTGGATTATTGCATCTTCCATTTGACTTGTCTGTGTTGCACCTTATCTCAAGTTCATTCTATTATTTGGTTTTTTGTCTCATCCGTCAGTCCTCAGGGGAAGCTAAATGAAGTAAGTGAATAGATTAACTCAGGAAAGCACAATCTAAGTCCATCGGGACCTGTAGTTTCTGATGTTTGATGGCATATTTTGCTTTACTAGTTGGTTTTTATTTTTGTTGTCTTATTGTATAGGAATCTAGAACATTAGATATGAACAATGTCCAAGATGACATTTGGCATAGTAGAGGTGATACCATATGTATAGGAAGTTATTCTGAACTTAACAAGACTCCATTGGAACTAAGTCCACCTGCTATTATGTCAACAAAGTCATGAACCATAAACTCTACAGGGCTTAGGACACAAGAAAGAACGAGAATTTACGTAGCTAATTCTATAGTAGTTGTTATCTCCCTTGAAAATCCAAGCCTACAAGCGCAGTCCTAAATTAGCAACATTTTTTTTCAGAGCGGAAGAATTTCATTAAACTCTAACTTTGAGAATGCAATCCAGAAAAGCAATTGCCATCACACATATGAAAATAGGTAAGAGGGGGCTTAAGGATGACTACCACCAAACCATGTGCTTAGGATTCTTTATTGAAGTATGAGATCGATATGATGTCATTAAGGAGGTGAGAATCCGAAAGAACCTAGTTTTGTTTGGAAATCTGAAAGGATTAATATACTAGTTTTCTTTTTCGATGTGAAAGTTCCCTGACAGTTTTGTAAGGAGTTATGAATATGGAAGTCATTATTAATTCATAATCTACTGGGATTATAAAAATATAATGTTACTTTATTTATTTGAATCCATTTTGTATGTTTTGTTAGTACTGAAGTTGTTTCCCTTCATTGTAATTTGTTATACAGGTAAAAATATTTTACTTCAATACATTCTCATTGCTTGATTCAAATATGAGATTAACCCCATTACGAGTAACAAAGATTTCAAAGAAGCTCGGAGTTGTATTTTATGATCTAAACCTCCTATCTCCACTATGGAAATAGGGTAAAAAGCCAAGACATTCGGGCAACAAGCATGGAATCTTGCAGATATCATAGAGGTCACAAAATAGGAGTTAGAGTTTCTATGTGGAAAAGAACCATCCGAGAGGTTTGACACCAAGGATGATGACAGGTCTAAGTTCACTCACTATCCACCAGAAGTAATTGCTCTACTATAGCACTCCACTGAGGATAATTTGTTCCTTTAGAAGCTTGCTTATTAGAGACGATAGAGTCTGCTATCTGATGCTTTTGTGGCTTTTGAATAATACCTATAATATTATCCAATTGGTAACTTGACATCGTTGCCATATATAACTAAGATATATTTACTTAACTTTGAATCAATAGATAGCAGTACGGTAGAGAGAATCTACATTTGGGTATGAAGGGTGCTACGCCTTCAAAGTAAAATCAAAGAATTACTATAAAGTTGTGCTCTATGCAAAACCATTTGTTTATCCTCAAATCATACCCAGGAGGATTTAGAAAAGGAAATACCCCATTCAACAATTTGATCGACGAATTAGAATTAGGTTTCAAATTCCCTTTCTATTTAATAGGTTGGGGCGGGTGAATGGTTTAGGTTGGTTATTTTAGTAGGATCCAAATTTAGTTTAATATTTTAATCAATTTAATTTACAACCAATAGAAATCCGCCACGTATTTAATGAAATATTTAACCATGGTTTAAAAAAATCTGTTAGTTGTAAGGGTATATTTGAGCCACAAAGGTGGATGGAGGGGTATTGTTGGCACAATAGATAAACGAAGTATATTTTTGAACCAATATCCAATATTTGAAGGGTATTTTTTGCCCTTTTCCATATTTTTTACACTACAATAACTTGCATATATAGCTATAAAGTACGTCGTAGCTAAATATAAAAATTTTCATGGCTAAAAGCCTTAGCCACCATAATTTTTTCCGTAGCATGCGTAACTAGAAGTGGCGTAACTAAAAATCAGTTACAAATTTTAAATTTTCATGGCTAAGGATTACTACCTATTGCTACGAGAATCCTTATGATTGTGGATACTTTTAAAAAAAAAAAAGTATAATTGCACGAAAATACATACTCACATCTAATAGTTAAGTTTTCTTGTTACGATAAATATACTTTGTAGCTATTTTATACTTTGGCCACAAAAAGATTTATTGTGACAGAAGATTTAATTACTTTTGCCACAAAAATAAATATGTAGTTGCATGTTTTGCTACAAATATAATATTTCATAGCTATAAATAGTCATAATATCAATGATAAAAGAATTTTAAATCATATATTTTTGTCAAGACCCAAACCGAGGCCCTGGCCGCGACGGGCATCCCAAACCATGAAGGCCCAAAAGCCCTTCTAACTAGCAATCATATACATAATTCATAACTATAAAATATGGAAACAAAATAGAAATATGGTCAATCTCATAAGTAAATTGAACAATTCGAAAGGAAGTTCTTAACATTCAAAACACATGAAACTAGACTGCGAAATTTCTAATAAGATGAAAACCAACATCTGTCTAAAAACTGGGGAAAGGCCCCCAGTCAGACCATAACTAAAAATCTAACTAACAATGTTTAACAACCAGGCCTTCTGGAAATGGGAGGCATACCAACTGCAAATCTCTGACACACCAATCTACTGCTTAGCAGGACCCCAGGACTGTGCCTCAAATTCAGAAATATAGGGAGTCAATAAGATGTACTGGTACACAGAGCAATCCAAAGTAATGTACTTTAATACAACATAAGTGAGAGCAATTCACAAAAATAGTTTACATACGATATAGGAAAAAGTCATGGCATACTTTAAAGACTTTGAAACATTTCTTTGAAATCAGGAACCACTCTTTATTTTACTTCTGAGTTAGATGGTACACCCTACAATCTGTAATTCTACAGGATATATGGAATCCGCCCTTGACTCGGCGGCCAAGCCTTCAATCCAAGTTTTCCACAAGAATTGTAGTATCAGTAGGGGGACAGCATGACCACACAGCATGGTGATATGATTCCCAATAAAATCAACATGTCATGGTAGTGCACAAGACCACAAAGCAGGGCTCCTAACCATAGTAACAATTTGGGATGACATGAATCAAGGTACACAAGATCGCAAAACAAGGTACCATAATCCCGTGTCGGCAAATCACGATTTCTAGCGTTGAGTCTTTCAACTCGTACTTTCTTCGGGTAACAATCTAACTCTCTTTAAGCCCATTTTTAACCATTTCTAAACATGCATCTTTCTGAATTCAAAATCTAAGAAAAATCTGCATTTTAGTTTATTCTGAATCTGCTATGGGATTCATCTGTTTGGTATCGTCATACCAAGACTTGCAAGTCATATCTCTAAGCCATAAAATATCATTTTACAGTACTTTCATTCAAAACAATATTTAGACCACTAAGTCATTCAAACAGTATGGGAGGATTTGTATATAGAATTTACATGAAACTTATGCAAAGACTCTCTCTTTCAACTCTTAAAACATGTGGTGGTCCATTACTTGTAGCAAGGCATGTAACTCTTTAAATCATTACTTTTCATTTATATTAACAAGAAACACCCTCTCTTCAGTTCATAACCATAACCAAGTCTTAAACGATAGTAAAGACATTTGTATCATGCTTCTCAAAATGTGATTGAATAATTCATGACATATGAAAACAAGAGGCTTTACAACAATAGAGGGATTATAAATGTTCATGATCTCAATTCAACATTCAAACTCAAAATGCATACATACTTATATGCGAGCACAAATCAAATTTAGTGGAAGGCCTCAAGACCAAAACATTATTTCATTGAAAGAGTTCACAGTGCATGGTTTTTAATGTAATTCAAAACCCTTCATAAATAATGATTTCTCAACACTCAAAATATTATAAAACGATTTCAGCATGCCCATGTAGTTTAGAAAACCCCACATACCTTAAGTTTCTTATCTTGAAGGATGAGACCTAATTTTGATACTTTCTTGAGACTCTTGAATTCGAAAGTTTGAATTTTAGAAGTTGGAGGAGAAGAGTTGAATTTTGCTCTTGGAAAAGGAAAGGGTTTTTACGTGAGTTGATTTGAGAAAGATGGGCAAATAATGCCTCTTTTTGAGTTATAATTAGTGTTTGGACGGCTGAGGTTGAGGAAAAAGGACTAAACTGACCCTAGGCCTCTTTTATCTTATGTAAATAACCCTCGTGGAGCAACCCCCAAAAAGGCAGAGTGGACCTCGCGACGCAAGGCTATCGCAATAGCTTACTACCTCTCATAAAAAAGGTCATAACCTTTTGCTCGGGTATCAGATTAAGGCAAAATTAGTATCGTTGGAAATTTGACTGAGTTATTTACAATTTGTGGGTCTTGAGCTGAAAAATTTCACATATATCAAAAGTTATACATGTTCAAAGTTGACCTTGTAGAATCAAATACCAAACTTTGGACGAATCAGACTCTTAGCTCAATTTTGCACTAAGTGATTTCTATGAACATTTTTCACCTCATAATCACTTCGCACACTAAAATAAAGATCATTCCACATAAATTAAATATAAATCATGGGATTAGAGTATACATACGTAGGAACAACGGTTTGATTTCTATTTTGAAATGCGGGGTGTTACATTATCTCACCCTTGGAATCATTCATCCTCGAATGATGGATAGGAATTTTTTGAAGCTCTAAAAGTATGGAATAAAGAACGTAACCTCACAATGGACATTTTAAATTTGCAAAGGCATCAAAAGAGCTTCATGATAACCCCTAGTAAAACGTGCAAGCATGAAGCGTGAGATAATAAGAATTGACAGAGAGATGATCTAGCATATGAGTTCTAGGGATCATAATTATCACAACATATGGCATGACTTTATTTGGTGATCATATGCCTGATTCACATCGGTACGATCATGAAATGAGATTTCACAGGAGATAGAAGAAAAAGCATTCTCTATCTTACAAGATACAATGAATAAACTTAAACTTAGTGACACTGCTTTTCCATGTCCCAACAATAAATAACATACTTCATAATTTCCACTTAAAATTCCCATCACACATCTAACCACAAGAGTTATATTCCCACTACATAGTACTTCTATGTTAAAGCCTAACTCGGAGAGAAGAGATACTAGCTTAAGCTATGGGACCCATACGCTACATCCCTTTAAGAATATTACTTCACACTTTCATTATAATCAACACCCTCAGGCCTGAAATCAAGGAGTAACAACCACATAACACATAGGTTTGCGCTTTCATCAATCACCACATTCAAGCCTATCATTACTATACCCCACTTCATGGATCTACGCACTAAGAGCAGCAAATTCAATCACTCTCACAAAGATTTTTGCCACATATCTCCTTCCTAACTATTTCACATAACAAAAGTTCATCTCCTTCTTTCCCCCTTCACCTATAACCTTAGCTAAAGAAATCACATCAAAAGTTTTCACATTCAAGAACATCTACTCCCCTACCTAAGACATTGCTACGCTTCCATAACCATCGTCATACTAACATATGAAGGGTCATTGAGGGACCCAAGCATAAGCATCATGAATGGGAATAGCACTATTTGATTATAACTTATACTTATTACACTACTCAGGGAGGGACATGAGGTGAAGATACTATATAATCACGAAGTGGTTCATATGTCAAGTGTCTTGATCATAAGCAGACAGATGCTCTGGCATAAACACAACATAGTATGAGTCCTTAGGACAGACCATAACGAGAAACATGAGTGCTTACATCCTGAGTCGTATAACATAAGTTTAGGATTCATGAAGTCAACGATTGAGACAAGGACTTCTACTCAAAGCTATCACTTCTCATTTTTATAGCAGAAATAGTCATGAGTTTGCACAACTTTATCATTTTGGGTAATCCCAACATAAAATGAATTAGTAACATTTAGGATGTATAGTTTCTTAAAACCAAGCATTTTATGAGACGTGAATTTTTTTATAGATCATGAGCAACATAACATAGAGCTTGAATATATGGAATATTGGATTACTGAGGGACATTATTGCTTCTAGTTTGGAGGTCGGAACATGACAGGAGTTACATAGAGATGTCAAACCTTAGATATAGGTAAGACTTGAATATATAAGACTTTGGTAGAATAACCTCTTAAATTGGAGTAGGAGGAGCTTGCTTGCATAGGAATTGATTTTATCATGATTCTTACTTGAAACTTGACACCACAAGAAAATTTGAGAACTACTTTAATTCATTATCTACCCCTTAGATCAAAGTGATAATCCTAAACTTAAGGACATATCTTTTCATTAAATCTTACAAGCATAACACTTGACACAATAGGGTATCACCATACACATAAATGCTAAACTTCCCCTTTTTAACTATACTCTAAAGGCATTGCTTTCCAAGAACGCTACTCTTAATTTTTGCTACCCTCTATAGCAATCAACTTGCAGTATCATGATCATACCCATCCTAACTCATTATCATATAAAAATCCACTCTCCATTACTTAACATTTTAACAGTAGACCGTTAATCACATAACTTACATCATAATAAAATTTTTAAGACTGTACCAAAGGCACATACTGCCACTTATAGTTCATCCATTTAGCTCTAAAGAACACCATACAACAACTTCTTAGTCTTATCCATACTTTGAGATTCGAGAATGAAAACTAGGTACACGTGACACTCGTACACATCACACTTTACTAATAACATGCTACCTCCGAGTTCAACTTATTCTTATACACTCACGCTCTTATACACTTAATGACTCAGCCACAACTCATCATTTTAACAATAGTCCTCATGTACATAAATATCACAATTATCCACTCCTTTTTCCATAAGTTTCCAACCTAAGCTATTTCACACCTCACATCAAGCCTACTAATTCATTCCCACAAAACATACATCACTAATCTTAAGCTACTATCCTTTTTACCATTACCCATATCTCAAGTTCAAGCCTATAGTCTACAATCAATCAGGTACCACCAATAAAGCATGCCACATACTATACTGGTCCATCAAGATGGGGAATTTTACTTAACTACTACCTACAACACATCCTCTCCATGACTTACTACTAGATCTCAAAATCCACTATATACCTTCTTAAATTAAGTCTACTTACCCATGCATACATTTTTACTATCACTAAATTTTATAAACACCAATGAATCTCTACGCATAACATATTGACTATTCTATCCCTTTCCATTCGCAACCTATAACTAATTTCTATAACCACCATAACTATCCACTTTAGGCTCCTTCCTTAATTTGAATCAATAATAACTATAGCCAAACACTTCCTTCACAACTACCATACAATCTATAAATATTGCTATAACATTATCCAATCACCATAAAAGGAAAATCCACCCTTCAATTAAAGGGTTATACAACTAAAACTACTTATTTACGCAAAAGTCACCCTCACTCTGACTGCTAATCTTGTGACTTTATGTCACCAACTTCTAGACCATCTCACTACCAATGGGTCATGACACTTTAACATATACTACTACTCGGGTGAAAATACAGTTCCAATATTCTGCTACACATCATTACCCTTATGCATGACATTTGCAACACGAATTTTGAAAGGGGACTGAATACACTTTGGACCTCAAGCTGAAAAGCGCGATTTCATCAGGTTAAAGGTATACACTCGAATCAATGCACCTTGAAAAACTAATGGACTCCTCTCAAGTCCTTGTACTATCTCATAACTTTATGGATAACTCAACTAGAGAGAACCGCTGGGGGAGTTAGACTCTTAGACTTGTATCGCCTCAATAATAAGTCATGGCCCATGAAATTTGAACAAAAAAAAATTGATAAATTTCCTATGGACAACGCCATAGCACAAACTAGAGTATGAAAGAATAAAAAACAACCCCTAAATTTTTTGTAGCATTCTGATTATAAGTGTGGTGCACAATACACCCATAAGCAAGACTCTACTAGACACAACTTCGCAGACACCCTGGGACTATGAACTGTGCTCTGCTACCAAGTTTGTCACGACCTAAACAGAAGCCTTGGCCATGATGGACATCCTAAACTAAGAAGGACTGAAAGTCATTCTAACTGGCAATCATATGCATAATTCATAACTATAAAATGCAAAAACAAAATAGAAACATGGTCAATCTCATAAGTAAATTGAACAATTCAAAAGAAAGTGCTTAACATTCAAAATACATGACACCAGTCTACGAAATCTCTAATAACATAAAAACCAACATCTGTCTAAAAACTGGGACAAGGCCCCCAATCGAACCATAACTCAAAATATAACTAACAATGTTTAACAACCAGTCCTTCCAGAATATAAGAGGCTCACCAACTGTAATCTTTAACACACCAATCTACTATTTAGTGGAACCTCGGGACTGTGCCTCAGATCCTGAAATATAAGGGGTTAATACAGATGTACTGGTATGCTGAGCAATCCAATGTAATGTATTTTTATACAACATAAGTGAGAGAAATTCATAAAAATAGTTTACATACGATATAGGAAAAAGGCATGACATACTTTAAAGATTTTGAAATCAGGAACCACTCTTTATGTTACTTCTAAGCTAGATGGTACACCCTACAATTTATAATTCCAAGGGCTATATGGAATTCATCCTTGACTCGGCGGCTAAGCCTCCAATCAAAGTTTTCAACAAGGTTCAGAGTATCAGTAGAGGGACACGCAAGACAACACAACATGGTGCCATGATCCCTAATCAAATCAATATGTCATGGTAGTGCACAAAACCACAAAGCAGGGCTCCTAACCATAGTCCCAATTTGGGACGACATGAATCAAGGTATACAAGATCACAAAGTAGGGTACCATAATTCCATGTCGGCAAATCACTATTTCTAGCGTTGGGTCTTTCAACTCGTACTTTCTTCGAGTAACCATCTAAGTCTCTTTAAGCCCATTTTTAACCTTTTCTAAACATGCATCTTTCTAAATTTAAAATCTGAGTAAAATCTACATTTTAGTCTGTTCTGAATCTGCTAGGGATTCATCTATTTGGTATTGTCATACCAAGACTTGCAAGTCATATCTCTAAACCATAAAATATTATGTTACAGTACTTTCATTCAAAACAATGTTTAGACCACCAAGTCATTCAAACAGTATGGGAGGATTTGTATCTAATTTACATAAAACTTATGCAAAGACTCTCTCTTTCAACTCTTAAAACATGTGGTGGTCCATTACTTGTAGCAAGGCATGCAACTCTTTAAATCGTCACTTTTCATTTATATTAACAAGAAACACCCTCTCTTCAGTTCATAACCAAAACCAAGTCTTAAACAATAGTAAAGATATTTATATCTTGCTTCTCAATATGCAATTGAATAATTCATGACATATGAAAACAAAAGCTTCATAATAAGTCGGGGATTATATATGTTCATGATCTCAATTCAACATTCAAACTCAAAACGCATACATACTTATATATGAGTACAAATCAAATTTAGGAAAAGGCCTCAAGACCATAATATTATTTCATTGAAAGAGTTCACAATGCATGCTTTTTAATGTAATTCAAAACCTATCATAAATACATGATTTCTCAACATTCAAAACATTATAAAATGATTTCACCATGCCCATGTAGTTTAGGAAAACCTTATGTACCCTAAGTTTCTTATCTTGAAGGATGAGAACCTAATTTTAATACTTTCTTGAGACTCTTGAATTCGAACGGCTTGAATTCTAGATTACTTGAAGGAGAAGAGTTGAATTTTGTTCTTGGAGAAAGGGGAGGGTTTTTATGTGAGTTGATTTGAGAAAGATGGGCATATAATGCCCTTTTTAGAGTTATAATTCGTGTTTGGACGGCTGAGGTTAAGAGGAAAGGACTAAACGACCCTAGGCCATTTCTTTCCATTTAAATAACCCTCGTGGCGCGACCCCCCAGAAAGGTAGAGTGTACCTCGAGATAGCTTACTGCCTTTCACGAAAAAGGTCATACTTTTTGCTTGGGTATCAAATTAATGCTAAATTGGTATCGTTGGAAAGCTGACTCAATTATCTACAATTTGGTGGGTCTTGAGATGAAAAATTCCACATATATCAAAAGTTATACACGTTCAAAGTTGACCCTTGTAGAATCAAATACCAAACTTTGGACGAACCAAACACTCTTAGCTCAACTTTGCTCTAAGTGATTTGTATGGATATTTTTCACCTCATAATCACTTCACACACTAGAATAAAGATCATGAGACATGAATTAAAATATAAATCATGGGATTAGAGTATACACACATAGGAACGACGGTTCGATTTCTAGTTCGAAATGCGGAGTGTTACAATTTTATTGTGTTCAAATCTTTTATTACATTTTAGTTTTACTGACCAATTTTTTATTAGTGACAATAAATGTTTCTGTAACATATGTTACTTTTCATTAATTTTTTTTTTAAATACTAAAAATCATCAATATTCATTCATATTTTAGGAAAACTAGAAACGTAATAAGCATACTTAATTCACACAATGACATTTGAACAATTCTAAATGTTAATTCTAAAATATAAGTTGCACATCTAAAGTTCATGGCATTCAAGTCCCCAACAATTCTACAACTACAAATTGACTAATGAGAGGCTAGCTAATAAGGAGTTCAAAATTTAAATTCTAGTCAAAATAATATGTACAATATATTAGATATTTTATCTTTAATCTATAAAATCTTGAAGGTTCCCTTTCAAAATCCAAAAAAATAAAAAATCTAAAGTACTATTTGATTTGGGGATTGGAGATGTCGATTCTATTATGTTCAAGAACGAAATAATTTCACTCCTTGCATCAAGGTTGAGTCCATAATCCTTCTTACATTCAAGGATGAATATGCATTCTATAAATTCAAAAAAGAAAAAAAGGAAAAATTCATTGGCATAAGAAAGAATAAGCACATTTAAGAGAAACTTTAATATAAAATACAAGTTTAATTGATTATAATGCTAATAGCTCTTCAACACGAGATTAGTAAACAAATATATATGTACCAACTTGTTAGAATAACCTGCAAAATTAAATCAAATTGATATAAAAAAAATCAGGAACACTGAAAATAAAAATATGAATGGCACAAACTTATCAATAATTGAAAAACAAAACTGTGAAAAATGGGCGGGGAAGCGTGACAACCGGAGGAAAACAAAGTGAGCTTATATAGGTAGTACTTAGGTTTTGACGTTTTGCGTGGGTATTAATCTTTACTCCCTCCGTTTCAGAATAAGTAAATTATTGAAATATTTATTGGTGCTTTAAAATAAGTGAATCATTGAATTTTTTTTAAAATTTTTCCTTATGATTTGACGATCAATTAACTTTTGAAAAAGATATTACAAAGTTAATTTTTTCTTTTTTTGGGATAGAAATGAAAAATTATGTTAAATTTATGTCTTTAATATTTTTTTCTTAATATATATGCCAAAATCCAATAATTTATTTATTATGAAACGGAGGGAGAACTTTTCTTGTATGTTTTTTTTTTTGGGGAAAGGAAAAAAATGTCCACTCACTAAAACTAATTCCAACTAAATAGTCACTACAATTAAATTCCCTCTAATTAGCCGCTAGACTAATTTCCTTTTATAGTCATTGATTATTTTGCATGTCAGTTACTTCACGTTTTTTGCCATTTTAAAAAAAAATGCTAGTTCATTTTAATTTTTTAATCTTGCTTTTTTTTTTTTTTATATTCCATTTTTTTTAATTTGATGTTTCATTCTATTATAAAAAAATCGCTGATCTTTTGTGTTTTTTTTACTGTTTTTATACTTCTTTTTGCAACTTTTTTTTAAAAAAAAAATCTATTCCTTTTTTGAAATTAACATAACTACAATTGTTGCACGTTGAAACATGCATTATGTATATTTACGGAATGATGACATTGACTATCAAAAAAGCTATGTGAAATTACTATAAGAAACTTTATATGATCAAAATAAATACACAGAATTTTGAGGAGCAGATCATGCAACTCAAACACAAAATGATAAATCTAACTCCAACTTTTTTCAATAGTTCAACTGCAATTTTCCAAATCCAAAAACCAACCCCTACATTATTGCAAGTCCAAAAGAGAAACTATAAATTAAACAAGTCAAACATCAAAAAGAAAATAGATATACACATTCTATACAATTTTTAACTACAATTATTATTTAGATACATATTTTATACGACTCTATATGGTTTCTAAGTGCATTCTAAAAATGTATCAATCTAGTATAAGAGAGTATCAATTGAGTATATGGACACTGCAAGTATATCAATGTAGTATAAAAGTGTATTAATGTGGTATAAAAGAGTATCAACATAGAATTTCCTTTCTCTTTTATAAAATGTGTATCAATATAGTATAAAAGTGTATCAATATGGAATAAAAGTGTATTAATAAAGTATAGCGACTGCATGTGCCCAATTGAGCCAAATGGCTAAAAAGGAAAATTAAATTTAGTCGACAGGTTACATTTGTCCACTTTTCAAATTGTGTCTATTTTTTTTTAAATGGTCACCCCATATCCTTTTCCCTTTTTTTTTTTACTTCTTACTTTAGTGTTTTAGAACAAATATTATATAAATATAAATAAGTTTAAAAAGTAAGTATATGGAACCAAATTACATATGAAAAAAAAGAGTATAAATATATAATAATGTAAAATAGAAAAATATTAACTAGTATTTAATTACTAAAGGTGTCAGCCCCGTGTCAGCACAAGCCCAACGCTAAAAAATGTGTTAAGTTGAATATATTGTCTTTTTTCGTTGAGAAGTCACTTCAAATGTACATATATTGCAAAAGAGATCTGTGGAGATTACGATATGAGTAGCGGGTTTTAATTAGAGATTTCGAATTTGAGTAGTTGAGAATGAAAAATATCTTGTTAGGAATATTGTCTCTAGAAATGAGTTTTGCAATATATGCATGAATTAGAGATCACACACAAGCGAACATACATGCATACATACCTACACATATATATATACATAAATATGACATCAAGGAGCCAACATTTAGAAGATGGTATTGTGCATATTATTTACATAAGCTAACACATCAAAACTCCCTAAACTTATCTCCCCAACTTACTTTAGCACATAAACTAATCTTCTATTTATTTACCCCCTTAACATCTTTATAGTGAATTTATTTCCCCCCTTATGCTGACGTGGCATTTTCTTAAAAAACAAAATGCGTGAACATCATTTTTTAAAAAAACTAATATATATATATATATATATATATAAATATATATATAAAGAAAAAAAATTCTCCTCTTCTTCACCCAACCCCACCAACAGCGCGTCCTCCCCTTCCCACTTCTCCCTAGCCAACACCCCCACCCCACTTCTCCTCCAATTATGAAAGTTGTCACCCCCACCTTTAATTTATCCTCCTTCGACCTCTTAGATTAATAAAAAAATGAAATTGAATTTGAAAATTAAAAAATCTACATGATTTGGATGTTTGGTTGTTGATTTTAGAGAATTTGCTGTTGATTTGATCGAATCTTTCATGTGAGTTGAATTTTTTTATCATTATTTTATGATATTTTTCAATAATGGTAATTAAAATTTTCAAGTGGGTTGAGTTTTTCGGCGAAAATTTATTGAAATTTTCACTAAAAAACCTGACAGGTGTGGTTGTGTGGGGGTGGACAGAGGTGGATGGGGGTATGTTTAGGTGTGGGAGTATAGGGATGGATGGGGGCGTGTGTGCAGGTGGGGATAGACGGGAGGGGAGGGAGGAGGGGTGGTTATGAAGAAGATGAAAAATAGGGGGTGGGTATTTTTTTAATTTAAAATACTTTATATATTTTAAAATATGTATATAAATGTATAAATAATATTTATATATTTATATATATATATATATATATATATATATATATATATATATTATAGATATGTATAAAAATATTAAAAAATACTTTATTTACGTGGCTATGACGTGGCTGTGATCTGGAGCTGACGTGTCAGCGAGTGTAATGCACTCTCCTTCATGAGAGTGGTATTACATATTAAGGGGGGAAATTAATTCACTATAAAGATGTTAAGGGGGTAAACAATTATTCATAAAGTTTCAGTGCTAAACTAAGTTGTCGGGACAAGTTCAGAGGGGTTTTGATGTATTATGTCTATTTATATAGATAAAAAAAAAATAGATGCATCCTCAGATTGAGTCCTGCAAACGCGTGATGAAACCTGTCGCATAAAAGAATATTTAGTTTTGAATTTGCAAGTTAATTACTGGAAATTCATGGAAACGGTAAGTGTAAACTTTAAAAGAAATAGAGGTAAAGGAAATATATTATTCATGAGGCCAGGTAATTTTATTATGATATTTATCATAAGAACTATAAATTTTCGAACTAAATGGTGTGAATTTGTCAGATAAGCTTCTACATTAGCACAAATGTTTGGTTTCTTTGCCTTATCACACACAAATTAAAAAAAAAAAAAAAAAGTTAAGAGAGACGAACTTTACACCTTTTAACATTGTTAAGAAATAATTAAAATCTACATAAAATCTAAAATATTCTCCTATATAATAAGTGGGAGTGGAGTTGCTCAAGCAAACTCCACTCCGTCGACATGTATGTTTGTCGCGTCTGTTTGCTCCGTGATTTTACTATATTATTCCTAATTAATTATTATATGACATTTAAGTATTAAACAATTAATAATATTTAATAAAAAATTAAAATAGACATTTATGACAAGTCTGCTCCAGCTGCTTCAATCGTAATTTTACTATATCATCCCTAATTAATTATTAAATGTCATTTAAATATTAAAAAATTAATAATAATTAATAAAAAATAAAATAGACATAAAATAATAAATTACCTCAATAATATTTTAAATTTATTTGACATCTTATATAAGGTCTACTTAGACTTTTTTCATGAGTATTTTTATAGCATCACTTCTAATTAGTTATTATGAGTCATTTAAGACATGCCTACTTTGCTGCTTCAATCGTGATATTTGATTGACATCAAAATTGTATCAATGTCATTTAAATTGGAATAAAAGAAAAATTATTATAAATCATAATTATTAAAAACTTAAATTATTTTTAAAATATAATTGACTATCATTGTCACAAAAAATTAAACAGGGAGAGTATTATACATTAGCTAAGAATTTAAAATAGTAAATTACAATGTCAAAAAGACATTATCAATTACAATAGTGAACAACTTAAAATATCTAAAAAAATAATTAATCTGTTAATATATTCAAAAAAAAATATTATTTATAAATTACATAAAAAGTACTATAAATTGTCATAGTTAACAACTTAAAATATCTAAAAAATAATTAATTTGTTATATATTTCAAAAAAATACGTAAAAAAATATATTAATCACAATAATTAACAAATAAAAAAAAATTAAAATATACATATATTTGATTGACTCTCGAAATCTTATGGGTGTCATATTAACAACTTAAATTATCAACTAAATAAATGAAGATTTTAATTAAATGCTAAAATTACACATATCGTAGAATTTTTAAGTATCAACATTGGGCCGTGCATAACACGGCTAAGCCACCTAGTATTAAATATAATGCTAAGTGGGTGGAAATTTTTTCATTATTTTATTCTTTTATCTATTTAGTTGAGAGACAATTTTTAATTCATCATAAGGTAACATGCCTAACATGCTCATAAAGAAAAACAACTACTAAATGTATAAATGCATTTTCATTATTATACCATCCAACACAACAGCTTGAGTTTACCAAAAAAAAAACAAACACAACAGCTTGTCATCATTTTACTTTATGTAGCTAACTAACAAAATATATAGAATATGTTCTCACACAAAGAGTGAAGCAAAGGCAAAATAACACATCTTATCTACATGTAACTTTTTATATGAAATCTGATATGATAACCTTAGAAATAGAGCATTAGCATTCCATAAGTTTACACAAACCGTAGGTTAACCAAAGAAATAAAGCATTAACATACTATAAGTTTACACAAACCGTAGGTCAATTTAACGTATAAAAATTCTTTGTGATGTCTAAGCAAAAAATCCTTTTCAAAATACTTATGTTTCTTCAATAATGTAAAGAGGTGCCTGTCGAATACTCCAAAAGTAATACATTGTTGAAGAATCCGATACGGGTGCTTTTGAAAAATTCGGCCTATTTTGCCCTTTTGCAGTTTTGAAGGGTTGAAAAACATTGATTTCGACTTTTTAAACTATTTCAAAACTTTAAAGAAAATTTTGAAACAATCTAAGAACAGAGACGACACTTAATTTATTTGAAAAGAAATTAAGTAAACTTTTAAAGAAAATCTTAAGTCTTAAAACAGAAAAAAAAACCTAGGTTTTTAAAAAATTTTTGGGTAAGAGGTCCTTATTAACATTTTAGAAAGATTTTTAAAGTACCTAATATGTACGGTTAACTTGCGGTGATCCGGACTATTTGAAAACCACCTTTGACTAACTGTGAAAAAGAGAAGTTGATTTTTGAAAAGACAATGATTTTAGGAAAAGACTTATATAAAATAAATTTTGATGACTTAGTAGAAAATTTAACTAAGTTTAAGCAAATTAATAACAACTAACACGTAAAAGGAGAAAGGGGAGACTAGAAGACCTAGTCCATTAGACCTAAATCAATAAACCTGTCCTAAGCTAATTTGGACTTTCGGCCCATCATCGCCTGTCCTAATCTAAATAATGGGCATTGGATTCGTAATCTGCTTCACTTGTATTAATTTACAACTTTGGGCTTCGAGACTTAAATGAAAGAACAAATAGATAGATAAATAAATAAATAAATAAATAAATAAATAAAGAATAAGAGAATATTAAAAATCGAGACTTTTCAAGTTTCTTAGCAACCTCATCAATGGGTTTTGACCCATTTTCCTTCCTCTTCTATCTTTTTGCATCCGCATGCCATATAGTCGACCTTGGGTTTAAACTTCGGACTTGACTCAAAGAGGTGAACCTCATTGACCCATTACGAAATGCAAGAGGAGAGGAGTTCATTTGGACTCGAGACATTTTTTGCATGCAAATAAAAGATAGAGAAATTAATCTACATTCAAGGCATAAAAGTTACATATTTCAAAGCAAAAGAAAATATCAAGAACCAATTTTTGAATGACAATGATAAGCACACTTGCACACGTATAGCAAGAATGAGAGTCAACAGATAAAATGAGAAACAAAACCTCTCACTTACATGACTCACGATTTATGTTCATATTAAGAATGAACAAAGATAAAAGGAAGAAGGTCATATTCAATGAGTTAATACGAGAACAAACAACGTAAACTTGCGAAAGTATAGGTATAAGGCAATAACAAAAATGTCCATGACTACTAAAATTGAACAAACATAGACACTAATTCATATGACAAAAGAAAATAAAGCCTAACTTTTCAAGAAAGAGAATCTTTAAATTTCAATTAAGGTGACATTAACAAAGATTCATACATCTAAATTACAATCAATATTTTAGAAAAAAACGTGTAACGACCTATGATTTATATTTCTAAGACATCGCTGATTCTCTTTTGATATTATGAATCAAAGAGAGACATGAATCAAGTCTTTACACGCACAAAGAGCACATATAACAATCTGGAGTAAGAAAATTAAAATAAAAGTTTAACATCTCTAAAAGTGAAATATCGTTCAACAATCATACTATGCATGACTCGAAAATATCTAAATAATTCTATTTAGCATCAAAATCCGAACTTTCTCATCATTTTGACAAGACAACATGCGAACCAAAGAGGAATAAGCTTTAACAAAATCGAATATAAATGGTTGAATCAAACTGCACAAGGATAAAAAATGCAGATCAAGTTGAGGTGGAAGATCTATTGTGAACTATATCAATAAAGCCAAACCAGTAATATTTACAAGAATATGTGTAATCTATCTTCCAAGTAATGATACTGGAAATCATTCTTCTAGTTGAATAGAGACAATAACATCACATGCAAACAACAATACAATGGCAACAACACTTGAAATGCAGTTGAGTGACTCCACATTCAGACCTTGCAGAATTTGAATGCATAAAGTCATTGAGCATACCAACTAACCTTCTTGAAAGTAAACTAATGTATAAAACCAGAGAAGGATATACTAGATAAAGGTTGAGACCTTAGAAAGTAGCAGTTACCATCTCAGAAATTTATATGTATTTCTGTAACCCCACATAGAAGACTAAAAAGTTCTTCTACTGAGGAGAATGAGAACTCTTGATCATGAAAGAGGACGATAAAGGATAGTTGGGAAAGGTTTGAGCAGCGACCAGACTTCCAATTCTCAATTCTCAGGTTCTGATTGTTCTGCTGAAAAGGAAAAAAAAGCTGATTATTAGAGAACAAACGTGTCAGAATCTAACAGCTCAACATGTATCAAAATAAGATACCGCATCCTGATTAATCAAAAATCTGCAAATGATTAGTGCACATTTATAGAATTAGGATCCAATTCATCACCCCCATCCTCATAATCCCAAAAGTCACCAATGGAAGCATCCAAAATTTAGCATCTTCTTTAAAATTGATGACCTTTCTAGAAGATAGGTCGATTAACTGCTTCCTTGTTCCTTGGGTTGAAAGAAAGAACATGGGATTAATGGAAATGATGACAGTAAAGCTGGTATATGTTTGCTGCTCCACATAATACTATTGAAGATTTATAACTTATTCCTGCAAGGTTCTGAGGTATTGTCACCCTGCGATCACTGTACCAAATTTCACATGATTTTGCTCTTTCTGAGTGATGTTATATAGATAATTTATCACACTAATCAAGTAACATTGTACCAATAACTATAGTAACATTGACAACAGAAACCTACTAAAAAGGGTGCATTATATGACATGGAGACAAAATTGAATAAGCCACCGAGGAATATTTTATAGAATGTGAATATTTTGAACCTAATATAACATTTGATGCTGAAACGGGTTAAATACATAGAAAACTTTACAATTAGGTCTTTTTTGTTATTTGACAAGGGGAAAGTATTGGAGATTGTAATCCAGAAGTAAAAGCATCTAATAGAAACCCATCTCACCTAATTGTTTTGATATTGAAAGGTAAATAGAACCACACAATCAAAAAGGAGTAACACAAGTGAGAACATCTCCACACACTTGGTGAAAGGAGAAAGTTCTATTTATCTTTAGAGAGAGAGTATGGTATACTTGTTCACTTTATCACCGCTGTTTTACTGGGGACTCGACCACATTATCTTTAATAATATACAAAATTTATCTACTTGAGAAATCATTGGTTGGGTAGAAACAATAAATGGAGCAGGACATCCCAGTTACTAGATAATAATACACTATCAATCAACTTTAATCAGAGTATCAATAATCAACGAAGTTCCAAATTTATAATTTTAAGATGATATGAGTTGGATATAGACTAGTTGTGAGCAGGCTATTGAACACTTTTTGTGATGAATTCCCCTAGTACCCTATATCTAATGCATTAATTAAGCTTCCATAATTTCAAGAGCCAAATCAGAAACATTATGCTAAAAAAGTAACCTAGAATCAGCCCCTACCAATCCTTAAGTTCCATCATGACCCTATATCTAATGCATTAATTAAGCTTCCATAATTTCAAGAGCCAAATCAAAAACATTATGCTAAAAAAGTAACCTAGAATCAGCCCCTACCAATCCTTAAGTTCCATCATGTCATTTGGCTTGTATTCACTTTTCAAGAGTTTCTTAAAACTAAACTAACGGTATTAGAGAGTATGATAACACATAAAATTAATCATGTGTGGTTTAACAAACCACATTGTTTGATAATCAAACATAAAGACTAGTTATACAAATCAATACAAAAACCGCGTCCTTTCCTTCAGAAAAAAAATGAAAGAGAATGACAAATCATAAGAAAACAACAACATACCAAGTATGATCTCATAAGTGGTGTTTGTGGAGGATAGAATACATGCACATCTTATTCCTACCTTTGGGTAGAAAGACCATTCTTGACAGACCCTTGGCTCAAAAGAAAAGATAAAAACTTGAAGCTGGTAGCATGAAAAATCATAAGAAAACAAAACATTAATAAGCTAGACGAACCCATCTTTCACTCACCCTGTTAATGTAGTTGATCAACACAACACTACAACTTTCAATCTCAAATAAAAAATTAACCTAGAACTACCATATTAACTCTGCAAACAGTACACATACTAGGAGAAGCCAAGAACTTGTATAGATCCTCAGAATCCAAGATATCAAATTCAACAATAATAAAAACTCATACCCATTAAACCCTGCTTTCTAGAAGCAATAATAGCTGAAGTTTAGTGTTTATTATATTGTTATCGGTCCTAAGCCAGGGTCTATCGGAAACAGCCTCTCTACTTCATATGAGGTAGTGGTATGGTTTGCGTACACTCTACCTGTTGGGTTATTGGGTCTTCTTCCTTTCCTATGTGGATAAATGAAGCTTAATTTGGACCAACCCACGGTTGCCCATAGGCCCATTACTATGGGGCATATATATTGGTCTTTGTTAGGTCTTATTCACCATTACAAAAGAGAGTTTTCAGCAGCCAAAGAGAGAAAAGAAAGCTAATTTTCGCCCAAAAAAATCCAGCCACTGTTATCAATTCAAATTGCGATTCCCGTTTCGTTTCTAGTCCGATTGAGCTGATTTTTAGACTGCTTGTTTATCTCATCTCAATCTTTGATATGAAACTGATGGATCTTGATTTGGTGGCCTGTAGCTCCTGTTATTCATTCCCGAACAGTAGCTGCATTTTGGTGCTTTCGCTCCTTTATTTCTCTAGTATTTGGTGCTGTGGTTTATGTATTGCTGCTTGTTGTTTCACACTTGTTTGGTGGCTGTTTTGGCGAACAATATTGTAAATCTTTGGTGATTATAGTGGAGATTTGGGTCCCGTAATTTTTTACTCTTCACACTGAAGGGTTTTCCACGTAAATTTGGTGTCTCTTGTTCTTGGTTTTATTCTTATCTTATCGTATTTTTGTGGTGATTTATTTATTGCCATATTACTTTGTTTTGATTGGATTTCTTGTCTCCTCTTGGTTCAAATTGAAAAGGGAAAGTTTAGATTTGGGTATTCTTCCGCTGCTACCCTGTTGGGCATTTTGATTGTGCCCTTGCCTTTCTCAATAAAGTGGTATCAGAGCGTTGGTTATTATTGATTGTTGATTTGAATGATGGAGGCAAATAAGAGCAAGATGATGTGTTTGAATGGTAGTAGCTATCATACTTGGAAAAGCAAAATGAAAGATCTTCTCTTTGTCAAGAAAATGCATTTATCTGTGTTTACGTTTACTAAACCTCAATCCATGACAGATGAGGATTAGGAATTTAAGCACTTAAAGATTTGTAACTCTATCAGACAATGGGTTGAATATAATGTTAGAAACCATATTGTGAATGAAACACATACCGGTTTGTGGGATAAGCTCGAGACACTTTATGCTTCGAAGACCGCCAATAATAAGTTGTTCCTACTTAAGCAATTGATGAATATCAGGTATAAAGAGGGTAGTCTTATTTCTGATCATATAAATGATTTTTAGGGTGTCCTTGACCAGCTGTCCAGAATGGGTGTAAAGTTCGATGAAGAAATTCAGGGATTTTGGCTTCTTAATACTCTACCTGAATCTTGGGAAACTCTTCGAGTTTTTTGTACTAATTCTGCTACCGGTGGTGTTGTAACTATGGAATATGTTAAGAGTCGTATCTTGAATAAAGAGATGAGAAAAAGATCCCAGGCCTCGTCTTCTTTATCTTCACACTCTGATATTTTGGTTACTAAAGAGAGGGGGAGAAAAAAGTCCAAAGGTCCGAATAATAGAGATAAAAGTAGAAGCAAGTCGAGGTCCAAATTCAAGAATGTTACATGTGACTATTGCAACAAAATGAGGCATATCATGAAATATTATTACAACCATAAGAGAGATATGAGACGGTAAAAGAACGAAGGCGATAATGAAAATCATGTTGCAGTTATTTCTAATGATGATATTCTTGTTACTTGTGGTGAGAATTTCATTAATCTTGTACGTGATGAGTCTATCTGGTTTGTAGATTCTGGTGCTACTTCTCATGTTACGCCAAAGAAGAAATTATTTTCTTCTTATAATTTAGGTAATTTTGGGATACTAAAAATGGGCAATAATGATGAAGTAAAGTACTTGGCATTGGTACTGTTTGTTTGGAAAGTAATAATGATTCCAAACTAGTTTTGAATAATGTCAAGCATGCTCCAAATGTTTGCCTGAATTTTATTTTTGTAGGAAACCTTGATGATGGGGGTTATGTTAACACCCTTGATGCTGGCCAGTGGAAGCTTACTAGAGGTTCGTTGATTGTGGCTCGAGGTGACAAGTTGTCTAACTTGTACGCATTTTAGGGCTCTATTTCTAGAGGCTTGATAAACTTGGTGGAGAATAATACTTTATCAAAGTTATGGCATAAAAGATTGAGTCATATGAGCGAGAAGATGATTGATAGTTTGGCCAAGAAAAATTTTCTTTCTGGAGTAAAACAAGCAAAGTTGAAGAAGTGTGTTCATTGCTTAGCCAGTAAATAGAAAAGAGTTACTTTCCAGAGTCATCCGCCTTCAAGAAAGCTTGATTTGCTGGAGTTGGTACATTCTGATTTGTGTGGTCCTTTTAAAGTAATGTCTCATGGTGGTGCACTTTATTTTGTGACTTTTATTGATGATCATTCTCACAAACTCTGGGTATTTCTTTTGAATTCCAAGGATTAAGTACTTGATGTGTTCAAGGATTTTTAGGCCTTGATTGAGAGACTGATTGGGAAGAAATTGAAATGCATCCACTCAGATAATTGTGGTAAGTATATTGGTCCTTTTGATAGATATTGCAGAGAGCAGGCTATTTGGCATCAGAAAACTCCTCCAAAAACTACTTAGATAAATGGTTTAGTAGAGATGATGAACAAAACTCTAGTTGAGAGGGTTAGATGTATGCTTTCAGATGCTAAGCTGATAGATTTCTTTTAGGAAGAAACACTTAATACTGCTGTTTATGTTATCAATTTATCTCCTACTTTTGCTTTATATGGTGATGTCCCTGATAGAGTTGGTCTGGTAAGAATGTTTCTTATGATCATCTTAGAGTCTTTGGCTGTAAAGATTTTATGCATGTTTCTAAAGATGAAAGATCAAAGTTGGACGTTAAAACTAGGCAGTGTATCTTCATTGGTTATGGTCAAGATGAATTTGGCTATTGTTTTTATGATCTAGTTGATAAGAAACTTGTTAGAAGCCGTGATGTTGTGTTCTTTGAAGACCAAATAATTAAAGATTTTGACAAGGCTGAGAAGGTTGATTCTTAGAGTAGTGAGATCCTAGTTGATGTTGATCCAGTTACTTTGACTACTGCTCCTGAAGAAAATCTTTATGATGATGAAAATCAAGTTAATAATGAAGATGATGATCAAGTTCAGAATGACCAGCAAGATGTTGTTGATTCTCCAGTGCAAGTTGATATGGTTGATTAGCAATCAATGGTTGATGCTCCAGAGAGTTCTCTCAGATAATCTACTAGAGAGAGAATACCTTCATCTCATTATTCTCCCAGTGAGTATGTACTCTTAACTGATAGAGGAGAACCTGAGAATCTTGATGAGGTCATGAAAAGTGAAGAAAAGTGTTTGATGCTATGGAAGATGAGATTAAATCTTTGCATGATAATCATACCTTTGATTTGATTAAGCTGCCTAAAGACAGAAAAGCTTTGAACAATAGGTGGGTTTTTCGGGTGAAACATAAAGATGGCAACCCAATTCCACGGTACAAGGCTAGATTGGTTGTGAAGGGATTTAACCAGAAAAGGAGAGTTGATTTTGATGAGATATTTTCTTCAGTTATGAAGATGTCATCCGTTCATGTAGTTCTAGGCTTAGCTGCAAGTCTTGATTTAGAGATTGAGTAAATGGATGTTAAAACTGCTTTTCTCCATGATGACTTAGATGAAAAAATTTATATGGAGCAGCTTGAAGGTTTTGAAGTCAAGGAAAAAGAGAATTATATTTTCAAATTGAAAAAGAGCTTGTATGGTTTGAAACAAACTCCTAGGAAATGGTACAAAAAGTTTGGTTCCTTTATGAGTCAGCAGGGCTTCAAGAAAACTACTTCAGATCATTGTGTTTTTGTGCAAAAATTTTCTGATGGTGACTTTATTATTGTTTTTCTTAATGTTGATGACATGCTTGTTGTTGGTCATAATGCTTGCAGGATTCAAAAGTTGAAGCAAGAGTTGAGTAAGTTTTTTCTATGAAAGACTTAGGACCGACAAAATAGATTCTTGGCATGCAGATTTTCCATGATAGAAAGGCCGAGAAGTTGTGGTTATCACAAAAGAAGTATATTCAGAAAGTACTTCGAAGGTTCAACATAGACAAGGCTAAGGCTGTCACTACACCTTTAACTATGTAATTCAAATTGAGAACGAAGCAGTGTCCTTCTAGTGATGATGAGAAGGAAGATATGAAGAAAGTTCCTTATGCTTTAGCTGTTGGTAGTTTGATGTATGCAATGATTTGTATAAGACCGGATATTGCTCATGTTTTTGGTGTTGTTAGCCGTTTTCTTTCTAATCCTGGAAGAGAACATTGGAATGCTGTGAAGTAGATTATGAGATATCTTTGTGGCACTTCTAGTCTGAGTATGTGTTTTGGTCTAGGAAAGCCTATTCTTTGTAGTTATACTGATTCAGATATGGCTAGTGATGTTGATACTCACAAGTCTACTTTAGGGTATTTGGTTACTTTTGCGGGGGGGAGCTGTGTCTTAGCAATCTAGGTTGCAAAAATGAGTTGCTCTATCTACTATAGAAGCTGAGCTTATTGCTTCCGTTAAAGCTTGGAAAGAATTGCTTTAGATTAATAGATTCTTGGAAGAACTTGGTTGTGCTCAAGAGAGGTATGTGCTTTATTGAGACAGTCAAAGTGCTATACATCTTGGCAAGAATTCTACATTTCATGGTCGATCTAAACACATTGATGTGAGATACCATTGGATTCAGGATGTGTTGGATTCTAAGTTTCTTGAACTTGAGAAGATTCATATGGATGATAATGGTTCCGACATGATGACTAAAGCTTTGCCAAGAGGGAAGTTTGAAGATTGTTGCATGATTGCCGGGATGACGGTCTTCTCTACATAGTTAGGAGGGAGAAAATTATTGGGTTATTGGGTCTTCTTCCTTTCCTATGTGGATAAATGAAGCCCAATTCGGACCAACCCACTTTTCCCATAGGCCCATTACTATGTGGCATATATATTAATCTTTGTTAAGTCTTATTCACCGTCACAAAAGAGAGTTTTCAGCAGCCAAAGAGAGAAAAGAAAGATGATTTTTGCCTAAAATTTCCAGCCACAGCTGTCAACTTTAAATTGTAATTTTTTCTTCGTTTCTTGTTCGATTGAGCTGATTTTTGGCTTTTTGTTCCTCTCATCTCAATATTTTATCAAGAACTGACGGATCTTGATTTGGTGGCCTGTAGCTTCTGTTATTCATTCCCGAATAGTAGCTGCATTTTGGTGTTTTTGCTCTTTTATTTCTATGGTGTTTGGTGTTGTGGTTTATGTATTGTTGCTTTTTATTTGACACTTATTTGGTGGCCATTTTGGAGAATAATATTGTAATTCTTTGGTGATTATAGTGGATATTTTGGTCCCATGATTTTTTACTCTTCACATTGAAAGGTTTTCCACGTAAATTTAGTGTCTCTTGTTCTTGGTTTTATTCTTATCTTTATCGTATTTGTGTGGTGATTTATTTGCTGACATATTACTTTGTTTTTCTTGGATTTTCTTGTCTCTTCTTGTTTCAAATTGAAATGGAAAAGTTTAGACTTGGATGTTCTTCCGCTGCTACCCTGTCGGGCATTTTGATTGTGCCCTTGCCTTTTCCAACACTACCCTCCCTAGACCCCATTATATGGGAATACACCGGGTATGTTGTTGTTGTAATAATAGTTGAAATTCCTCCAATCTAACTATAAAATGAAACTTATGCTTTAACCTTTTTTGATTACCAAAGAACCGAAGGGAAAATAAGAAAATTTCTCGCAATTACCAGAAAATGAAATTGACAACATGTTCAGTTGTCACAATTTTACATATAAGCCCTAATAAAAATTTGAATATATAGAGATAATGATAAGCCCCAATGAAAATTGGAATGTATAGAGATAATGATAAGCCCTAATAGAAATTAAAATGTATAGAGATAATGATATCAAAAAAGAGAGACATGAGAAGTGAGTATGTTGCAAAGATATGGGTGACCATGGCCACTATTATTGAAGATGAATTTGAAACCCTTGGCACCGATCAACCTCCAACGATTTCGTCAATTTTGTAGTAGTCTCAATAGATAATTTCGCTGACAACAAAATTGAGCTTCCAGTCTCCCCAGAGTAAGAGGGAAACTGTATTTAGGACTCGAGAATATTCTCCGTATGTTGGAGAAGAGAGTGATTTTTTCTTTTTTATGATTAGACTAGATAATGGAGCCGTACCAGCTATTTTTTTTAAATATCTTAAGTTATTAATTATTACACCCTCCATTCTATTTTATGTGTCGTCATTTGACTGGACACGGGGTTTAAGAAATAAGGGAAGACTTGATAAAGTTTACCAAATTATCCTTTATCAAAAAATGTGCCAATATTTTTTTTTAATTAAGTGGGATCAATAAAGGTAAAAGAGTAATTATACCTTTAAAAAGTTTCCAAAAAAGAAAAGGCAACACTTATTTTGGGATGGATTAAAAAGGAAATGATGACACATAATTTGAGACGGAGGGAGTAATTTATATTATTTTTATAGAATTTTCAGATAGTTATTTTTTTTGTTTCATTTTATGTGGTATTGATGAAATATTGGATAAAGTCAACTAAATTTATTGTATAGTTTTAAATATTTTAAATTATTAATTTTATGATTTTTATAAATTTTTATGTAAGTTTCAAGTAATATATACTGCTCCCTTATTCCAACAATTTATGTGACAGTGATAGAATTTGGAAAGTCAAAATAATTTTTTTATACATCTTTCAAATATTTTAGTTTTAAAATTTTTATGATTTATATTACTTTTCAAATTTTTTTTAAATAATATATCTCAATTTATATTGCATTGATACAATTTTGAGTCATTCAAAAATTTTTATTTTCCTCTAAATAATTTAAAATTTTAATTATTGTAATTTATATAGTAATGCATTTACACAATTTACAAGTACATAATAAATTAAAATAAAAAATAAAATAGTTATATTAAAATAGGAAATATGAAATTATAAAAATATCCTCAACCACAAACAGGCAGGTGGAAGCAAGCATGGCAATCGTCAGTTGTTTACTCACTCATGCTTATATATAGTAGTAATTTTTTTTATAAGTAACCACTCCTAGTTTCTAACACTTTTTATTTTAATTTAGTATTATCAATCGGATAACATATGTTTTAGAGATCGGATATTATCCTTTTGCTATTTGCTAATTTAAAATTTCGCATTGCCAATTGGGAAAAAGATTGGTTGTTACAAGTACACTTATAACAATCGAATTTTTGTCCCTTCATTGTGATATGATCATTAAAAGTCAAGTTTTTTGTAGAATTTGTTTAATCCCTTCTTCTCATTCATCCTTTTTCATTCGCCGCAAGTAAAGATAAGGCGAGTTCTAACGTTGTACATTGCTAGAAAACAATCAAACCCAAGGAAACAACAATGCATGCATAAACACCAGTTGAAAATCACTCTGTACAATGAACACTACTTTGTTAATCTACCATGGTTCCTACCATTCTAATTATGGTATTTAGCTACTCATAGTTGCAAATCCTAATTGTGGTGTATAACTATTCATAGTTATAAGAACATAAGAAGACTTCTGATATGAAAACATAATTATGAACTTACAATTCGAATATGAAAAACTTCAAGATATCACTTTGAATTAAAAACCTAAAAATTGATGTTTGCACTTACAAAATCAATAATATGCTTGAAAGTAGTAATAGAACATAAAAATTATACAAAATAATGAATAGGAGTGTTTATAGACAAAATAAAACCTACCCTAAACATACTAGGATTTGCTGAGTCGGTCATATCAGACGAGTGAAAGGTATGGTCATGATTTAATGCAACGATCATCCTTGGTTTTCGTGGTTTGTTCATGGACTAACTTTGTCATCTTCAGATCTTCAATGATATGACTCTCAGTATGACTTTGTAGCTTCTACCCGCGACCATACAATATGGTCACCTAATACTCCTACATGTCAATTCCTGAAACCTTCATCTCTAAACCATTTTCCCATGACCATTTAGTACGATTGTGGCTTTAAGGTACGATTATGAAGTCACTCATATGATCCTTTTCCTACTTAGCTCATACAGCTACACTTTCAAAAAGTGCTTTCTATGATTAGGTTGTACGATCGTGGGAGAACTTCGTATGATCATCTATTGAGGAACAAGTCTTTTAATTCACATCATGATGACATGGTATGGACGGGGTCAGATCCCACAGTCATGAAATGGGTTCGTTTGATGCAATTTTTATCCAAAATCCAACACTCCACTTCACTAAGCCTAGTTGACATGCAAATACCTCAAAACACATCATATCCACATAAAAGTGATTTCATACTTACAAATTATAACAACCTAATTTTAGATGACTTACATGAAATATTCATTTCTATGTGATTTAACTATTTTAACTCTCTCCATAGTTACATTTTGGTATTTTTATGGTGTGGAAATGCTTGGCATGGTTCCCAAGGTATTTTGGTGTGATTTATGTGAAATTATGATTTTTGATGACTTGAAAAGCCTTATAGTTGACTTCGATCAATATTTATTGATATGCACGTTGGATGGCAAACGAACTGCACTAGTAGATACGGAACGACTATTTTAGGGTGGTAAAATGGTTGGTGTGATTTTATGGCTTTTAAATCTCAGTTCAATCCTTAGTTTTAAAAGTTGTGAAAATGGATTTCGAGGGTCAACTTTGTGAAACTGATTATTTTTTGAAAATCTGATATTGCCATTGAGTTTAGAGCATTGAATTTGATAGGGTGGGATAGTTCATTTGCATTCATGGGATTTTAGATAAATCTCGAGGGTCCGCAGAGAATTGAAGAAAGTCTTTTGCTGGTGCTGGTGCCATCGCAATGCGAGCGGCTGGTCGCATACGCATGTAACACCCCACATTTTTTAGCTAGAAATAAAACTGTTGTTCCTATGTGTGTAAGCTCTGATCCCATGATTTGTACTTAAATATATGTTTCATGATCATTGTCCGAGTTTTAAGAAAACTTTTGAGGTAAAAAATGTTCATAGGAATCGCTTAGAGCAAAATTAATCTATGAGACTTTCATTCGGCCAAATCTTGTTATTTGATTCTACAAGAGTCATCTTTGAATGTGAATAGCTTTTTACATATATGGAATTTGGCATCTCAAGACTCACCAAGTTGTAGATAATTGAATTAGCTTTCCAACAATACCAATTTTGCCTTAATCCGATACCCGAGCAAAATGTTATGACATGCTAAGGCCGTGCATCGTATGAAACTCGCAAATAGCCACTGGATAAGTTGTGTTATTGACATGCAATACACAACCTCAGGTGTATGACTGGCGTGCATCGCCCAGCAATAGCACAGTACCAAAAATTTCTCCATTTTGACTCAGTTTAAGGGTATTGGGGTCTTTTCAGACCTCTAACTCATTTCTAATCATTTTAAAATGATTTAAGGGGTCTTAAATCATGATATTTCCATTCACTTAAACCCAAACATTCAGTACATAATTCAAAACCCTTCCCTTCTTTCTAAGAACAAAATTCAACCTTTTTCTCCAAGAACTCAAGGATTCAAGTTCCAATCTCAAAGCTTTTTTCAAGAATTCATCTAATTAAGGTATGTGGGGTTTTGAACAAGGTTAATCTTTCATATTTGTACTCTAATGAATGATTTTCAATTTGAATTTACATGTTTTAAGTTAGGGTTTATTCCCAAATCCTCATGTGTTAAAAACATTGCATTACCTTGTGATTTAAGGGACTAAAGAGCATAAGAGTTGTACTTATTTATGTTTTAAACTACAAGTTTGATGTTTTGCCTTGAATTTTGTTATTTTGATGAGAAATTTTTATTCTTCTAAGCTTAATACGTCCCCATGCTTAAATGCATACATTATACTCATGTATTGAACTGTCTAATATTTTGGGTCTCTGAATTATAACTTTGTATTACTGTTTTAAGAGTTGTTATCATATTTTAGAAATTATTCAGTGCTGGTGGATTATGAAAACCCAATACCTATGTGTTTTACTTGTTATTTTAGAATTTTCAAATTACAAGTTAGTCAACCCATGATTTTGTTGTTAAACTCAGTTTGTTAGGTTCATGCTGAGCACTAACACGTATAGTACCATGTCATGTTAAATGACTAATAATACCAATGTCATTCAGTTGGGAGTAACACTTAGCACCGAGTGAATGTAGGGATGAAGTCTCCCCTTTTAGTTAGGTATGATGCATTAGTATCAGTCCCTAAGTTCCAAACCTACAAAGCCACCATAGATTATGAGGGTCCCCCGTTAGTTAGGCATGACACCCTTGTCCTTCGGGACATCAACCTTATGGACCGCATTGCCATTCATGGTTGGTACCCTGGAAAGGTACCAACACCCTTCCAACTATGGTTACAGGTTTGACCCCGATAGCTCAGATTAGGGCATGTTGGTTATAGCTTACTCCCACAGTCTCGGTATAGTATTCAGAGTGTGTCAGTTTAGGTTTGCTTGACCAAGTAATCAGATTTTCAGTTATTTAGATATCAGTTATTCAAATTATTTTAGTACATATTTATTCTTGGTCATGCATTCTCAGTTTTACATGTTCATGTTTTTCATGTTCAATGTCCATACATGATCCTTAGTTCCATTTGATAGCATGTTCAACTTTACATGAGATTTACATACAATATTCATGTTTTACCGCTTTCCATCCTCAGTTCTACTTATTCTACAAAAGTAAAGATGTAAGAAACTAAGTGTAGTGATTCACCAACTTATCAGATTATGTTTGTTACTCATATTTTAAGATACTTCAACTTTCAGTTGATTTCAATCTCTTGGTGAGTCTACTTGCACTTAGCATGTATGTTTTAAGATTATGTATCAGTTCAGTTTTACTTTTTGAATTTGCCCCCACTAACTCAGTACATTGCAAAGTACTGATCAACATATATGTCTATGTGCTACATTATCTCATAATGTAGGTACCATTTGTAGCCCATACATCATAATCAGATAGTTTGCAGCTTCCAGCTAGCAGGTGATAAGTTCTCTTATTTCGGGGACTCTAGTCAGTTATAGTGCATGTACTATCTTATTATTATTATTTATATGTATTGGTTAGTGGTAGTTGGAGGCATGTCCCAGATATCTATAGTTAGTAAAGTAGAAGCTTCATAGATAGTCAGCTAGAGTCATTACATGTAGTTAAACTTTATCCGTTTTGTCCGTTTCACCTGCTGGAATAGTTGTATCCCCTAGTGGCACCTTTTCTTTCTACATTGGTCCTCATAATGACCATACTTCTTACAGAATTGAAACTTAACTGGAATCCAATCATAGGTAATTTTTTGCTCCAAAATGTTACCCTTTTTATTCCTAACCATGATCAACTCAGGAAGGTCCGAAACTATCTCGACTTCAACTAGCCATCTAGTATAGTTCAGCCCTACCTTTTTTTCAGTATTATGGTCCACCATAAGCGGTTTACCAACCAAACTCTCAATCTTACTCAACCTTTTTTTTCTCCAATATTTGAAGTAAGGCCAGGCAGTCTATGTAATACCCCAAAAAATTTTCTTCATAAAGATTTCGTGAGAAACGTATCGAGTTCTACGCTTTAGAGCAATCCATAAATTTTTTGTGTAGTATTTCTAAGACGTTGACCTACCATTACGTAGAGTTTCGAATAAGATTTCCAAAGAAATGTTGATCATCAAAAATGGACACTCAAGCGATGAGTTGCGACCATTCCAATTAAACTATGACCATTCTGATCGAACTGTGAATAGTAAAACATGCAGGAAAAAAGTACTGAGGCCTGACATATTTTTGCTCCAACTTTAAACAATCATAACTCTTTGTACATAATGATCTGCTTAATCTACTATATATCAACGGAAAGCTCTGCGAGTCCTCTTTCCAATGAAATTGTTTTCATCTAATTTGTCTATCAAAGCAAAAAGTTATGGTCGATCTACTTCAGCCTATCAAAAGTAAATTTTTGGGTCAACTTCAAACGATCATAACTCCTCGTATTGTAATGACTCACTTGTTTTACTTTACATGTATTATTAATCCATGATTTTGATGATTTAATTCGTGCTAAGTGAGTCATCTATATCAGCATGCATAATTTTATAAACTGTGATGATATTAAGATATTATTTTATATATTCATTGCGCCCCCATATGCTCAGTATTTTTCCATGGTACTGACCCACATATTCGTATGTAAGCTACATTTTCTCAGAATGTAGGTACAAGGTCTAGTTGTACCATCAGATCTAGTTAGTTCATGGTATCCAGTCAGCAGGTGATAAGTTCTTTTGATTCAAGGGCTTGGGTTAGTTATGCAGAGTTTATAGTGTTGTATTTTCTTTATTCAGTCGTATTGAGTTAGGGTAGTTAGGAGTCATGACCTGGCTACCTACAGTCAGTATTAGTAGAGGCTTCATAAACAGTCAATAGAAGTTAATATATTTTGTTTCAATTTTGGTTGTAAAGGAAGAATTATAATCCTGTAAAATTCCATTTTTGTATCGATCAGATTCAGAAAAGAGTTAATTTCTGCTGATTTGTATGGATTTGTATTTTTATTCAGTTAATTCTGAGTTATGCCAGTAAAAGGGTTAGCTTGGGGTCACTTGTGACCTTAAGCACCGTGTGACGTCTCGGGACCCAATTTTGGGGCATTACGAACTTGGTATCAAAGCACAGAGTTCAAGTGTCCCAGGGTGTCTATGAAGTCGTGTCTAGTAGATTCTTGCAGAACGGTACGGAGATGTCTGTACTTTTCTTCGAGAGGCTACAAGGCATTTAGGAAATGTTTCCCTTCTTTCAAGTCTAAGATCGTGCTATAAAAAGGTTCTCCAAAAAGCTTATATAGATTCTCATCTTACTCTATTCTGGCTAACTCTGCCTTATTTTTAAGGTATTAGAAATAGTTAAGCTTAATTCTCCGTAGATAGTTATGGGATTGTAAGAGAGCTAAATGTATCCTGTCAGTGCTTTTGAGTTCCAAAGATTGAAGTACTTTATTCATGTTCATAAAAGTCATAAACTAAGCCTAGGTTAGGTGTGCTTTCAGATTCCTCCTCAGAATCTACAATGTTAATCTATACTTCTCCCTCTATGTATTATTTTTGAGATAACATGATTCGCAAGCTCCAGTTCTTCCCCAGGTAATGCTTCTATATTTTCTAGAAGAAATTTCAAAAGTTACACAAAGGGCTTGAGAGGAGCTCTCTAGTGTGTTAAGTTCCTTAAGTTGAAAGTTATGCCCTCATTCTTATGAGTTATTTAATTAAGACAGAGTAAGGTGTATTCTTAGATCGTTGAATATTGTGTGTTAAGTTTCTATCTCTTGTATTATGTAATCTTGTTATCATTATGTTTATGAAAAATCAAAGTCTAGTGAAGCCGTGTGGGGCCTATTATGATTCACTAGCATAGTTACTTTGTTATTCACATAACTTTCTTGATCAAAATACAAAACCAAAGCCTAGTGGAGTCGTGTGCGGCCTATTTCGATCCACTAGCAACTTGTAGTTCATCTTATCCCTTGTGCTGGCTGAAAATGTGGAATGTGGAGGTGTAGTAGTAAGAAGGATAGTAAGTGTGATTTGTTGAGCATAAGTATAGCAAAATCCCTTTTTGCATGCAATTGGGTTAATAGGAAGTGATATAGTTTATTCGAGGTATAAAACAGGTGTTGACGGTATTTATATGACAGAGTGTATAGGTTAGTGATGGAAGTACTCGATGGGTAAGTGTTGTTAATCTAGGTGCTCTCCAGATTGCAAGAAGAAGTTAAGACGTAGAGAGCTATGAACTATGTTAAGTTATGTATAAAGGATAGCTTGTAGTGACGGGTGAAAGAAGGATGTGTTAATGGATTGTGAATAAGATAGGCTATATGATTAAGACCAATTTTATTATTGTTATGAAGTTTAAGTGGGCTAGTGTTCATGGATGTGTTGTTTTATAATCTTCACGTGGGAGTTATGCGTGAGATGGAGTTGTAAATTATATGAAGTGTGAGACCTTAAGTTTGAACGATTGGTGATCATGAAGCCGAATGTGACAGTTTCCGAATTAATTTCGTTGCCGGAAGTGACCTAATAGGCTTGAAAAGTGTACACAAGAGTTTAAGTATAGTTGACTTGTAATTAAGTTTAATATTATATTATGATGAGAAAGTTCACCCAAGATATTATTGAACTGCTTTAATTTTAAGGATTAGTGTATGACTGTAATGGTTCAGCTTCTTAGATGTGATTTTGATTCTTATGGTTTAGAAATATAAGTTTACAAGCGTGATTTTAATAAGCGATGACAGAGGTAGTGTGGTCCGTTAAGGATGAGAAAAATTTAAGTTGAGCGTTAGACACTAAGATTGGATTTCCGAAGTTGAGCTGAAAGTGTTGAAGCTCTAGATGACGTATGCTTATTTTAAGCTAAGTGGTAATGTGAAGTAAGATTGAGATTAAGCTTTCATGTATATTGTGGTTAGTTGAAGTTTTAAGTGATTATCTTGAGGGATTGTGGTGTACATGTTTCAGATTCTGTAAGCTAGTTATGCTTAAATTCGTAAACTTCTACTAATCGATCTTTATTTTTCAAGTATTCCAGCTCAGTCAATCAGAATTGTATAGTGTACCTTCTCATTTATCATTCATCATGTTATCCAAGGATCTTAGGAATGAAATCATTTCCATACGGAGCATCTCAGTAGTTACGAGTATACCTCTATTCGTGCGTCATGCATATGAGCTAATTCATAGGTGCCCCATGCACAGTCTTAGTGACCCTGTGAAATAATGTTGTAGAGGAACATAGAGTCCCAAGGGGGAGATACACTGTGACTTCTTAAAGCTTCCGTGTTTTAAACACATCTAGTTCATGCTCAAGTTATCATTATGAGCCTTGAATGGGATATTGTTGCATACGCATTCATACATTCCAGAGTCAGTTCAGCTAGATATTTATGCGTCAGATATGCATGTTCAGTATGAGGACTAGGAAACTGTAATTCCAATCGTGCCGATATGCCTCAGATGTTCGCATCCCTTAAGAAGGTCAGTTGATTAGTGCTTTTATCCTATCAAGTGACATTCGAGGACGAATGTTTCTAAGGGGGAGATAATGTAATACCCCAGAAAATTTTCTTCATAAAGATTTCGTGAGAAACGTATCAAGTTCTATGCTTTAGAGCGATCCATAAATTTTCTATGTAGTATTTCTAAGACGTTGACCTACCATTGTTAGAGTATCGAATAAGATTTCCAACAATATGTAGATCATCGAAAACGGACACTCGAGCGATGAGTTACGACCATTTCGATCGAACCACGACCATTCCGATCGAACTGTGAACAGTAAAACGTGCAGGAAAAAAAGTACTGAGGCCTGACATATTTTTGCTCCAACTTTAAACAATCATAACTCCTTGTACATAATTATCTGTGTAATCTACTATATATCAACGGAAATCTCTATGAGTCCTCTTTCCAATAAAATTGGTTTCATTTAATTTGTCTATCGGAGCAAAAATTTATGGTCGATCTACTTCAGCCTATCAAAAGTGAATTTTTGGGTCAACTTCAAATGATCATAACTCCTTGTACACATTGATCTGGGTGAGATACTATATATCAAAGGAAAGAAATGAGAGTCCTCTTTCTAATAAAATTGGGTTCATCCAATTTGGATACCGGAGTAAAACGTTATGGTTGATCTACTTTAGACTATCAAAACAGTCCACCAAAGGACAAATTCGAGAATTATTTGATTTTTAGGGGTGTTTTGGTCATCCCTCCTCACCCAAAATCCATCCAAACCCTATATTAAAGCCTATTGGAAGCATTATATGTTATATTTCATCAAATTCCCTAAAAAGAAAACCCTAAGCTCCTACATCCAACTTCAAGACCTCCAAAGTTCGCCATTAATTCTACAAATTTATTCAAGATTCCAAGTTCCTAGTTCAAGAACTTCAAGAACCTCCAAAGTTCATCATTAATTTTGCAAATTTATTCAAGATTCCAAGTTCCTAGTTCAAGAACTCCAAGAACCATCATTCAAAGGCACGATTAACATCTCAAAAACGAGTATCGATCTAAAGTTCATCATTCAAGCTATGTGGGGTTTTTCAATAAGAACTCTCTTTCGTTCTTGTGCCCAAAAGTAATTTTCTTTACAAAGGCACGATTTTTATTTGATTTTTTTTATGAATTTGAAGCATGAACCCATATCTTATGATGATTATTATGAAAGCTTGATGTTTATGATTTTGAAAGATGAATTTACATGTGTGGTGAATAAAGTATGAATCTTGAACGATTATTTATCATGATTTTGATATTTGCGTTGTGAACCCCATTTGAAATTGTATTTTTGAGAAAGTGTGTGTTATAAGTACGTTGATGTTTAATATTTGAGATATTTTGAATGATTTGACCTTTTGGTCGTGAATGAGTTATTTTGAACTCGACTGTGAAAGAAATCCACGTTTTTATTGATTATGATAAAGGGGTAGCAAATTGGCTCCCGATGAAAATTGTTGAAGTGTTTATTGTGGATTTTCTTTAATGTGAGCCTGAGGCTGATTTAACTTTCAGAGCTAAGTCCGGGAGTAATCTTTAGCATCAAGTGGGAGGTATAAAGTGACCTTACTTCCCTAGAACTACATGCCCCCGTAGGATGTGAGGCTGAGGATGATTTATATAGTGATCACTAGTGTTATTGAATTGATACTAGAAGTCCTACTCCATGGCAAAGATAGGATGGCTCTCCCCAACATGGGTTGTACGTTAGACTTCATGTAGCTCACATGGTTTATGTCGGTTATAGGATCTCCCAATATGTGTATGTGTACTCTTCTATCTGAGATGAAAACATATTTGCTTAAAAGGCTGAGTTTGAGAAAGTCATTATTCTTAAAAGATTTAAGAAATATTTTCTAATGAGAATTGACATGAGATTTGATTGTTTTGATGATTTGAAATTGAGATGAAAGTGAATTGAGAACGTATTGTAATGACTCACTTGTTTTACTTTACATGTATTATTCATCCATGATTTGATGATTTAATTCGTGCTAAGTGAGTCATCTATATCAGCATGCATAATTTTATAAACTGTGATGATATTAAGATATTATTTTATATATGCATTGCACCCCAATATGCTCGGTATTTTTCCATGGTACTGACCAACATATTCGTATATGGGATACATTTTCTCGGAATGTAGGTACAAGGTAACTGTACCTTCAGATCCAGTCAATTCATGGTATCCAATCAGCAGGTGATGAGTCCTTTTGATTCAAGGGCTTGGGTTAGTTATGCAGAGTTTATAGTGTTGTATTTTCTTTATTCAGCCGTGTTGAGTTAGGATAGTTGGGAGTCATGACCTGGCTACCTACAGTCAGTATTAGTAGAGGCTTCATAAACAGTCAGTAGAAGTTGATGTATTTTGTTTCAATTTTGGTTGTAAAGGCAGAATTGTAATCCTGTAAAATTCCATTTTTGTATCGATCAAATTCAGAAAAGAGTTAATTTCTGCCGATTTGTATGGATTTGTATTTTTATTTAGTTGATTATGAGTTATGCCAGTAGAAGGGTTAGCTTGGGGTCACTTGTGACCTTAAGCATCGTGTGACGTCTTGGGACCCGATTTCGGGGCGTTACAGTCTAATCCAAATAGGAACAATATGTAGCTCATCCCTGGAGAACTCCATTTCATTACTCCAAGCCTTAACTATGAAATGCTTATTGTCAAAGTGGAAGATTCCACCATGCACAACCTTATTCTGCCATTCTACAGTATCAAATCTCACCAGAATCACTCCATTCTTCATCATAGATATTTTGTTTATTCCATGTTTTTCCCATAGGCATTGGATAAAGCCCTTCATCACCTCAAAAGGGGGATAAGCTCCCAACACATGACAAACTACAATGTTTTTCCAGAATTTATTCTCTGATTCGATATCATCATACTCAATTTCAACTATAGGAGACTCACTTGTCTTCGTTGGTGCAACATACTCAAGTTTAAAGCCTGCATTCAAGGTTTTCGAGATGTCGAAGTTATCCCAAATAGAGCTTTTCTTCTCCATTTCAGTGCTTTCTTCCTCTATTTGGTCAGCCCATGATTTTGAGCTACTAGTTTGGGAAACTTTACTTGTGCTAGCTGGAGTATTTTTTTTATCAACATTTCATTGTTAAACTACTTTCTTCTCCTCATTACTTGCTATTTCCGTTTGTCCGAACTCAATTGCAGACATCGCTCCCCCGTACTCTGTTTGGATAAAAATTAGTACTATCGGTTCCACCACCAACATTGCCGTAGTAGTTCCTTTCTTTGTTGTTTGTCGTGTATTTTGAGATTCAGCTGCTATTTTTTCTTTGGAAAAGGAAGGCGAGCTCACTTGACTATGGCCGAAGAACTTTTGCTTATCAGATTATGTTTGTTACTCATGTTTTAAGATACTTCAACTTTCAGTTGATTTCAGTATCTTGGTGAGTCTACTTGCACTTAGCATTCATGTTTTAAGATTATGTAGCTATTCAATTTTACTTATTGCATTCACCCCCACTTACTCAGTACATTCCAAAGTACTAATCAACATATATGTATGTGTGCTACATTGTCTCATAATATAGGTACCAGTTGTAGCCCACACATCATAATCAGATAGTTTGTAGGTTCCAGTCAGTAGGTGATGAGTTCTCTTGTTTTGGGGACTCCAGTCGGTTGTAGTTCAGCACTATCTTGTTATTATTCATATGTGTTGATTAGTGGTAGTTAGAGGCATGTCCCAGCTATCTATAGTCAGTACAGTAGAGGCTTCATAGATAGTAAGTTAGAGTCATTATATGTAATTCCAGTATCTTTTTTTAGATTTATCATGATGTAAACTTTATCAGTATTACATTTATTCAGATTTCCTCATGATTATGTTTCCGCTTAGCAAAATTAATTTTATAAAATTTAAATCAGATGCTCAAGTAGTGACCTGACCCGACCCAGGGCTTTGTTGTAATAGGCATCCCAAGTCTGACTGGGACCGGAGACCACCCCCGTTACCCAACCTAGCCTCCAGCCGTCTTCCCCGAGTTGGTTGAATTTCGTGCATATAACAAAATAGCGTAACTATCCAAATTATAGACTTTGGGGTAGGTCTGTTACCAAGACCGATCCAACTGAGTCCAACCGTCCGAACCCAACCAATATCCAAACCATCCAAACCATAACTATATAAGTTCTATAATAATTATATATAATCCCAAAATAAAAGAGGATGGAACAATGAGAAATTTAGCGCTACGGTTTCAGCCCCAATACCAATACCAATGCTAAGGCTGACAACAATCCCTATCCCGCCCATACCAAAAGAATATCAAAATTTGGTTAGGACATTCCCCCAACTATAGCCAAAACTAATATCCATAAATAAACCAAAGTATGAAATAACATTCATGAAATGAAGCCTTCCGAAAAGATGGAAGCTCACCACTTCAATCCAGTTGCTGATCCCAATATTCGATAGCTAAGTAAAAGGAGTAAAACGGCCAGTTCCTGCATCCCGTGGGGATACAGCTGCCCGAAGATGGGTTAGTGAGTGAATGCTAGCATGAACTCAGGATAAGGAAAAATAATGCCAACCAGTAAAACCAAGTAAACCAACCATTTACACACAAACCATACAAATATATATATATAACCATGCCGGGAAAGGGAACTGGGTTTAGTCTGCATTAAAAACCATTAACTTGGGTATATGAAGCTTAATCATCCTTAACCACCCACGGGATATATGGGTCCAGTGTAACCCCTTGAATGGGCCCTGATGCGTGTAGCCGCACGAACCGAAGATACCATAAGAGTCGGGGATTCCCATGTACCCTTCACTCTCCATGATACATATATACAGTATACTTAAAGAATTCCTATATAGATCATAGTATCATAAAAGGGTCGTTATGCCTTACCCCTCATGTCAGTAAATATGAGTTTTCAGTGTTCATTCATTGAACTCCCACCTTCATGATTAGCTATCACACCCCACTATTATTGCCTAATTAAAACCATTTCCAACCAACCAAACCATTATTATTAACCAAGGATATTAGTAGTGGTATCGTTATACTAACTATAACTTGAAAGTATTAACCTTAGTCAAACCTTTTAGGGGTCAAGGGATTCCCATGTACCCATAGACCATGTTATCCAATTAACTCGGGGGTTTTCCATGTACCCCACAAGTATTCATTACCATATTAACTTGGGTGATTCCCTTGTACCCCAAAAGTATGTCTGTTAAGAAAAATCATTCCAAAACCGTTTAAACGATTCATATCATTTAGGGTTTCATTACCAAGTTTAAACAATGCATAAGTTCAATTAAAAATCCAGTATTACAATGAAAGCATTGTTATGGGCATTTTATCAAACACATTGGGAGCATAGTATTTCCAAAACCAAAGTCTATTAACAATTACCATTGCTATGCAATCCAATGATCCAAAACCACCATTAAAGCATAATTAAAGCATTGGAAAAACATAACCAAGCATTTATAACCAAAACCCCAAAATCATATTTAAAAATCCAAAACCATGCAATAACCAAACCATGAAAACATTGTATAAAACCATGCCTTTAGTTGGAACTAACAATGAGGGAAGAGAACATTCCTTAAACAAAGAAGATGATGGAGAGAAACAACCATCAGGAGCCCTAAATAGATCCTCAAGATGAAACCCTAGCCTTCCTTTACCCAAAGCCTTAAAGAGAATTGTAGAGTGTTTAAGAAAAGTTTCTAAGTGTTAATGAATAGAACAATAGGGAAAATAACCTCCTAATATGAATATAAGTAGTGGGGCCTTATTAGTCTAAGTGGGAAAATGTCCAGATCGCCCTCACTTAGACTCCCAAAAAATACCGTCAGGTAGGTACGACTATCTACACTAGTTGTCCCCTCTAATATGAGTGGTATCCACTACTCATACCAAAGGCAATATTCCTTGGACCCAATACTTTCCAAGGTATGACTTACCCCAAACCATACCCATGATCCGCACCCTTGGAAGAATAGGATCCCAAGAGGATTTAACACTAACCACCATACGAGTCCATGGTAAGACTTCTTCCCTGGATTATAGCTCTTAGTGAGCCACTTTTACTCAAATCCAACTTAAGTCACCAATCCTAAGATTAAATAAAGTAACCAAACAACTCGTATCCACCGATATGACTCGTATCACCCAAGTTGTACCCATTTCAAAAACCAAATCCAACCTACCAATAAACACTGGCCAGCATACGAATAAGCTATACCACTTATTTCCCAGTATACGACTCATTTCCCTTAGTCGTATCCTATCTAGAAACCAAAAATCTAGGAAATTTTCCAAGAGCCAGAAACCAGGGTATTTTAAGCAGTATTCTAGTTTATGGGTTATCTTGGGTTCACTTATGGTCCCAAGCACCATGTTATGAATAAGAAGTATCCTCTGGTCATGACAATGCGACTCGAAAGATTAGGCACGAGTGTGGCATATGCGATATCTTAGCCACGATCGCGAGTTCTACATACTCGAGGACTAGTCCATGATTGTTATACCTTCCATCAGGCCAAGTACCATGTACGTGACACCTAGTCGGTTATACGATGCCTGAGTTTTTATAAATACCTTGTTTGCTATTTTTCACCATTTTTGAGACTTGGAGCTTAGAGTTTCATAATTTTGAGCCATTTCTTTCACTTTTAAGTTAGAGTAAGCTCCTAACACCTATTTTAATTACTTTTCCTAAATTTTATCATGTAATTCTTGTTTAAACATAGATTAAAAGGTAAGAATTGGGAATTTTGGTCAGTAAGTTCTAAAAATTGTAATTTTTTATTTAAACCTTGATTTTAATTCATTTTCACTTGGGTGAGTTTCTAATCTCATAATTATCACTTTTCTTTTAATTTTATCTTCAAAATAACATCAATTCTCTATTTTTAAAATAAATTTTAGAGAATTTTGTCGATAAAGCTTGAGGATGACTTTTTCAATTTGGACCTCATTTTTAACTCATTTTTGCTTGAGTTTTTAGTTGTAGACTCCTAAAACTATGGGAACATGTTTCAAAAATAAAATTATAATTTTACCTTTCTTTTTTTAAAATCTATTTTGGGGGTCTGTCTTGACCCCAACTCTAAAATAGGAAATATGGGTATCATTTGCTTTTTTTGATGCATAGATTCTATATTTTTATATTTTAGTTGATTCCGAGTCTGTTGTGAGGAATAAGGCTTTGGATTGAAGGCTTTCAGACCAATTTTTGGCATTTAAGGTAGATTACAAGTTAACTTTTTTTAGATTGTGTCAGGTAGTTAATGTTGATATAAAACATATTAAGGTGTGGGACTAATCATGAAAATAACTATAATCATTATGTTGATCCAGCGTGGGGGCCTATTTTGTAGTTTTGGAGCATTACTTGCTATGTATGATCGTGTAGGGTCCTAAATGATAATGTTAGTTGTGTGTACATGAAATTAATTATGTCTTATATAATGAAAAAGCCTAATATGGTATCAATGGTGTGTTTAATTGTATTCTACTTTCTTGACATATGATTTATGTTGAATTTCATGAATGGTTGGAAATAATGAGTGGATTATTGACTCATTTGGTTGGTATATTGGTTGGATATGGAAATACTCATTCTAGTTGGTTGTGAGGATTATATTGTTATACATTCATGAAACATTGGTACCACAATGGAAATACTGGAAATACTGGTTCTTTCTGATAAAATATATGACATCTTTAAAACCCTCTACCGATATATATGACGGAGAGAAATTATGGATACGGATATTGGCATTGAATATTGGTTGTATATGAGTTGACAAACCCCTCATGGATCCTACGTCAAGAAGCTGTAGCTCCGTAGGTGTATACGGAGGTTGTGCGGCAACTTTAGGCATCATCATTATCATTATCATCATCATATTCATTGCATTTATATTTACCTTGTACTTTTTTTGATGTATTATTTCCTTTTTATGTGATATCTATTTATGTGTATTCTTTCTTCGCTACTAGTATGTGTTATATCGGTCTGCCTGTATGCTTTCCTTGTATCTACAATGGTGTATGTAAATATTATAGAACTATTGTGAGACAGTGTAGGCTACCATTTAGGATATTTCCTCGTTGCATATGACATGATCTTAGTGTGTATTTTGTATGTTTTATTTTCTACTTTTCTATGTCGGCCTATGATACCTACTGAGTATAAGTGAATCGTACTTACCCCTACTGCACCCTTTTGATTCAAATTTAGGTTTGAGTTTGCCTCATGATAGTTGACCTTGGGCGATACTTAGGAGCTATTTGAAGTAGTGATTGGATTCTTACTTCTGGAGTCTATTACTACCTTTCTTTATTTGAATTATGTCTTTATATTGCATTCAGAAATAAAATTATTTTTGTTTTAGATATGTTATTTGAATTATATCTATTTCACCTTGAGAGATAGAATTATTACTCGAGTTGTACTAGTGATGTTCTTTCACTATGACACTAGGTTTTGGGATTATGGTTTGATATCATTTGGTTGTGTTTTTCTCCTGTTATTATATTGTGTGGTTCAGGTTCATTCTTAAAGCCTTACTATGGGTTATTGCTATTATTTTTCTTTTGTATCAATTTGTGTGATAGATTTATTTGTCAAGGTTTGCTGCGATAAGTGCCATCATGACTCTTAGTTTTTAGATCATGAAAAATTGGTATCAGAGCAACCAAGTTCATTGGTCTCAGCAGTGTAAGAATGAGGTGTCAAATAGAGTCTCGCGAATCGTTACGTAAATGTCCATATTTATCTTTGACAGGCGATAAGATGTCTTTAGGATTTTTTTCTCATTTTGTTCCTTATCATGTGGATTTTCTTCATACCTTGTATTCTACGTTATATTTCACTTTTTTTTGCATAGTGATGATGACTAGATCTTGAGGTTAGAGATCTGGAACCTTTATCAAGAAGAGAGACCATTCTGGAGAGTGAGTTGTGGGTTTGAATGGGCTTAAGGTAGTGGACGGGCACGTGGATCTGCCCTATCTAGGAGTAGTGCTAGGGACTTTCCCTAGGCCCCGGGTTGAGCGTGTTGGTGATGAGGATCCTACTTTGGTCCCACCATGTTCTTCTACCCTAGTCTTAGAGGGGTTGTTATTCGTTTATTGGCCCATTTGGAGAGTACTCCTTTGAGTGTGCCTAGTTTTTCCCCTGCTCCGAGTGTTGTACCTTCATTTGTGCTACAGTTTTCTTATAGTATTCCTCCATCCCTGAGTGTGGATCCTCCAGTAGTACCTACTTCTATTTTTAATACTCTACAAACTCTGAGTATTATTCCTCCTTGATTGCCTATATCTGAATATAGTATTTTGAGGTCGGGAGTTCAGACTTCATCTATGTTGCCTTCTCAGATGGCATCTTAATCTACCAGATTCACCACGCCTCCTCTTATTATGAGTATAATTATGTCTTCTAGGGATCAGAAGAGGTTTAAAAGGTTCACTTGGTTGGGTCATCCTAGGTTCATTGGTGCTGTGAGCGAGGATGGTTATGAGTTCTTGATTGACTATCATGAGAAGTTACATAACCTGGGTTCACTTGAGTCACATGGTGTTGTGTATACCACTTATCAGTTGAGGGATACCGCAAAAGATTAGTGGAGGTCACTTATTGGTTACAGACTTTTTGATTCTCCTGAGATGACTTAGGATTAGTTTGGTAAGGCCTTTTTGTAGAGGTTTGTGCCTCACAGTCAGAGAGATTGAATAAGGGATAAGTTTGATTACCTGGATCAGGGCTCCATTTCTATTACAAAGTATGAGACATATTTCCATGTCTTGTCTAGATATTTCTATGCCAGCATCTTAGATCTAGGATTT
>NC_061119.1:167746090-167769286 GCF_002878395.1 Capsicum annuum
GTATGATTTTGTCGCATGATAACTAATTCAGGTGGTATTTGGAGTACTTCTGAGGTAGCGGTCGGTTTATAATTTTAGAGTTGATCTACTACCTTCTCTTGTCTAGATTATGTCTTGTTTTCATATTCTGATACACATTGTGATCCTTTTGGACTATCAATTGTATATTTTTGACATCCAAAATATATTTAGTTTGTTCTGACACTGTGACACCAGGTTTTGGGATATTCTTATAATACCTTTGGTTATGTACTTACTGATATTTATTGGATATGTGTGGTTCAACTCTACTCTAGGAGTCCTATCTTAGGTTTTGGTATTTTTCTTATTTCATATCAGTTTGGATGATCGATTTACTTGCCAGGGCTTGTCGCGATAAGTGTTATCATGACCCTTAGTTTTTGGGTCATGACAAATTGGTATTAGAGAAGCCAGGTTCATTAGTATCATCAGTGTAAGAACAAGGTATCTAGGAGAGTCTTAAGAATCAGTAATGCCCATATCTATCTTTAAGAGGTTGTAAGATATCTATAGGAAAATTCATTGTTTAGTTCCTTATTGTGAGAATCCTTTCATACTTTGTGTTTTAAACCATATTTCACTCTTTTCTGTGTAGATGGTGAGGACTAGATCCTTTGAGGCTAGAAATGTTGAGTCATTATCCTAGGAGAGAGCTTAGTCTAGAGGATGAGTTGGCGGTTGTGAATAGGCCTGAGGTAGTGGATGGGCACAAGGATCTACCCTATCCAGATGTATTGTGCCTCAAGTTGAGCATGTTGGAGATATGGACCCTACTCCAATTCTGTAGAGTTCTTCTACCCAAGTAATGAAGGGGTTGTTGACTCATTTGGAGGGTGCTCCTTTGAGTACACCTGGTGTTTCTCCAGCATCGAGTATTGTACCTTTGTTTGTGCCAAAGTTTATCTATGGTGTTCCTCTGGTTTTGAGTGTGGATCCTCCAGTAGTATCGACATCTACTTATGGTACTCCATAGACTTAGAGTGTTGTTCCTCCTTCTGTGCCGATATCTAAGTATGGTATTTCGAGATCAGGAGTTCAGCCTTCATCTTTGTTACCTTCTCAGATAGGATCACAGCCAACTAGATTCACTATGCCCCATATTATTATGAGTATAGTTATGTCTTCTAAGGATTAGAAGAGGTTTTAGAGATTCACCCGTTTAGGTCTTCCTAGTTTCACTGGTGTTGTAGGCTAGGATGTCTATGAGTTATTAATTGATTCTCATGAGAAGTTTCATAACCTTGGATCACTTGATCGCATGGGGTTGCTTACACTACTTACTAGTTGAGAGATGCAGCCAGGGATTGGTGAATGTCACTTGTTAGTTATAGACCTCTTGGTTCGCCAGAGATTACTTAGGATTCATTTACTAAGGACTTTTTAGACAGATATGTGCCTTACAATTTGAAGGATAAGGTAGGAGATGAGTTTGATCACTTGGAGCAGGGTTCCATGAGTGTTTCAAAGTATGAGGCACATTTCCATGCCTTATCTAGATATTCTTATGCCATTATTGCCACCGAGTCTAAGAGTATTCGAAAGTTTTAAAGGGGTTGAATGTTTTCTTTAGCTTGCTACTGCTCAGATGGTAGTGTCAAGGGCATCATTTACGAGTATAGTAGACCATATTAAGATAACTGAGTCTATTCTTTGAGCATCTCAGGGAGTCACCAAGAGGGTACGCCGTCAGGTGCATTTAGAGGTCACACTCCCCCGTAGAGATTCTAGAGGCTTCCATGGATATCTTGATAGAACAGTACAAACAACTTTGTAGAGTTAAGGTAGTGGGGTCTTTTAGTACAATAACTTTGAGTGGTTGTTCTAGCTCAGCCCTACCTCCCCTATTGAGTTGGGCTATAAAGGTTGCTTTGTATATGGTAAGGTTAGCCATTTGGCCAAGGACTGTGTTTTCAGTCCTACTCCTAAATCAGCTATAAAAGGTAGAGATTCTACAAGAGATACGCGAGGCAGAGGTAGTAGTACCTGTGATAGTGGTTACAGGGCTACTCATTCAAGTGGTGGTCATGGACAGTGCTATGCTATACCTATCGAACCAAAGGTAGAGACTTCCGACGGTGTTATCACAACTATTATTCTTGTTTGTTTCAGCTCTATATTGGTTTTGTTTGATCTTGGATCGACTTTCTCCTATGTGTCTGGATATTTTTCTTTTGGTTTCAAATCTTCTAGTGAGTCTCTTGCCATACTTGTTCATATATCTACCCTTGTAGGATTCTATTTAGTAGTGGATCAAGTGTACCGATCTTGTGTTGTGGCATTTGCTAAGTGTGAGACTCAGGTAGATCTAATTATCCTTGATATGGTTATTTTGATCTTATCTTGTGTATAGATTAGTTAGTTTCTCATCATGCTATCCTAGATTGTTATGCTACGACCGTGACCTTAGCTATGCTGGGTGTGCCGAGGATAGTTTGGAAGGGTGCTAAATTCGGGTCCCAAAGAGTCATTACTTCCCTTAAGGCCTGCCGCTTGGTTAGGAAGGAATGTTTGTCTTATTTTGCTCATATTCATGATACTAGTGTGGCTTCACCACTGTAATGACCCTTCAGATCAATGTCCACGTCCTTGCATATTTTCGCCGATAGAGCTTCTCCATAGATTCCCCAAGTCATTAGTGACTTGTTAGAATTGATAGTTCGGTTACGAGGCGGTTTGTTTGATTTTTAGAGCTACTTTTCCAATTTGAAGTCTTAGTTGGTTCTAGTTGACCACCGAGCAAAAATGTAATGACCCTTCATGTCATTTTCCATATTTATGCTTATTTCTGCCGTTTGAACTTCTCTATACACTAAAAAAATTAGCATTTAGTGACACACCATTTTCGTCGCTATCATATGAAAATCCGTTGCTAAATGGAAATAGCGACGGAATAGCAATGGATTGACTTCTGTCGCTATATTGCTCGTTGCTAGCCTCATAGCGACGAAAATTTGATTTCCGTCGCAAAATTTGTGACCCCTTAGCGACGAAATATTTAGGTTGTTGCTGTTACCGACGGATTAATCTGTTGCTACACCATTGCTATTTTCAAAATTTATTTTCATCGTGGCTAAATTTATGACTAAATATTTTGTCGCTGATTCGTTGCAACATAGTTTGGTGGATTGAGTAGCCATCTTTAGCGACCAAATTAAACAACAAAATTTAGTCACTAATTTTTTGTCTCTAATAGTAGCCGTCTTTAGAAACTAAATTTATCCGTCCCTAAAGTTTTTCAGTAGCAACGACAAATGTTAGTCACTAATTTTTTGTCGGTAATAATTTTGTCAGAAAATAATTGAAACACGTAAATTATAGAATGATTAAAATAACCGACATTCATATAGATAGCAAAATGCACAATAATTGTGTCCAACACCCACAATTTCATGTATTTTACTAAACATAAACTAATGTCAAACCAAATCAAACATAAACTAATGTCAAACCAACATCCATCAAAATTAGTATTTGTTACTACATAAATGTTTTGTACTTCCACATAAAATAGTCTATCAAAAATTAATGCAACGATCAAGGACTACGAATACTATGAAGCTAGGAATCAACGTCTTCATCATCATCATTAGTAGGAGGAGAATTAAGCATGGCCCCTTCTTGTACCCTAATACTGCAAACATACTAAATAACTACCGGAAGAAAATGAGTAGTAAGTGCCGGAATCAATTGCTTCACAAAATCCTCCAAATTTGTTGTTGGTAAAGAAACTGAAGGTGGTACTGATGATGTGGAGGCATTGCAGGCACAAAGTTTTTTTCCCAAAGTAACTGTCAGCTTCAGACCCAAGACCAAATCATCTTTTCTTCTTTGCTCCTCCCGCAGCTTCATAATATGTTTCCAATTGGTCAATTTCAAATTCACACTGTAATTTTTCTCGAACAATTTCTTCATACTTTTCCTGTAACAAGTGAAGTTATTAAAATAAACTTAAGTTCATGTCAATACAAAATAAAAATAATAGAAAAGTATCATATCATTAGATGTAAGTTATGTACTTACATGTAGAAGACGGGAACGCTCACCAATAAAAGATTATCCATCATGATTGTGTATGGACGTGCAAATGTAACTCACTTGGAGTTAGATCTCGACCTATTTTAAGATCCTACACGGAATTTCCAGGTATTTAGAATTAGACCAACATAAATAGCAATAAACCAAAAGAGAATCATGACACAACCACCAAGTTTCTTTGCCCCATTCTAAGCAAGAAAATGTCACCAAAATTCTTGGCATAGCAGTAAAACAAAGAGAAAAAAGAAAGAGAAACTTGCAAGAAATATACCAGCAAAACAAAGTGAAAGAAAAAGAGAAACTAGCATAGCAGTAGCTAGCTTGCAGGAAATATAGCAGCAGGTGCTTGCAGGAAAAATAGCAGCAGCTGCTTGACATATACAACAACAACAAAAAGAGGAAAAATTATTAGCAGCAGCCAAAATTTCCAACAAAAAATACACAACAGCAATAACAATTTCCAGGTATGTAGCATTAGACCAGAGCATCAAATATAACACCAAAAGAAAGAGGAAAAACTAGCATAGCAACAACTAAAAGGGCATAGCAGTAACCCAAACAAAATAGCACCACAAGTAGTTGCTTGCTACGCACTTTAGACACAACCATAGCTACTAAAATGGAAAGAAACTAATCAACAATTTCCAGGTCCGTAGCAGCAGACTAGAGCATCACATATAGAACCTAAAGAAAGAGGAAAAACTAGCATAGCAGCAGCTAAAAAGGCATAGCAGTAGCCAAAAGGGCATATCAACAGTCCAAACAAAATAGCACCATGGCCAGTTGCTTGATACGCACTTTAGACACAAACATAGCTACTAAAATTGCAAAGAAACAGAAGGATAATCACTGGTACTCAGAATTGGTATACATATATGTTAGAATTGTGTTTAAGTATACAACTAACAGTACTTTTGAGCTATGGAATATTGACACTTTTTCTTCTAATGGAGCTGACATTTTAACTTCTTTTTATTGTATATCTATATTGACAAACATGAAATTATTGGAGCTACACAAATATGAATTCCAGAATTTGCATATAAAAAGTATTGGAGCTATACAACCATAAATTCCAGAATCTGATAGAGAAGGTAGAAAAAGCAAGAGAAGCACTCAAAAATATTCAAAGCCAGCTACAAAATGACCCTTTGGATAAGACCATACAACAGGAGGAAAAGAAGGTCAGACAACAGTTTCATAAGATTTCCTATCAAACAAAAATTATGTTAGTGCAAAAAAGTAAAGTCACATGGATAAGACTAGGTGATGGCAACACAAAGTACTTCTTCTCAATTCTAAGAAGAAGGAGGCTTCAATAGTCCATTATCCAGCACAAAGATAAAGGCAATGTAATGGAACTGGAGAATTTGGAAAAAGGTTCCAACCTGTGCAACATTAAATCCAATGCAAATAACACTACACAACATTTGTGTACAAAAATAGTAAATACAAAAGCTATTTGGGTAGTTTATTTTGACTAACACATGTAAATCAAAATTGAATGACTTTGACATGTTATGTATACATCTCTTAACATTTTTATTTTTGTACTTCCACTAAGGAATTACTTTAGCTACAAAATATATATCAACCATACTAGTATCAATAGCTATATAATTAATAGAAATATGCATGAGTAAATCTTTAAAAAACTAGGAGTAGAAATTTGACCATTGCATTGATTATCAACTAATAATGACCAATAGACAATGAAAACATTGACGACATCATTCCCTAATATATATAAAAAGTAAGTAGTAAGTACTAACCCTAAAAAAGTAAAAAAAAATAAGGGTCCGACCATTGCTACAACTAGAATCACCTAAAGCAGATACATTTCTCTGACTAGATGTTCCCTCAAATGCTGTGTTGTTTTCAGCATTCATATTCTGGCCTGTTGGGTTGCTTTGATTAGGTGTAATAGGAGATGTCTCATGAATAACCGGGGTACTTCTTTGTCCCAATGTTTGATCCGATGGTGCACTATTGGGCAGTAGTGTTTGATAAGCCAAAATCAACTACTTTTGTAGTTAAATGGTCATCTATCAAGATATTATTTGACTTAACATCCCTATGTATTATGGGAGGATCTGTAAGCTCATGCAACTATGCTAAACCTTTAGCATCATAATGGGCTATCCTAAGTCTCCTTGTCCACTCTAATTAAAATTTTGGCTTGAATGAAAGAGCCATATGAAGATTGAGAAAAACAAATTAAACTTGTATATATTCCCAAACATTGGTATACACTTCTCGTATCTTAGAAAGTTCAATGGACAGATCAATATTATTTTAGTGAAGAAATATCAATCTTTCTTATTTGCCATATTGGACTGGACTTAGCATCCGCTTCCTCTAAAGCAAACTAACGCGATGATGAACGCGAGAAAAAAATCTTTGAAGCTCATCAGAACAAGAGAAGAATTACTTGAGAGACTTTCCCTTAGAGTACCCTTTGGAATGTACTCATACACAAGTATTTGTTCACCTTTCTCATAACAAAATCCAACCAGACTTGCAATATTCAGTGGCGTATCCTTGAAAATATCTCAATCTCTATTTTGAACTCAAAAGCACCCTGCATTGATCCATGTTGTGCTCTTTTAATTGCAACCACCTCTCCAGCAGTAAGTGTACATTTGTAGACTTGTTGATGCTACATGTATCAGTCTGGAAAATTCAACATCCTATAAATAAATGAGCAAAATGAGTTTGAAAGATGCAGTATTAATGTGCCATAAAATTCATATGTTAGTCATGTAGAAAAATCAAGATATCGTCCTGGATGGTTGAACATCAGCTATAAGTGAATATTAACTATTTAGTTCAACCAGAAATGCTCAGCAATTTCCTATTGCTCCAAAGTTCCTGGTGAATAATACAAATGAGGTAGGGGTAAAACATAAAGGTGGGTTGCATCAGCAGCATACTTAATGGGCTAATTATTTAGCTAGGTAACAAGTATTTCAGGAGCTGAACCTAACAACAGAAGTAAACCAATGAACCAAGGGACTCTTATTGTCTTTGGCTTTACCCCAAGAAAAACCACCTTGAAGTAATCATTTATTTAAGTCTGCAGCTTCGTCATAGCTAAAAAAATCTTAGACTGGTTTAGTTCATAATAGCGGCTAGAGGTGGAAAATAGGAATTTTATATATGGATAAGATATAAATAGTTTGTTCACTTTAATACTTCCACATATCTCACCAAATAGGCAAGGTGTACTTTCCTTTAAAATATGTGAATTTTGTTGAAGAAATTTGTGATACCATGTGCAAGATGTTAATTCTCTATCGACATACAACTATTGCATTAAAAAAAACTCCTCAACAGCTACTCATCGATGTGTACCATATGTATAAATGTCCTAATATGTGTACCAAAGGTCTAAATCTCCTAATTTAATATCCAAAATATCTATAACTTTAGTGTGATAGTTGGATAAAAAATCAAACAAGTCGATCATATGACCATCTTTGCATATTAAAAAGGTAGTCGATGCAAATTTATGCCACTATATCATAAGATGGACAATATGTTGTTCATACTACACTAAATATATGCTGAGGTTTTATAAAAGGGATAGAAAGAAGGAAGAAATCATAAACCTTCCCCTAGCCCTCAGATTTGATGCAGTTAGATTCAGAAAAGTTATTTGTGCACTTTCTAATCTCTTCAAATAAGAACCATCTTGCTCCTTTTATTTGTGGCACAACACCACTTGTGTCACGGTCCAAAGATTCTATATTCACAAGAAGACATCATTGGGAAGGAAAAATAATACCACTTAAAGCTGAAAAAAATATTGCCGATAAAAGGGTGCTGATCTAAAAAAATTGATCTTACCTAAAGGGTTACTGCTATGACCATCTCTTTTTGCTATCTTTCTCTGGTGTAAAGCATAAAGACCAGCACAAAGTGTTAAGAGAACAAGAAATGCCCAACCAACCAATACTCTAATGATGAGTCCAGTATGTGATGACTTCTTCTCTCTATCTAAATTACAAAATAAGCAAACTTGTTGAGCTAGATAAAAAATAGCAAATCTATCCAGAAAAAAATCTGATAAAAAAAGAGAAAAGTTTTTCCTATCCCTAAATAGTCAACTATCCTAGCCCCAAATGCTTCCATGAACCCTAACCCCAACTGGTTTCATGCATCCAAAACCGTGTAAAGTAAATTAAAATCACAACATTCACCCATTGTAAAGTAAAATCACAGACAAATATCCAAAACCAAATTTCTCAAAGAAATTGATAAGTTAAAACTAATTCAAGCTTTAATTCGTATAGAGAGTGAACAATAATGTAAAATTGACTCAAAAAATTAAAGAAAACACAAATTTCAATTCGGATAGAGAGTGTACAGTGGAAGAAAATACCTTCGAATGCTTCAATTTGGCAAACCAGTGTAAGTTTGACCTTCAATATATGCAAAAATTCTCTAATTCGTGCAAAAACTCATTCAAATCGGGCAAAAAGGCCTTGTAATCATAAACTCATCCTTGAGAGAGATAGAGTAGAAAGAGAGTGGGGGTTGAAATGAATTAAAACCCTAGAAGCTCCCCCTTTTCTACACTTTATTATGAATTAAAAAGTAAAATAAATATTAACAACAAAAAAGTTAGTCACTGAACAAAATAATTTAAAAAAAAATAAATCAAAATATACCGATGAAAATTTGTTGCTAAATCCGTTATTAAGAAATAATTAACGTAGCGATCAATATTTTGTTGCTAATCCACCACTAAATTTAGGCGCCAGTTTTTCTGTTATTATTTAATGACAGAATCGCAATTCCATCACTGACTTTTTACTAATAGCTTACATAAAAATTGAATTGCTATACATGCGATCAAATTCATTGTTTCATTACTAATCCGTCGCTACATAGTGATGAAAATTAGTCTGTTAGTACATTTCATCGCTAAACACAATTTTTTTGTAGTGATAGCTGTCCCAAGTTATTTATGGCTTGTTGGGATTGACAGTTTGATTACTGGGCAGTTCATTTGATTTTTAGTGTCAATTCCTTATTTTGAAGTCTTTGTTGGTTCCAAATGACCATCGGGCAAAAACTTTAGTGAAATAATCTCGAATACAAATTTTGACTGTGCCGGTAGATCCAAAATATCGATTTTAGTATAGGTAGACCTTTGATTCGGGTTCCAATGCACACAAGCTCATCTTGACCTAATAGTCAAAAAGTTGGAAAATTGGAACTATAAGTGTGGACCCCACTTTTTACCAAAACAATCTCAGATTAAAGTTTTGAGGATTCCAATGGATTTGAAATGTAGTTTACACTCAAACTTCACTATTGGATCATATATTTTGGGTTTCTAATGAGTTTCGAGGGTCAAAAACAAGCTTTTGACTTTGTTGTCATAGAGATACCACATCTCTTTGCCGAGGAGTCTATAAATAAACCCCAATGTAGTGAATTTGGGCATTTTTCCTTTATCTTTGAGAGCCTAAATCCCTAAATGGGTCTGATAACTCAAAATTGAGTCTTGTGGTAGTCTAGGGAGCTTGGTAAACATCTTTTATCATGATTATCATCCAGATTAAGGTAAGATTTCATCACTTTATTTGTGAATTTCTCAGTTCTTGACCCAAAACTCCAATTTAGCTTAGGATTTTATTTAGCCCTAAATTTGGTTTGTTTGCACCCATTGATTTAGGGCTATGATTCCTTGGTGATATATGAGCATTGGGTTGACCTCGGAAATATGATTTTTATATGTGGGACCCAGTTGGAGTTTTTGGTGTCATTTTTGGACCCGAAGCACAATAGTGCAATATGAGTATCATTAAAGTCGTACTGATGAGTAGATTATATTTTTGATAGCATGATGATATTTTAGGGATTGTGAAGTAAAGATTAGCATGTGGTGCATGATGTGAGGTTTTGCAGTTCGGCCTTGAGGTACGCTTCTACCTACTCTTCTTCTAAAATGATGTGTGTTATGTATGGCATGTTAATATTAATGTTAGGCTTGATTATGAATAAATAAAATAGTATTGTATATTGATGTTTGGGGAATTGGATGAGGGTTTTGGACCTATAAGGTAGTATGTTTATGATCCTTTTAGACTCCTATTGCCTTCTTTCGAAATTGAATTAGTTTGTAGTATGGAAATGTTATGATGCTAAGTTTGGGATGTGGTCCAAGTGTTGGAATCATGGTTAGTGTGATACACCTTTGTAGGGCTAATATAGTGATCTTGAAATCATATATTGGGGTAGAATTGACATAATTGCCCATGTTTTTAGATGAATTTCCTATTTTAGGATTGGTTATGGATTACTTGATATCTAGAAGTTGAACTAGACCCCTTTGCCTAGTTTTGGGTATAGTTTGCTTAAATATGGAGATTGCGGATTAGAAGTGGGATCATCCAAACCACTTAAGCCAAGACTTGTGTTAGCCCTTGTGGGCTTAGTTGCGGATAGCAGGCCTAGTTGAGACTAATAAGCCTTATTTAGTAGATTTACTTGGTGAATTGATAAATTATGATGATTTTTGCTGGATTATGGTTAATGGACTATAGAGATATTTATTCCCCTTAGATGTGATATATGCCCTTTAGAGATGTTATTTCATCTTAATTATGATATTTGGCCCATAGAGATGCATTTTTTTTATTAATTATGATATTTGGCCCATAGAGATGTATTTTTCTCTTAATTATGTAATTTGACCCATAGATATGCATTTTTCTCTTAGTTATGATATTTGGTCTATGGAGATGATTTTCCTCTTAGTTATGGCTATTGGGCATATAAAGATGATTTTCCTCTTGGTTATAATGTATGAACTATAGGTATGAGATGTCTAATAGAGGTGATATGCTTATTGATATTATGCCTCTTAGATGTGAGAGATGCCTCCGATATGTGATATGAAATTAGATATGCTATGTCTCATAAATATGATTATTGAAATAAGTTCCAGATACGTATATGGGCCTAAGGTCGTGATTATGATGTGATTATTTTGGATATATTATTGGGCCAAGGGCCATGTTATGATAACAATTGAATATCTGAGAAGTATTTATCATTATAAAGGATATGATTAAATTTTATAGATTTATATACATATTTTATGTATAGATCTCTTTAGTATAGGATGAAGAAAGATATGGTATGTTGCTTAAGACTTATTTAATCAGATACTGTGATAGCATGTATAGATTTGGTACTTTCATGCTTATTGTATCGGTAACTTATGTGATTCTAGATAAAATACAGTCTTTTGACTGTTCTTCTTAATCAAGGGATAAGCTATGTGGTAGTTAGTTGTATATTAGGAGACTTTAGCACTTGGTGGCTAGGAATTAACTGTATTAGTTTATGCGTCTTTCTTAGATGAAACATAGTAGCTATCGATGGTTGATACTTGGCTAATGATGATGTCGGGTTTAGCTTAGGTGAAGATTAGTGATATTGATGACTAAGTTTATAATGTCGATTAGTTGTTAGAATGAAGAGTTGTGTATTAACAAGGCTAGATAATAAGTGATATTGGTAATAAGAGGAGACTAGTTAATAACGATGAATACTTTCTATATGGTTGATTAATGAATAGTTAAATGAGGATTAGTTAGTTAACGATGGTTAGTTAATGAATGATATCAGTTAATAAAGAATGGTTAGGTGATAAGTGGTTATGTTTTATTTAATAATGGTTAACGGATATATGTTGTTTAGTTGATAATATTTATAGTGCATAAATGGCGATTATGTTCTACGGATGAGCCTTGGCCAGATGTTAGATATAGCTATTTGATTAATATGGTTAGTTTCTACCCCATGAATAAGATTATTGTTTTGGCTAATAACTAGAGGTCATGTGATGACTAGTGAACTAGCGGTTTTATTAGAATAAGCGCTGGTTAGCTAATGACGAATAGTTGGGAAGTATTGACTAGATAGATACTTTTTGATATTATGATTATGTTCTTGAGTATATTAGTATATGTTATTCTGTAATTACAATTGAGATATTGATACTCGCTAAGGCCAAAGGATACTATTGTGATATTGATACCTGACAAGGCCGGAGGATACTAATGTGATATTGATACCCGGCAAGGCTGGAGGATACTATTATGATATTGATACCTAACAAGGCCAGAGGATATTAATGTGATATTGATACACAGAAAGGCCAGAGGATGCTATTGTGATGATATTAATACCCGGCAAGGCCAGAAAATACTATTGTGATATTGATACATGACAAAGCTAGAGGATACTAATATGATATTGATTTTCACTAAGGTCGGAGGATGCTATTATGATGCTATTGATACTTGACAGGGCCAGAGGATATTATGATGATACGTTGATACCCAAAAAGGTTGGAGGTTGATGATAATAATTATAGTCATGGTGAGTTGTGATATTAATTATGTACCTTACATTCATTTCTTCATACGCATCGCCTATCACCAGTATGCACCAATATCTATTAGTTGGTATGGGATGGTTGCATAAACATAGGTAAAAAATATGCCTTGTGTTGTTATGAGTTGATTGAACCTTCTGAGTCTGGGGCGGTGGTGGTACGCATAGGCTCGACTAGGTATTTGGTCATCCGTAGTAGCTGATTATTCGTGTTGTTATTGATTTTAATTATTATCATTGTTATGATCATTACTATGGCTAACCTATGATAGATTAGACATTGATCCGATATCAGGAATTGAGGTATATCTTTGTCCTTTTCTATTTTATGATGGTATTATTATACACGATTATATCATGTTTAGCCATGTAGATTAGAAAGCCTCAGTATGATAATATTGAATCTTGATAGTATCATAATAAGATCTTAAAATGAGGATATGATGATCCAGACTACTCTTTGAGATGACCTCATATTTATGTGTATGTATATATGTATCTAGCTATAAGAAGCTATGGAACTACCATATATCCTTTCCTTCATTTATTCATATTGTATATTCATCTCTTGACCTTGTATCTTACTATATATCTGTCTTTCACTTTTGATTCGTATATTGGCCTGGGATATGCAGTATAGTATCGACGTCTAATGAATGTGGCTGGAATAGGATAGTTCACTTTAATACTTCCTTATTCTTGTTTTGTTAGACTCTTGGACTTGAATAGATTAGTTTTCCCTTATTATTGTCATTGACTTGTTATATAAGCTCTGGAATTTTAGGTGTAGTTTATATTTTGCTTATATGTTGTATATATATGCTTTATCTTTGGAGCTTAGTTGGCAGTTGCCTGCTGAGTACCATTCGTTTAGTACTCATATTACACTTTTGTAGCCTGCAGATCATACTATGGGTTATCGCCGTTGATTGTGTATTGTGCGGAGAAACTATAGTTCAGAGACTTGGAGTGAACTCCTGACGTTCAAAGTATTACTAATCTCTCTTTTTGTATTAGACTAGTCTCTATATTGAATGCAGAGATAAGTTGTATCAGTGTAATTCTCTTGATAGACCACTTTTGTACTCTTAAATATATCTAGAAGCTCTTGTACTGATACCACTAGGTTTTGGGATTCTATTATGTATTGATCTTTATGTCATTTATTTCACATTCTTTTCCTTATATTATTGACTAGTTCATTCTAGCCATTCCAAACTATGGGTTGGCTTACCTACTGGTGGGTTATGGTTGGTTCCATCATGATCTTATAAATTGGGTTATGACAAATTGGTATCAGAGCCTAGGTTTCATCGGCGTGTTAGTACAAGAGCTAATTGTTAGTAGAGTTCTATGTATCTGTACGGACAAGTCTGTAACCTATATTCGAGAGGCTATAGTGACATTTTAGGAAATTTATTTCTTGATTTCTTATCATGTGTTTGCATTCCTATGATCCTCGAACACTTTTTTTGACTCTATTCTATCCTCGAAGGATGATGCAACATTATTGATAGATGCATATGGCACTTCAATATGTTCTTCTAGAGTTTCAGTATAGCATTAAATTAAAGAGTCAGAGATGGATATTAAAGATCATCAGTGGCAGCCAAAAAGGATTTAGTCCAGCTTAGGTTCTAGTTGATCTTCTGACTACTTCAACCTTTGAGGTTCAACATTGGGAATTCAAGTTATGTTGTAGGTTTCTCTTAGCCATAGATAACATTTGATTCATCGAGCAGTCCTCGAACCAGAGTTGAGTCTATTGGTGTTCATAAGGGTTCTTTACTAGTTTGGAGTACAAGATAGGTTCTATCATGTGGTGCAGGCTTTTTTCCCTATATTATTTCTTTCTAAGCTAGACATTGATAAATGAATGAATTAGAGGATTAGTACTATTACTCCATTTTGTGTTAGAGCACTTGATAATAGCTAAGTCTTCCTTTCTTCAGGTTGTCGCCTATGAGAGGACCATAGAAAACATAGGTATTGAGGCTTATGAAATTGGCAGCAAGAGGCCATGCCATTAGTATAGGGCTATTGGTATTGTATTTAGGAGTGAGGATCCTTCTAGTAGAGTTCAACTTTATTTGTAGCCCATCAATTCTACATAGTTAGTATTTCAGACTATGAGATAGTTGATTAGATAGAGTTACCATGTATTCCCCGCTAGCCTAGAGTCCTTGAGATAGGCTATAATTTTGGAAGGATGCACATAATTCTAAAGATTTTTCTCAGTGTCAGTTGTCCAGCCATTTAAGCTCAGTTTTTGTCCCTGTCATTTTGATGCTTCAGAATTACTACGACTATAGAGGATTGACTAATGATCTAGAAAGTGTCCTCGACATAGAATTTCTAGTCATTTAGCTCATTCAGATCAACCCCGTGGTACTGTGGTATCTTCAGCTAGAGATAGTATGCGTGGTTCCTTGGTTGATGATTCAGTTAGTCGGTCTGAGTTGGAACTATTCAGATTTATTTTTTCTATGCTCGTCAGGTATGTGATTGCAGATATCACCATAATTAGTGTGCTTTTAGTTCCTGCCTTTATCTTTATTATGTGTATTGGTGTTTTCATGTCCATTGGTGATTTTATGCCTTGATGAGTTGATATTGATTATTATGTGCCTTATTATTGGATTTATGATTATGTTACTTCTCTGTGGTTTATTCTTTTAGTAGTGGATGGAGTAGATCTATATTGATGTTGTTCCCTTATGGGTGAGGTTTGGGTTTGAGTCCCATTTTTCTTGGAACATTAGCCATGTTGTGAACCTTAAGTGGTATATGATATTGATGTAAATTTTTGGTAATGCTTGTTTAGTATGTTGATATTGATGTTACTGTTGCAATTTCTACCACTACGTAAGGATTACTTATATTACTTGATATTATCACTTCGTGTTGCTTCTTGATATAATTGATTCTTGCTGGGTAGCTGTATAGACTAGTGTTATCTAGTGAGACTTTTATTTTCTTGTGATATTATTTGGTGACTTGAGTAGATATAGACCGATTTTATGATTTCTTTCCCCTAACGCGGTGAGGTTTACTGTGTTCCCTCTTGGTTAGCTATTTAGATTGATCCAGGGATGTATTGTGATATCAAAAGGTAGGTTTACCTTTTGTGGCTTTGTTATGACCCTAGAGTTGGCAATTTAGTTACATTGCCTATTATTGAGTCTGAGATCCTCAGACTTGCCTTCTAAGTTGTAAAGGTTTTTGCCTTAGCTATTCTTTTAGATATAGCCGTTTGTGAGATTAACCAATTTGAGGTCCATTCTTTATTTGTGGCTATTTCATTATTTGATAGCGGTTTAGATTTTGATGTAGAGATGTCATGGATTCATCTCTTAGGTTTGTTGGTTGGTTCTCGTGTGATGGTTTACCCCTATTATTAGTGTAGAGATTAGATACTCCTTTTGTTGATATGGCATGATTTTGTCTAGTAGAGTTGGAAGGTTAGAGGCAGGTGGCCTTTCCTATTATCGCTTCAGGAGTTAGCAAATTGGAAATTCTTTATCTTAATTTGTTGATTTCCCAATGGTGGTTTTTGACTTTGTCCTTGGCTTCGAGATTGGTATTTTTCTTCAATGATGAGATTATAGAGTGGATTAGGTAAATCTCTATTTCAGTGTTTGTTATCCTGATGAGGCTTGATGGAGTATTTCTCTTCGATGATATATGCCTGTGGCTATTCCTTGCAGGGATGGAGTGTTAGATTGATTAGTCATCGGTTAAAGTTATATTTCTCCGAGTTGTGAGAGTTCTTGACTTTATTGGTGTGGTTTTCAAACTTAGAAAGTTTTTGAGTAGGATTGGATAGTTCATGCCCTCCAGCAGATATCGAGTGGGTTATATGCATTTTCAGCCAATGATTTATCCTTTTGTATGATTTCTATTAAGCAACTATATTTCATTCCCTTCAGCTGATATAGAGTTGGTTGCTTGTGTTTTAGTTAGTGGTTATCCCTATGGTAATTTTGTTCTTCAGATATGTCTTGACTATGGCTTGATATGATTTATCTTGGATATGTTTGATTTGGATACTAGAGTCGATTGGAGATAGTTGAGATTGACATAGCCTTATTAGCTCAATTTTGAATTTGGCTCCTTAGAATGGTGATTTGGAATTATGATATATTTGGGGCATTAATGCCTACCCATTTTTAGTGTTGGCTTAGATATTTGAGACTAAGCGATTCAGCCTTGGTATTGAGAATTTAGCTTGGTAATGTAGAGCTTGCGTGCAGCTTTTTTATAGACCAGCCTTTCTTCAGATTTTATTTATAGGCTGGTTGAGCCTACTCTGGGTTTGCCTCTTCGGTCTTCTAGACGTTGGTTGGATTATAGTTGATAAGTGTTTGAATGATAGCCTATGGGCTCCATATTGGCTACTTTAGTCTTGACTTAGACTTTTTCATTTTCTCTGGGAATTTTGGATGATTTATTTAATGGGAGTAATATTCATGAGATGGATTCAGTATGGCTTTATTCTCAATTGATGGGACATCCTGGAGCAAAATATTCAGTGATGAGTTGTTATACCTTGGACTTTAAGATTTCAATTTAATTTTCATCTGGACTAGTTGCAGCATTGGCATAGATTGCATTCCTTTACTATCTCCATTTATGTGCCCAAATAGCACCTTATGAGCTTATTCTAATGTTTATCGTATGGACTTTCAGCGGACCAGCTTCAGTTCTTTGAGTTCTCAATGATAAGATTTTGCAGGCGAGACTCAAATGATTTTCCTCCTGGTTTGGAGTGGATAGTAGGAATTGATTGGTAAAAGAATATTATATTTGGATTTGATAGTCAGTGGTATGACTCATGACTTGGATTGATTTGTCTTGGATGAGCCTTTATTGATTTGTGTGGGTATCGAGATGATATCAGTGTGTTGTGGTTTAGAGTTGCATGCATTAGTCTTTTCAGTTCAGTTGGAGGCCAGTTAGCGGTTGAAGTTGAGTTTTGGCTATTTGGGAAGTAATATGAGGGTGCTGGCAGAAAAAGGTATACCTGTGGCAAAATCCCTTGAAAGTGTTCTCTCCTTATGGAGGTTACCTGGGAAGTCATACTTGGAGCATGGGGACCCAATACCTCATCTGTTCTAACCTTAGAGATTCTTTCTATTCGTTGACTTTTGGGGACGAAAGTCCTTTTAATAGTGGATATTATAATGACCCTTTAGGTCATTTTCCATATTTATGCTTATTTCCACTATTTGATCTTCTTCATAGCTGCCCCAAGTCATTTATGACTTGCTGGGACCGACGGTTCGGTTACCGGGCAGTTCATTTGATTTTTGGAGTCAATTCCTTGTTTTGAAGTCTTCATTGGTTCTAAATGGCCATCGGGCAAAAACTTCAGTGAAACAATCTCGGATGCAAATTTCTACTTTGCCTGTAGATCCAAAATATCAATTTAAGTCTAGATAGACCTTTGGTTCTGGTTCCAATGCACCCAAGCTCATTTCGACCTATTAATCAAAAAGTTGAAAAATTAAAACTATATGTGTGGGCCCCACTTTTTGCCAAAAAATCTCGGATGAAAGTTTTGATGATTCTAATGGATTTGAAATGTGGTTTACACTCAAAATTCACTATTGGATAATATATTTTTGGTTCTGAATAAGTTCCGAGGGTCAAAAACAAATTTTTGACTTTGCTGTCACGGGGATACCGCATCTCTTCGCCCAAAGGGTCTATAAATAGATCCCAGTGTCGCAATTTGGGCATTTTTCTTTCATCTTTGAGAGCCTAAAACCCTAAATGGGTATGATAACTCAAAATTGAGTCTAATGGGTATATAGGGAGCTTGGTAAAGATCTTTTATCATGATTATCATCCGGATTAAGGTAATATTTCATCACTTTATTTGTGAATTTCTTAGTTCTTGACCCAGAACCCCGATTTAGCTTTGGGATTTATTTAGCCCCAAATTTGCTTTGTTTGCACCCATTAATTGATGGCTATGATTCCTTGGTGAAGTATAGCATTGGATTGACCTCAAAAATACGATTTTTGTACGTGGGACCCACTTGGGGGTTTTGGTGTCATTTTTGGGCCCGTAGCACAATAGTGCAATACGAGTATCATTAGACTAGTATTTTTGAGTATATTATATTTTTGATAACATGGTGACATTTTGGGTATTGTGAAGTAAAGACGAGCATGTGGTGCATGATGTGTAGTTTTGCGGTTCGTCCTTGAAGTAGGCTTTTACCTACTCTTCTTCAAAGAAGATGTGTGTTATGTATGGCATGTGAATATTAATGTCATTCTTGATTTTTAATAAATAAAATAGTATTAGATATTGATGTTTGGGGAATTAGATGAGGGTTTTGGACCCGTAAGGTAGTATATTTATGATCCTTTTGGACTCTTATTCCCTTCTTCCTAGATTGAATTAGTTTGTAGTATGGAAATGTTATGATGCTAAGTTTGGGATGTGGTTCAAGTGTTGGAATCATGGTTAGTGTGATTGACCTTAGTTGGGCTAATATAGTGATCTTGAAACTGTATCTTGGGGTAGAATTGACATAATTACCCATATTTCTAGACAAATTTCCTATTTTAGGATTGGTTATGGCTTACTTGACATCTAGAAGTTGAACTAGACACCTTAGACTAGTTTTGGGTGTAGTGTAGTTTGCCTAAATATGGAGATGGCGGATTAGAAGTGGGATCATCCGGGCCACTTAAGCTAAGACTTGTATTATCCCTTGTGGGCTTAGTTGCAGATAGTAGGCCTAGTTAAGACTAATAATCCTTATTTATGAGATTTACTTGGTGAATTGATAAATTGTGATGATTTTCGTTGGATTATGGTTAATAGACTATAGAGATATTTATTTCCCTTAGATGTGATATTGGCCCTTTAGAGATGTTATTTCCTCTTTATAATGATATTTGGCCCATAGAGATGCATTTTTCTCTTAATTATGATATTTATCCCACAGAGATGCATTTTTCTCTTAATTTTGATATTCAGCCCATAAAGATGCATTTTCCTCTTAGTTATGATATTTGATCTATAGAGATGATTTTCCTCTTAGTTATAATTATCGGGCTCATAGAGATGATTTTCCTCTTTGTCATGATGTATGACCTATGGATATGAGATGTCTAATAGAGGTGATATGCTTATTGATATTTGCCTCCTATATGCAAGATGCCTCCTATATCTGAGATGAAAATAGATATCTATGGCTCATAAATATGATTGTTGATATGAGTTTTTAATACGTATATGGGCCTAAGGCTATGATTATAATGTTCTAATTACTTTGGATATATTATTGAGCCAAGGTCCATGTTATGATAAAAATTAGATATTTGAGAAGGGTTTATCATTGTAAAGGATATGATTAAATTTTATGGATTCATATACATGTTTTATATCCATATCTCTCTGGTATGGGACAAAGTAAGATGAGGTATATTGCTTATGACTTATTTGATAGGATACTAGTGATGGCAGGCATAGATTTGGTACTTTCATAGTTATTATATTGGTAACATATCTGATTCTAGATAAAATACGATCTTATGACTGTTCTACTTAATTAAGGGTTAAGCTATATGGTAGTTAGTTTTTTATTAGGAGACTATAGCATTTGGTGGCAAGGAATTAAATGTATTAGTTAATTAGTATTGCGTAGTTGAAACATGGTAGCTATCGATGGTTGATACGTAGCTAATGATGATGTTGGGTTTAGCTTAGGTGAAGATTAGTGATATTTATGACTAAGTTTATAATGTCGATTAGCTATCAAAATAAGGAGTTGTGTATTAGCGAGGCTAGATAATAAGTGATGTTGGTTATAAGAGGTGACTAGTTGATAGCGGTGAATAGTTACTAAATGGTTGATTAATGAATATTTAAATGAGGATTAGTTGGTTAATGATGGTTAGTTAATGAATGATGTCTGTTAATAAAGGATGGTTAGATGATAAGTGGTTATGTATTGTCTAATAATGGTTAACGAATATGTTTTTTAGTTGATAATATTGAATAGTGGATAAATGGTGATTATGGTCTAGTGATGAACCTTGGCGAGATATTAGATGTTGGATATTTGATTAATAATGGTTGGTTTCTACCCCATGAATAAGGTTATTATTTAGGCTAATAACTAGAGGCCATGTGATGACTAGTGAACTAGTGGTTTTATTATAATAAGTGTTGGTTAGCTAATAATGAGTAGCTGGAAAGTACTGACTAGATAGATACTTTATGGTGATATGATTATGTTCTTGAGTATATTAGTATATGTTATTCTGTAATGACTATTGTGATATTGATACCCGCCAAGGCCGAAGAATACTATTATGATATTGATACCCGACAAGGCGAAGGATACTAATGTGATATTGATACCCTGCAAGGTTGGAGAATACTATTGTGATATTGATACTCGATAAGTTCGGAGAAGACTAATGTGATATTGATACACAACAAGGCTGGAGGATGCTATTTTAATGATATTGATACCTGACAAGGCCAGAGGATACTTTTGTGATATTGATACCCAACAAGGCCGGAGGATACTAATGTGATATTGATTCCCTCCAAGGTCGGAGGATGCTACTGTGATGCTATTAATACCCGAAAGGTTCGGATGATATTATGATGATACATGATACCCAACAAGGTTGGAGGTTGATTATAATGATGATAGTCACGGTGATGACGGTTATGATGAGTTGTGATATGAATTGCGTACTGTGCATTCATTCGTGCATGCGCATTGCCTATCACCAGTATGCACCTATATGTATTAGCCGGTATAGGATGGTTCCATAAACATGGGTGAGAATATGCCTTACATTATTATGTGTTGATTAAACCTTTCGAATTTGGGGCGGTAGGGGTACGCATAGGCTCGACTAAGTATTTGGTTTTTTGGTGTAGCCGATTATTCGCGTTATTGTTGATATTGTCATTATCATTGTTATGATCATTATTATGGCTAGCTTATGACAGATCGAACATTGATTCGGTATCGACAATTAAGGTATGACTTTAGCCTCTTCTATTTTATGATGGTATTATTGTACACGATTATATCATGTTTAGCCATGTGGATTAGAAACCTGAGTATGATAGTATTGAATCCTAACAATATCTTGATGAGGTCTTAAAATGAGGATATGATAATCTAGACTACTCTCTGAGAAGACCTCATATTTACGTGTATGTATATATGTATCTAGCTATATGAAGCTATGGCACTACCGTATATCGTTTCCTTCATTTATTCATATTGTATATTTGTTTCTTGACCTTGTATTTTGCTGTATATCATTCTTTAAATCTTTATTCGTATATTGGCCTAGGATATACGGTATAGTATTGACGTTTAATGAATGTGGATGGAATCGAATAGTTCAGCATGATACTTCCTTAGTCTTGTTATGTTAGACTCTTGGACTTGAATAGGATAGTTGTCCCTTATTATTGTCATTGGCTTGTTATATAAGCTCTGGATTCTTGGATGTAGTTTCGCTTCTATTTATATGTTATATATATCTAATTTATCTTTGGAGCTCAGTTGGTAGTTGCCTACTGTGTACCATTCATTTGGTACTCAAACTACACTACTGCAGCCTTTAGATTATAGTACTGGTTATCGTCGTTGATTATACAGGTGCGGAGAACCCTGGTTCAGAGACTTAGAGTAAACTCCTAACATTCAAGTATTACTCATCTCTCTTCTTATATTAGACTAGTCTCTATATTAAATGCAGAGATAAGTTGTATCAGTGTAATTCTCTTGATAGACCACTTTTGTACTCTTAAATATATTTAGAAGCTCTTGTACTGATACCACTAGGTTTTGAGATTCTATTATGTATTGATCTTTATATCTTTTATTTTGCATTCTTTTCCTTATATTGTTGAGTAGTCCATTACTAGCTGTTGTGGACTACGGGTTGACTTGCCTATTATTGGATTATGGTAGGCGCTATCATGATCTAATACATTGGGTTGTGATACAAAACTTCACTAAAATGACCTTAAATGCAAAATTTGACTTCGCCAATACGTTCGGAATATCAAAATCTATGTGGTTACATATCTCATTTGCTACAAGCGGACTCTGAATAAATCTCAAAACATTGGCCGAAGCTCAAAACCATTTCCAATCATCATCCATTGCCTGCCTTATAAAAAGATACTGCAATTGTGGTGGATGAGGTACGAATACGGTGCCATAGCTATGGCCAAGTGGTGTCTGCGACCATACTACCCGAGGCATGGGCAACGCCTATTTAATGATGCTTAGATTATGTTGTTGATAGCTTGGCTCATGGAAGAAACTTCAAAAAATGGGAAGGCAAAGCTTGTTGGTTCGTGAGCTACTTGGACTCTAGGTAGGTTAGGCTTACTTGTAGTTAGATTGACCTAAATTATAGTATATTTATGATATCTTATGAGATTGGGTGGGGTTTAAATGATAAATGGGTGAATGATGATACATGTGATTAGTTGATCCTTGTAGGCTATTAAACTTGTAAAATGTGATGCTTGACTATAGCCTAGAACTTTGTTCTACTTGTAGTCTCATGAATAGTATGAGAATACTTTAGTTGATCTAATAGAGGAGAATGATATTGTTGACTCACCTTAAGAGTATGTTGACCTAGATATGACTAGTTATGAATCAGCCTAAGTGTTTGATGTGACTTAGAAAGGATCCTTGAAGAAGATTT
>NC_061119.1:167772286-167777350 GCF_002878395.1 Capsicum annuum
TTCCTTCATATGTTATCCATGAAGGGTGTGATGAGGTTTGGGAATAGGGGCAAGCTTAGCTCCAGGTATATTGAACCTTTTGAGATTCTTTGGGCTATTGGGGATGTAGCTTATGAGTTAGTGTTACCTCCAGATTTATCTTTTTTTCATCTAGTTTTCATGGTTTCAGGCTTTGGCGTTACATTTTGAATAAGGCTCATGTCATTCGTTGGGATTCAGTCCAGTTAGATGAGAGGTTGTCTTTTGTTGAAGAGCTCATGTCTATTCTGGTCAGGGATGTTAGATGGTTGCGTTCTAGAGATATCCCAATGGTTAAGGTCTAGTGAAGATACCAACCTGTGGACGAGGCTACTTAGGAGGTCAGTCGATATGTGTGGTAGTTATCCCCTATTTTTTGCCGATTTAGGTATTTCTCTTGCCTTTACTTTGAGGATGAACTATATTCTTAGTGATGGATGATATAATCACCTAATTTTTGGTGATTTTTGTGAAATACTTATTTTTGTATAAATTAACAATTTTACCCCTCGTAGTGGTTGCTTTGTGGTATTTTTGGGGTGTGGGGATGATTGACACAGTTCCCAATACATTTCGGTGTGATTTGTGGGAGTTTATGATTTTTGGTGGTTACAAGGCTTATTAGTTGACTTCGGTTAACATGTATTGATCTATGCATCAGATAGCAAAACGGACAACTCTAGTAGATCAGAGGAATGTTGATTTTAGGTTGGTAACATGATTGGTGTGGTTTATGACTTTTATATCTTATTTTGACCCTCGATTTAGAAAATTATGAAATTTGGATTTCGAAGGTCAAAATTATGAAAACGATATTTTTCAAAAATCTATTATCGCCATTGAGTCCGGAATATCAAATTTAATCTAGTAGCGTAGTTCATTTCTGTTCTTGAGATTCTGAGTAAATACTGAAGGGTTTGTAATTTTCCAAGTTTCCATCTGGTGCACCCGCTTAGGCGACTCTCTGGTTGCATAAGCGACCTGGCAGCCATCTGGGGGTATCTCTTAAATGACTCAGTCATCGCATATGCGACTGTCACTTAAGCGGCAGTCAGGTTACTTACGCGATAAGGAGGGTATCGCATAAGCAACACCCTATCACTTAAGCGATGTCCGCTTAAGCGATTCAGTTATCGCTTAAGCGAAACCTAGGTGATGTAAATCCCTCTTTTTTGCAATTTTTCACTATTTTTGAGACTTGGAGCTTGGGGCTTTGACTTTTGGGGCAATTTCTTCCATTTTTAAGCCTGGGTAAGCTCCAATTTCCAATTTCAATTATTTTTTTCTATTCTTATCATTTAAATCTTGTTAAAACTTGAACTTAACAGTGGAATTTGGGATTTTTGGCCCGGAAGGCCTAAAATTATAATTTCATGATTTAAACTCCGGTTTCAACTCATTTTCACTCGTGTTTCTTCTATGATTTCATTTAATCATGGATAATATATTTTGGACTAAAATTCTGTGTTTACCTTTTTTTTTCTAAAACTTAGTTCAGGGGATCGTTTTTACCTTGACTCTTAAATGGGAAATATAGGTATCGTTGGCTTTCTTTTAATGTGTAGATTTCATACTTATGTGTTTTAGTTGATTTCGTAGCCATTCGTGAGGGAAAGCTCTGTGTTGAAGGATTTTTAGATTTATTTTCAATATTTGAGATAGGTTATGGCTTAACATTCTTCAGACCGGGTTGGGTAGTTAATATTGGTGTAAAATCATGTAAGGTGTATGGAACCAATCATAGAAATAGATTTATTATTGTGTTATGCTCATGTGGGGGCCTTTTATTATTGTGTTATGCTGGTGTGGGGGCCTATGTTGTTGCTATTTGGTGGTCTTGAGACATTATTTGCTATGTGCGACCGTGTGGGTCCTATATGATGTGGTTGGCCTCATGTATGTATATTTGATTGTATTTTTTCTGGTGAAGAAGCCTAAATTGGAATTTATGTGGTATAAATGGCATATTGTTGTGTATTTTCTCTATTGGCATATGGGTTATATTGTATCATGGATTTTGGCTCACGTGGATTGGTATATTAGTTGGTTATGAAATTCTCATTCTGGTTATTGTGGGCATTATATCCTCATATCATATACATTCATGAAACATAGGTACCATTGTGGAAATACTGGTTTTTTCTAACAGAAAATATGACTTCTTTAAAATTCTCTACAGATGTATATTCCTAAGAGGAGTTATGGATATTGGATTGTATAAGGATTGACGAACCCCTCATGGGTCCTACCTCGGGAGCACAGATAGGTAGGTGTATATTGAGATTGTGCAATATCCTCGTGCATCATATCATTATTATCTTCATTGCATTTTATACTTTGTACACATTTTGTGTTGTATTTGCGTTCTTGATGTGATATCTATCCACTGGTACCTCTTTAATGTGTTTGATTTGATAACTATCAATTGTGTTTCTTTCTTGTACTTGTATTTGGTTTATGTGTATATTGTCGAGCAATTAGTGGATATGGTGTGGGCTACCATTTGGGACATTTTCTGACTGCAGATGACGTGCCCATAGTGTGTATTTTACATGCTTTATTTTTACTTCTCTCCGTCAGCCTATGATATCTACTTAGTACAAGTAAACCGTACTAACCCCTACCATGCCCTTTCGGTGCAGATCTAGGTATGAGTGCGCCTCACAGTAGCTACTACGGGCAATATTTGGAGTACTTTCGAGGTAGTGGTCGGTCTATGCTTTTAGAATTGACCTACTATCTCCTCTTGTTTATATTATGTCTTGTTTTTGTATTCACAGACAAATTGTGATGCTTTTGAACTTTCAGTTGTATATTTTTGATCTTTAAGATGTATTTAGTTGGTTCTTACACAGTGACATCAGATTTTGGGATATTCTTATGGTACCTTTGGTTATGTACTTATTGATATTTATTGGATATGTGTGGTTTAACTCGGCACTAGGAGTCTTGCCTTGGGCTTTGGTATTGTTTTCTCATTTTATATCAGTTTGGATGATAAGATTACTTGTGAAGGATTGCCGCGACAAGTGTCTTCATGACCCTTATTTTTTGGATTTGCAATTTGGTCATCTCTATCTCAAAGAAAAGGGATTGTGACCGCGAGGAGGTCAAAGACAAGGCCATGCAATCTCGATCGCTATATCAAGATCTCAAACAACAATGAAACAAAGTTATCAGGCGTTGGGGGAAGTTTAGGAAATTCCTAATTAAATTTCAATACACATAATAAAAAATGATTATAGCCACCTTGTAAATCATCTTTGGCTTTTTCTCATGCTTCAAGTTTAGGATTCTTCAACCAACCCCTTGAAAGAGATGTTTGCAGCACTTTATTAAGAAATTCTAAGCTCGTTATTTGATTTCTTTTGTTTTGTAGTGGTTATATTTGGGTGCGATAGTTAATTTCACACTTGAATACTGTAGTTAGAGATTATTTATTATTTGAGTTTGGAACGTAGATTTTGATTTTATCTTATGCTTTATATTATTAATTTTACTAGTTTATGATTGAGTTTTTGCTTATCTAATTAATCTTGAGCTTGATTTGATTTCTACTTTAATTGACTTGAAAAAGGATATTAGAATGGAAATTGCCCTTTTACTTTGATAATCTTGAAAGAGTTAATAGCTTGATTAATTTAAGGATATTAACATCGGATTAGTCAAAAGTTCACCTCAAATTATTAATTCTTATTCAATCTACTTCATTACCCAGTTAGCATGAATGACATAACAACTTGTAGGAATCAATAACAATTATACAAGTAATAACAAACACTAAATTCATTCATGTCTACCCTAATTTTCATATTTTATCTGTTCAAGCATCGTGTCCGAAGGCTTACATGAAATATCCTATCAATCTATATTATGAAAATGTTTTCTAGCTGAAATCTCGTACTCAAGTTAAACCAAACCTATGTGGAATCCAAGATACTGTTATGGAGGCATGAATTCTAATTCCTTGATTCATTATAGTAATTTTCAATGAGAATTCCATGAGAAACTAAATTCACCCCTCAAAGTGTGCTTCGTTCTCATTAGTTTCAAGTCTAGCGACAACCCTAGGGTATTTTTAGGAGGAGGCAATGTCCTTTTTTAAAGTTAAAAGGGAAAAAGGGTTTTAAAAATGAAGAGGGATAGTTCGTTTCCCATTATAATGGCCCGACTGCAGCTATAGCAGTACCGTTATGGCGGGATGGAGATAGTCAGTTCCCCATTTTTTTGAAAAAATTCTAACTTCTAAGTGTATCTACCCAAAATTTTTAACAGACATCTAGAAAATTAAATTACTAATGTTTTGTGCCCCTTAGACATGGTGATTATAGTAACAATGAATGGATCATTACAGCAAATACCAATTTACCTGTCTTCATCCCCAATCCACAATGGTAGGAACAACATATGCAGGATAAATAATACACTTCTTTAACATTGAGATGTGAAACACCAGATTCACGGATGCCAACTCTGTAGGTAACTCCAATGCATAAGCCACTTTTTCCATTTAATTAACAATCCGATAGAGACCAATAAATCAAGGACTAAGTTTCACTTTCTTACCAAAATTCATAGCACCCCTCATAGGTGAAACCTTCAAGAAGACCTAATCTTTATTCTCAAACTCTAAGTCTTTTTACCTCACATCTTAATAATATTTTTGTTGACTATGTGTAGTTTTCAACTTCTCTTAGATCACCTTAATTTCTCTTCACTCATAAAGAGCTTCAGACTATGTTTTCTAAATGCTGGAGTAACAATTATTATTATGGGCAAACTCAATAAGAGGTGGGTAATCATCTCAATCTCCTTTGAAATCAATAAAACACTCCCTCAATATGGCTTCAAGAGTTTAAATAGTACACTCTATCTCCCCATCAGCCTGTGGATGAAAAGTGGTACTAAGATTCACCCTCGTACCTTAACCTTTCTAAAATGACTTCTAAAAATGATATGTAACCTATACACCCCAATGTGAAATAATGGACAAGGGATTTCATAAAGCTTAAATGTCTCTCTAATGTGTATCCTAACATAATTATC
>NC_061119.1:167780350-167806028 GCF_002878395.1 Capsicum annuum
TTGTGTTTAAGAGAAAGAATTGCATGTGAATTGAGAACTTTGACATGACCACTTTGTATTGTACTATTGAAATACTTGACAAAGATGAGTTCCTTGCATGTGTTTACATGGGGTTTGAGAAAGAGTTTCTTTGAATTAGATTATTGAAATGGTGGTCCCCAAACTTGTGTTTTCAAAATAGTGATGTACGATAGCCTAATAATGGCTCAGAGATGTGAATTGCAAGTCAATGGTATGACAATACCATATGTATTTATGCCATAATAGATCATGTTTTCAAAGTATGCTTTCGAAGCATGTTTTCAGAGTATGTTTTTAGAGACTGCATGTTTTGATAGAGTTTTAAAAAGGGGCTTAAAAAGGGTTAGGTGGTTACTCGAAGAAGGCGTGAGTTCAAGAAACTCTTAGCCTGAAACCGTATTTGTCGATATGGGTAGATTATTATTGTACGCTGGCGACGGTCGTGTGGCGTAGTAGATTCAGAGACTCCGACCTTTGCGGCACACTTGGGCTGGTAGCTTCGCTGCCGAATTAATGGCAGTTTTCATATATCCTATGGAATTTTTCAGAGCTGTAGGGTATATCACCTAGCGCAGAAGTAACACAGATTTCTCAGAGTTGTGATGATTTTTATAGAGTCTTTAAAATGTCCATGTAAAGTTTTACTATTTTATATACGTATGAACTGTTTTAAATTTCTCTCATATAAGTTGAATAATAAATGATTACTTTGGATATGCTCTGCGTACCAGTACATCTGTATTGACCCCCTACCCCTTAGGTTCTGAGACTCAGTCTAGGCATCCAGATAAGTATTAGATAATTCAGACAGCTGATTAGATTGTGCAATGGTGAGCCTTCTCTATTTTGGTAGGCCTGTCTTTTCAGATTATGTCACTTATTTCAGTTTTGGTCTACTGGGGGCCTTGTCCCAGTTTCAAACAGATGTCAGATTTTCATGTAGTAGAGATTTTGCAGACTAAATTAGATGTTATTTAGACGAAGTTGCTTTACAGTTTCCATACTTATTTGAATTCAAAATTTACCATGGTTCCTTAGCGGATTATGTTTTTGCATCTTCTTTTATTATATGAATGTTGTGCATAATTACCAGATAGAGAAGGGCGTTCCGCGCCTTCATTGTTCGGGATGTCTGTCACGGCCAAGCCCTAGTTCGGGTCGTGACACACCCCCTCTGCGACATTACTACTAATCTTCAAATTCTGCTACATACCTTTTCATAAGAATTACTTACTTAATGCTACTAGAGTAAAGAAAATCAAAGGGGGGTAAAGTCACTAAATAAGAATATATAGTCTTAACCTTATGATATGACCTATTACAATCTTATCAACATATTCCAATCCCTCACATCGTATTTACTTACCCATGCATACATCACTACTACCTTCAAGATTCCATGTACAATAATGAATTTCTACCCATTACTTATTGACTAATCTACCCCTTTCCATTCATAGTCTATAAACTATTTGTACAACCTCCATGACCATCTATTCTGAGATCCTTCCCTATTTTGAATAAATAATAATCATATCCTGTTACTTCCTTTACAGACTACCATACAATCTATAAATATTGCTACCACATTAGTCTGTTATTATAAAATGGCAAACCATCCCCCAATCAATGGTTATACAACTAAAACTATTTATTTACACAAAATTCACCCTCACTCTGGCTTCTAACCTTATGACTTTATATCACCAACTTTTTGGCCCATCTCACTACCAATAGGTCATAACACTTTAACATATACTACTACTCGGGTGGAAATACAGTTCCAATATTCTTCCATACATCATTAGCCCTATGCATGATATCTGTAATAAGAATTTTGAAAGGGGACTAAATACACTTTGTACCTCAGGCTAAAAAGCTCGATTTTATCAGGATAAAGGTATACACTCAAATCAACACACCTTGAAGCACTAATGGACTACTCTCAAGTCCTTGTGCTATCTCAGAACTTTATAGATAACTCAATAAAAGAGAACCATCTGGCTGGGGAAGCTAGACTCTTAGACTTGTATCGCCTCGATAATGAAGCATGGCCCATCAAATTAGAACAAGGAAGGAATTTGGATAACTTTCTTATGGACGATGCTATAGCATGAGTTAAAGTGTGAAAGAATACGAGCCAACTCCTAAATGCCCAGTAGCCTCCTGATTATAATTTTGGTGCACAACACACCTATAAGCAAGACTCTACTGACACGACTTTACAGACACCCTAGGACCACGAACCATGCTTTGATACCAAGTTTGTCACAATCCAAACTGAGGCCCTGGCCGTGACGGACCTCTCAAACTATAAAGGTTTGAGCACACCTTGTAACTTACAATCATATACACCATTTATATGCTAAGAGGAAATGCAAAATTACATAAAAAAATAGAATCATGGTCAACCTTTATTTCAATCTACTCAATACTAAAATGAGTTTGTAAATAATAAAAACATCTAACACTAGTCGGTGAAATCTCTACTAACCTAAAATAACCTCTATCTGAAGACTGGGACATAGCCCTCAGTTTTACAAAACAAAATAACAATGACTTATATATTAGGCCTTCTGGAATAAAGGAGGCTTACCAACTGCAAACTTCAGATAACCTAATCTACTGCTTAGCGGGATCCCAGGACTATGTCTCAGATCCTGAAATATAGGGGGTAAATACATATGTACTGGTACGCAGAGCAATCTAAAATAATGTATTTGTAAGTAACATAAGTGAGAGAAATTCATAGAAAATTTTACTTATAATATATGAAAACACATGGTCATACTTCAAAGACTTTGAAACATTTGTTTGAAACCACGACTCACTCTTTGTCTTACTTTTGAGCTAGGTGGTACACCCTACAGGTCTGATATTCCACGGGCTATATGGAATGTACCATTGACTCAGCAGGTAAGCCCACAACCTAAGTTTGCTGCAAGGGTTGGAGTGTCTGAGTCTGATACACCACAGGACACTAGGCCGGCGTATAATCCCTCTGGGGGACATAATAACCTATATCGGCAAAATACGGTTTCAGGCAATGATTTTTCTGAAATCGTGCCTTCTTCAGGTAACCACCTAACTTCTCTTAAGCCCATTTTAACCTTTTCTGAACATGCATCTTTCAAAACTCAAATTCTAAAAATCTAATTGAAATCTGACTTTTCTTTTGTTCCAAGTCTGTTATGGAATTATTTGATTTTGGTATAGTCATACCAAGACTTGCAAGTCATATGTCTAAGACATATAATATCATGTTACAATAATTTCTTTCAAAATAAAGTGTTTGGACCAGCAAATCATTCAAACGGTACAAGAGGATTCATATTTCAAAACATATTTCAAAGTATGCAAAGACTCTCTCTTTTCAACATTTCAACAAACATGTGGTTGTTAAGTATTTTGTGACAAATCATGCAACTATTTAAAATCATCACTTCTTATTCGTGTAAACAAGAAAAACTCCCTCTCTTTAATTCATAACCAAAATCAAGTCTTAAACAATAGTAAAGTCATTTGTAACATGCTTTTCAATATGACAAGAGAGGGGTTATAATTATTCATGCTCTTAATCCCATTTTCAAACGTCAAGAAATATGCGTACATATATATATATGAACAATAATTGTGTTTAACGGGGAAGGCCTCAAGACCAAAACTTTACTATCAAGAAAGATTCACAATGCATAATTGTAGTTGAAATTTTACTCCAACCATCAGTTAATGGCTAGGAATCGATCTTACTATTTGAGATTGACGGTCAGGCTTGACGGGCTGTCAGTGGCTTGACGGTCGTCAGTTTGGCCATCACACCTCGATAGACTGACACCTTTTAGGAAATTGGGTATAACTTTTTACTCCGATATAGGATTAAGACGAAACCAGTGGCGTTGGAAAGAGGACTCAAAGAATTTTCATTTGATATATAGTAGGCCCCATAATTCCTTATTTAAAAAAGTTATAGTCGATGGAAGTTTATCCAAGTTTAGACGCTCACTAAAACTCTATCGATAGGAAAACTTTCAACTCGTCTTTGAGTTAGGGGATTTTTGTGACCTCAATTCATATTAAAATGTATTACCACACTATAGAATTGATCACGACACATATATTAACAAGGAATTATTTGGTTCTGGTCTATATGTGTAGGAATGATGATTTAAATTCTATCCCAAAGGAGCGAGGTGTTACATTCTCTTAGAAGAAGCAAAATCATGATAGTTTGAAATTCCCCTATTTGTAATTGGCTATCTTTTTGGTATAATTTTATTTCTATATATGACCTAGATGTTGTGTGAGATATAGAGGATGTCTAGTTTTAGAGAACTTAGGTTTCCTAAAGGTCAATTTCTTTTAGTGTAATAAAATGTTCTCAATAGAGAGTAATGGATACTAAGATTCACTCCATACAACTATTTTGTGATCGAGGCAGAGTTAACTATATGAATACAAAGCTATATATCTGTTTGAGTAATGGTTTGCGAGGCAATATATGTAGTATAATGTAATCATCTGATGGTAACACGTTGTGTGAATCTAATTATTTTTATTATTCTTTATATTTTCCTAATCTAATTTTTATGTATTCTTCAAGGTTATGGCACCTAGTAAGCAATGGATTCAACTTTCTCTTCATAATCAGACCGATAAAATCTACTTAGATGTGGTGAAAAAGTTTGTGAATTATACTTTTTGGGGAAAAAAGAAGACTGTGAAATATGGCATCTGTGTTATGAGTGTTGTAATAAAACATCAGAAACTCGTAAGACGATTGAGATACATTTGAAAGTCCATGGAATAATTAAAAATTATACCTTTTGGTTTCACCACAAGGAATAGTTAGGTGAGCTATTATGAGACTCTGAAGATAAGGATGAGGATGATAAAGCAGAAGATTTTTAGAGTAAAGATGAAGATGAAGTACAACAACTATTGAAAGATTTATATCCTAATGTTTAAAGTGGAGGAGATACACACACTGGTTTGATGATCAACTTAAGAAGGAACCAAATGCTAAAGCTAAAAGGTTTTACAGCCTCCTGAAGGATTTTGAGCAGCCACTGTATCAAAACACAAAGTCTTTAAAGCTTTCATCATTGATTAAATTGATTAACATCAAAAGTAAGGGTCAGTGAAGCAACGAGTCATTTACCATGCTATTGAAAATGTTAAAAGAGGAGTTATTTCGTAATGGATCTAATTTTCCAAATTCATATTATGAGGCTAAAAAGATTTGATAGGTTGGGATTTCTTACTACAAGATTGATTCTTGTACTAATGATTGCATATTATATTGGAAGGAAGATATCTTACTTTATTCTTGCAAAATTTTTAGTGCGTCCTGCTTGAAATTAGATACATATAATGAGGAAACAAAGAATAAAAAGGGTAAAAAATATCCTTAAAAACTTTATGCTATTTTCTCTAAAAGCCTAGGCTTAAGAGGTTGTTTATGTCTACAAAGATATCTTCTCTAATGAAATGGCATAACGATGAAGGAACTAATGATGAAATGATGAGGCACCCAGCTGATTCAATGGCATGGAAGTCATTTCATGAACTATATCCTTCATTTGTAGTTGAGCCTCATAACTTTATACTTGTACTTGCTAGTGAAGGATTCCAACCATTCTGAAATTCCCAAAACCTTATATAGCATTTGGCTCATGGTTCTTATACCTTATAATTTATCACCTTGGTTGTGTATGAAATAGGAATTTTATTTTGTCAATGCTAATTCCTGGTCTAAGTAGTCCGGAGATACAATTGATACATATCTTCAACCTCTACTAGAGAAATTGAATGAGTTGTGGGAAGTTGGTATTGAAACCTTTGATACATCAACTAAACAAATTTTTAAGTTGTATGCTTCTTTGTTATGGACTATCAATGACTTTCCAACATATGGAAATTTATCTGTATGGAGTATAAAAGGAAAATGAGTGTGTCCATTTTGTAATAAAGACAATTTCTTCAATTTAATTTTCTAATTGTAATAAGTACTTATGGATCATTGACATTACCTTTCTTTGAGTCACAGGTGAAGGAATGACAAGAAGTCATTTGATGGTACAATAGAGAAAAGGAACCCACCAAAAATGGGTTCTAGAATTGAGATACTTAATCAAGTACAAGATATTGAAGGGCAACCATTAACAAAGAACCCTAAGAAGAGGATGAAGATATGACATGAAAAGTAAAAGGATAATTGGAACAAGACGAGTATCTTTTTTATACTTCATTATTGAAAATATCTCTTGTTACGACATAATTTTTATGTTACGTATATTGAAAAAATATATGTGATAGTTTTTGTAGGACATTCATGAATGTAAAAGGAAATACTAAAGATACAATTAAAACTCAATTAGACTTGCAAGTAATGAACATTAGGTCCGAATTGCACCCTATCCAAAGAGAGAATGAAGTCGAAGTTCCAAATACATACTACACACTGTCACCTGAAGAAAAACATAAATTAGGTATTTTCTTACAGAATTTAAAGGCCCCAGATTTATTTTCATCTAATATTTCTCAATGTATGAACTTGAAAGAACACAAGATGTCTGGTTTGAAAAGTCATGATTGTTATGTTCTTTTGTAGCATATACTCTCTCTTGCACTTCATGGTATGTTGTCGAAAGAAGTGTGTGAACCTCTTATTAAGTTATCTTTATTTTGGTGTGCTTTTATATCAAAAGAGTTGAGGATTGATTACTTGAAACATATTGAAGAGCAAATTCCCATTATACTTTGCAAGTTAGAAAACGTCTTCCCTCCATTTTTTGATGTCATGGTCCACTTGCCTATTCATTGAGCTGGTAAAAGATAAGATTACTGGGCCTATTATTGGTGGATGTATCCTATTGAGAGATTTTTTTATTTTCTTTAAATATCTCATTGGTAATAGGGTATGTCCAGAAGGCTCTATTGCAGACGGCTACCTTGCAAATGAATGTATAACCTTATGTTCAAGGTATTTGCATAGAATCAACATAAAATTCAAGCATCCTGAACAAAATTATAATGGCAGTTTTAAAAAATCAAATGGAGGTTTATCTATATTTTTTTAACCTGGAAAAATTCTGGAAGCTAAAGATCCATGTGAGCTCAGTCAAATGAATTGGAACAAGCACATATATATATTCTGAAGAATTGTGATGAAGTCTTATCCCATCTCGAGTATGGAGAGTTCTTTTGTATCTTCTTGTTTTTTCAATTTCCTTAAGGTACTATTGTTTATACATGACATTTATGGTTAACCTCAATTTTGTAGAGAGCTTGCAACTATGGATATTGCTCAAAACTTTCCAGATGCAGAATAGGATCGAGAATTTATTAAATGGTTTAAAGATAGGGTGAGTAATATAAGCAACACATAAATATTAGATTTGACATCTTAATGTTTTATTACTCATTCTAAAGTACTAAATGTAATCTTATTTTTAGGTCACACGATTGCATAAAGCAAATAATAGTCAGCTCATGGAAGATCTTCTCTCACTTTCACGTGGCCCTACCAAATATTCAACACATTGTAAATGGATATAGATTTCATGAAGAAGATTATGATCGAACTTTAAGGACTCAAAATTATGGTGTTGTTGTAGCTAGAAAGAATAATGAAGATAGTGAGATGTTTGATTACTATGGAGTTTTAATTAATATGATTGAATTGCATTTTTCCCTGACAAAAGAGTGATTTTGTTTTGGTGTAATTGGTTTGATGTGCATGATAAAATAAAATGAATAAAAAGAGATGAGTATGACTATGTAAGTGTGAATCCAAGTAGATTTTTTAAAACAAATGAAACTTTTGTTTTAGTGGATCAAGCATCTTAAGTGTTTTATGCTAATGATAATTCCAACAAAGGCTAGCATGTAGTGAGGAAGACTCAACCTCGTGATTCCTATGAGATTGTGAAACAAATGGATGATAATGTAGATGACTTATAAAGTCCTTCAGATGTTGTTGATGACTTAGATAGTCCTTCAATAAAGAAACGTAAAAGAACTTATAAGGTAAAGTATCTGATAATTACTTATTGCTAAAAACTTCTATTCTTTTGGCATTAGAATTTTAACTTATAATACTTTTTGTATAGAATTTGAGTTTTTGCGAAGCACAAAGACTACGTTGACTGTATTCTTTAGTTCACTAGATAAGAAGGTTTCTTACTATTTTTTTACTTGGGCTCTTTTTACAGGTTCAATATGAAGACTGGAAATGAGGATGGATCAAATATGAAGAGTACTATCAGATATACTTTCTGCGCACTTGGGGCAATTGGAAAGGGGCGAGGACGAGGGCTCAGATCTTTGGCAACAAAAGGGAAAACTCTAACTAAGAGTTCATTTTATAAACCTAGTGTAACGCCCCAAAAACGGGTCCCGAAGCATTACACGGTTCTTAAGGCAGTAGCCCCAAGCTAACCCTTTGAGCCGTTTTCATACCATTCAACACTTATCGACAGGATTACTATAATCAAACATCAAGATATTCTCCATAATATCATAACTCAAGACGAAAGAGATGTGGAAAGTAACAAAATATGACCTCTCCACAAGACTGATCAATCTAACCATCTAGTCTGACAAACCTCTACTAAACTGTATAACACTGAGCCATTAGGATAGACCCCAACTGACCCTAACATTAGGAAATAAAATGATAACTCAAAATAAAAGAGTGAAATATGAAATAACCAGTCCTCAAACCATGAGGACTCACCACTGCAGAAAATGTAGACCAATGTGCTCGGAGAATCACGTCAAGCCTGGGAATAAGCAGCTAGACCTACATTATAGGGAAAATATAGCCCACGTACGAATACATGGGTCAGTACCATGGAATATGGACCGAGTATATGGGGGTGTATGAAAGTTTTCATAAAAGTCCTATATCACAAATATTCATAGAAAAATATGCATGCTTTAATAAGAGACTCACATAGCTTGAAATAGAATCATCATAATCACCATAGAGTAAAACACATCAGGTGAAAATATGTGAGTCATCATAGTAAATCCCAATCACTTTCATGATCATTTTCAAGTCATCAAAATGAGTAGCTTTCATAACAATTATCTTTAAGATATAGAAATATCCATCAAAATTCTTTAAAAACGATAACTTTCTCAACTCACACTTTCAAACTATTATATTTTTTATCTCAATCAGAAGAATATACACACACACTGGCAGTCTCTTACAACCGACATAAACCATGTGAGCTACAAGGAGTCCAACATCCAACCCACGTTGGGGAGAGCTGTCCTATCCTTGCCATCGAAGTAGGACCTTAATCTTTTGTTCACTAGTGATTACTATATCAATCAGCCTTAGGCTCACATCCTATGGAGGCACGTAGCTTTAGGGGAGTACCAATCACAGTGATACCTCCCACTCGGTGCTAAAGACTACTCCCGGACTTAGCTCAGATTATTTCAAAAAAAATCCACAATAACGCAATTCAACAATTCATAACTGGAGCCATCATGCTACCCCTTTCCATAATAAATTAACATGTGGATTTCTTTTCTCATTCAAGTTTAAAAATAACTCTTTCAAGAACAAAAGGTCAAATTATTCAAATATCAAGGTGTGTATAACACATTACTTCACCAAAGATCATAATCTCAAAGAGGGTTTAAATCCCATATATCAACACTTGAGCAAAACATTTCAAGATTCATACTTTGTATAGCAAACAAGTATAACTCATATGAAAATCTGGAAATTCAACTTGAAACATGATATTAACATCAAAACTCAAGGAATTTATCTTTAAGGCATCACAAAAATATCATAGTTTCTTGAACAAGAATATAGGATAATAGTTTCCATCTCAAATTCATAATTAAACAAGTAAAATCATGTATCTTCGTAAAATAATATAAATTTTTGGGCAAAAGAATGAAAGGATGTTCTTGTTTAAAACTCCACATACCTTTATGGTAACGAATTCATTGAAAAATTGGACCCTCAATGTTGATTGTGCAACCCTAGTTGTTTTTCTCCTTTAGTGCTCTTGGATGATGAACTTAGATTGATAATAGGGTTATGATGTGTTTAGATTCATTAAATTCATCAGTTTAAGTTTAGAGGTGTGTAAGGAGTGCCAAAAGACTTAATTGCCCTCAAAGTAACCCAAAACGGAGTGTTTTTACTACCTGAAACACCAAGTGTGCGCCGCATTGCTTATCGCATACATTTACGTATGCGCCACATTGCTTATCGTATACATTTAAGTATGCTCTGCATTGCTTATCGCACACATTTAGGTGTGCGCCACATTGCTTTATCGCACACCTATTCCATTAGCCATGTGCAATTGGTTAGGCAACGTACTCCACTTCGAAAAGCCATAACTCCTTGCTCGGATGTCGGATTTTGATGAAATTTGTATTGTTGGAAAGCTAATTTGATTCTATGTAATTTAGTGGATAGAAATATGCAAAAAGAACACATATTTATCAAGTTATGCTCATTCAAATATGACCCTTGTGATTTCAAACACTAAAACTTGATGGATTTCGAAACTCTTACCTTGTACTACCTTAAGTGACTCATATAACCACACTTAACACATCACAAGTTATCTTATAAATAGGGTACTCTTGGTAATTCATGTACCCAAATATGGCTTACAGAATCGGGGGTTTCACATGTACGAACAACGGTTCGCTTTCTAGCTTAGAAAAGTGTGGGGCATTACACCTAGTGATCTAGTTAAGCAATACATCCACGTCGAAACAAGTAAGGTTTATCAAATTTATTAGCGACTTTAATTGCATAAATAACTTGAATTAAACACCTTAGCTTATTTTTGGTCGACCAAAACAGCTTGTTCTTCTAACTTATTTTTGGTTTCCCTTGTACTACAAAATATAATTACTCAAGTTTTAGTAATATGATTTCTTTCTCCAGGTGCTATTGGAAAGGGACCAGGAGAAGGACTTTAAAACTTCACCATGTCTTCTAACTAACGAATTGGAGCAACACATAAGAACTCCATGATTCTTGACATAGAGAATATGAAAGTTAATACTTCATTGTTCTATCTACTAATCAAGTTAAGAAATACACACAAGAAGTAGAAACAAGTAAGTTTTTTCAAATCTAATTGCTATTGAGGATTGTCTACCTGTGATTATTAAATAAAAGCCAAAAGGGATTAAGCTTTCTTCATTAGGAAACAAAGACTAATTTTACTCCAATTGACCTTCAATCCAAAAATTTCTTCAAAAAAATCAGTGTTATCCCAATAAAACTAATTTGATCTGCCTTTGACTCACAAACTTTCACCGTATCATATGTAGACAACAATTGGAAAACCTCCAAAACTTCACGTACTCTGTTACTTACGTTGAACCCCTTGATCCAATAATTCAATGGTGGATTTCCTTATTTGTCACTTTTGATTGATTTCTAGTTGTTTAGGATTAGGATACCTTGGCATTAACCACAAGGTCAGCTAAAAACAATTACACAACTAATTAGCTTTTAATGTTGGTTCTATTTTTCTAGTCAGTCTCGATGCTCAAGTTATCCCTCTATGTAGTGGAATATTATTTGATGCACCCACATAAAAATATCAATATTATGTTTACATATATTTACATAAATGAGTAGTAGGAAACAATACATAGAAAGTGAGGTGAGTGGTGATAGATACCTCAGTACCTATTCTAAATGAAGCTGCTCATGTAGTTTTGTCAACAAAAGATGGCTAGTGAGATATAATGAAATGGGAATCAAGGTTGGATAAGTAATGGGGCCAAACAAAGGAACCCATAGTGAATTTTCACTTGTTAGACAAGTCGCCATTAGCAGGTAAACCATATTCAGTAAGAAGCTTGTCGATTATCCACTTAGGCATATACTGGTAGTCCTATTTATTATACCTTAGATAGTTCAGTGGCATTTAAAAATAGTTAATGCCAGTCTTTTTCTTGCTATCATCACGTTCAGTATTGCCGCCTAAAGTGAATGTTGGAATTAAGATGGCTAATTTTAATGTGAATGTGAAATTAAATATTATATAAGCATGTCAAATATCACAACACAAGGATGGAGTGATAGCCACTTCATACATTTTCTGTCATGTTTTAGATTCATTTCTAGTGACTTCTTGAAAACAAACATGGTAATGAATACATGTGGTTGATTAAATATACAGACTTCCAAGCTATTGAAGGGATTGAAAGTAGTAGGTACAAAGTACTAGACTAGAACTGGGACATAGCCACATCCTAACCATCTTCTTGTTATCTTCTAGATTATTGAAGTGACCATCTAGAAATATGCGTAATTAAATCAATCACATCTATATATTACATTCACTAAAGTACCTATACATACCATGAGTATGGAGAACCTGATAGACTAATAACCACCTTTTCCTGAAACCTATACCAACCACATTAATGACTTCAAAAGAAGGGTAAAAGAGATCCTTTTTAGGAATAAAACTATATGGTCCTGTTACACCTATCATATTAACCTTAAAATGTTAAGATCACACAACTGTATATTTTTTTTGGTAGGTCAATTGGGAAAGGATGAGGAAAAGGACTTACAAACTCTACCATTTGTGTTCTAGTCAAGTAATGGAAACAATGATACATAACAACTCCATGGTTCGTGAGAATGAGTATATGAAAGTGTATACTCTATTTTCTCTATTGACTAATCAAGTTAAGCAATGCACCAAAGAGGTTGAAACAAGTAAGTATTTTTTTCAAATCTATTGAGGTTTTGATTTCATATATAAGTATTAATAATATGATTTTCCTTCTCTAGGTGCTATTGGGAAGGGACCAGAAGAAGGACTTAAAAACTTTACCATGTCCTCTAGTCAAGGAATGGAAACGATATGTAAGAACTCCATGGTTCTTAAGAATGAGTATATGCAAATCCATACTCCATTTTCTCTATCGACTAATCAATTTAAGCAATGCACTAAAGAGTTTGAAACAAGTAAGTTTTTTTTTTCAAATCTATTGAGTTTTTGATTGCATATATAACTTAAGTATTAGTAATATGATTTTATTTCTCTAGGTGCTATTGAGAAGGTACCAGAAGGAGTTAAAAACTTTACCATGTCTTCTAGTTAAGGAATAGGAATGATACGTAAGAAGTCCATAGTTCTTGAGAATGAGTATATTCAAGTTCATACTCCATTTTCTCCATCGACTAATCAAGTTAAGCAATGCACCAAAGAGGTTAAAGCAAGGATTTCTTAAAATCTGTTGAGTTTTTGGTTTCATATATAACTTAACTATTAGTAATATGATTTTCTTTCTCTATGTATTATTGGAAAAGGACCATAAGAAGGACTTAAAAACTTTGCCATTTCTTCTAGTCAAGGAAAGGGAATGTTATTTAACAACTCCACAGTTCATAAGAACGGGTATATGCAAGTTCATACTTCATTTTTTCATCAACTAATCAAGTTAAGCAATGCACCAAAGAGGTTGAAACAAGTTTTTTTGAAATCTATTGAGTTTTGGATTGCATATATAACTTGAGTATTGGTAATGTGATTTACTTTCTCTAGGTGCTATTAGGAAGGGACCAGAAGAAGGACTTAAAAAATTTAACATGTCTTCTAGTCAAGGATTGGGAGTGATACATAAGAACTCCATGGTTTTTGAGAATGGGTATATGCAAGTTCATACTCCATTTCTTCCATCTACTAATCGAGTTAAGCAATGCACCTTCTAGGTTGAAAAAAGTAATTTTTTCCAAATCTGTTGAGTATTTGTCCACATTCATTAAGTTTTTCTAAATTTGTTGAGTATTTGTCTACATTCATCACATTATGCTCAGTGTAGGGGTTTCTAAAAGTTTTTTTAAATCTACTCAGTATTTGTCCACTTTCATCAGATCATACAAATATTTTCTCCTTCTTAGGGAATTCTATGAATAATGTAGGATCTAATACCTAGACCTTTGTGCTCTTTTGTATGGGGTTTTAAGAGTCGTGGGATCTAATCAAGGAATGTGATGAATGGATAATAATCTTCTGATTCTTCAAAAAGAGAACATGCAAACTAATAATTCATTTCCTTCGTTTATTGGTCAAGTTATGAAACCCTCCAAAAATACTAAAATAGATATGATATTTAGAATTCATGTATTATAAAATTTATAGAATTGAAATTTTTAGTATAGTTCTTACCAAATTATGTAGCTGTAGGATCATCTAATCCTAGAAATGTAAAAAGTGTTTGAGGAAGCAATAAGTGCAAGGAAGTTGCATCACTTCAAGTCGATCAGAAGCTGAAATTAACCTTTTATAATAATCAAACGGTTGGGAAAAATAGCAATCTATTTTTCAGACATTTAGGAAAATCAATTCATGATAGTAACATGTTCCCAGTGGTCATATCATCGTGGATTGATATTAAGAAACAAAATTTGGATCACATATAGGCAGCTATTTGGGTAACTAACATAATCGATAGTATAAATGGAAATTTGGACCTTTTTTGTTTTGTTCTATCTAATGTTGTGTATTGACTATTGTAGGATAAATTTAAGAGTGATAACATAAATGATTATCGTGATCATATCTTTGGATGGATGAATGAGTTATGGAATAAATAGAGAGGAAACATGCATAGTAAGTATGTGAAGAATAAGTCAATGGTACAGGCTCTTAAGTTTAAACCAGAGAGAATAGAGAGAAGGATTGGGAGTGGTTAGTTAAGGAACATTTTTGTTTTGAAAGTTTTCAGGTTTTCCTAGTGAATAATATGAAATGTTTAGTTTGAAAACTTGCAATTCAACTTTTGTCTTTAAGCTTCCATTTTATAGTTTTGCATTACTTTCTTTACAATTTCAAAATTTTAATTTCAATAGATGTTAAGCTTATTGTTTAAGAATACAGTCAAGAGGCAGAAGGAATACAACAAACCAAGCTAATTTGACAATGCTTCATCATATTAGTAGCAAGCCTATTCGGGAGATAATTTATCATCAAGTAGTATCAAAAATTATTTCCTAAAGAAAATACATATGAGGTATTATTTGACATGTTTCTCTCTGATGTAAAGGGCAGAAAAGATGGCAATCCTCTAGAATTGGGGACTATTTTCTATGAGACTCATAATAAAGACAACAAGCTTGTTGAACCTAGAGCAATTAAAAAACATGTGTGTTTGGTAAACTGAATATGTACATTTCTTAAAGTTATTATGGGTTCTAATTAAAAAAATCCTCTTATATATTCTGTAGGCTCAGATCGAAGAAATTATGAAAGTAGAGCCATTTCTACCTAGCATAGAGATTGTATAAAAATGTTTTGGACCTCAAAATCGTAGTCATATAGTTTACTTTGGCGGTGGACTAAAGGCAAAAGACTTGAAAGGGATACTTCTTCAAAGACTAAATTACTGTGGGCTATATGTTCAACTCGAGAGGACAATAAATCCTTGATTGAGGAAAACAAATCCTTGAATGATTTCTTGTCAACCTTAGATGATGAGATGGAAAAAAATAAGAAAAATACAAGAATTCATTGTTGTTTATCATTCACATATCCCTCATACGACCTTGCTTATTTCAACTGAATGACATATTGGCTTACTTTGTTGACCAAGTAAGTAATAATATACCTCAATTTTTCTATTTTTTTTAAATTATTTTTCACATTAACCACGTCTCTTGCGGTGAGAACTTTAACTAATTCTAGTGCAACTAAATAAATAAAGCTCAAGTTAATTAGGAGAAACTCCATCAAAAGATGGTGTCTGTAAATGATTGTGGTGTTCTCTGTTTTCTTTGTACTATATTGTTATAGTTACTATTATTCTTTATTTGTCATTTTGTCTATAGTATTGAGTCATGGCTTCTTCAATTTCATTATTGTGCTTTTCTATGTTGTCTTTAGTATATTGTCGGGGATTCTCAACTTCAGTTATTTTTCTTTGTCATGTGCCTTTAGTATTTTGTTGTGGATTCTCATCATTATTTCTTTCCCCCATCCTGCTTTGATATGATTTTTCTATGGTGGAGATATAGGTTTAGTAATAATAGTTGAAATAATAGTAGTTTAATGGTGGATTGGTGGTGACAATATTGTAGGATAATTCTAATGGTGAATTTGATTGTGGATGGTGAAATCTATGGTGGTGGAGATGAGTATTTGTCGATGATGGAGGAACTAAAAGGAAAGGTGGAAAAATAAAAAAAAAACATTAGTCTAGATATGCTAATTGTCATATTTTCTTAGAACTGACTACTCTCCTATTCTCAACATTATATTTTTCAATAGCTCAATTGCCTAAGGCTGCAGGCTTGTATGTCTTCTATCTCTTTTTAAGTCATGTATGAGAAACAAAAAGAACAATTACTAATCAAAGACATCCTTTCTTCTTCTTGGAAGTAGCAAGGATTCTTTCAGCTTACCAAAATAGTTTACTTCCATTTTTGTCTAATGTTAAAATAGAACTATTTTTGAAGATATACTAGAAGTATATGTGCAACAATTTGTGCTACATGCCCTCTCTAATACAGAATCAATACACAAGGTGTAGGGTACTTCATAGATAGAAGAGAAGAGAGACCTTAGAAAAATTTTATTCACTCAACTATCCTAGAAATTCTTCCTTGGGAACTCTCGCATTACAACTAACTCCACTTACCCCAATAAGTGCTTGTGTCATCCCTGAGGCTAGAGAGTTTTGTAAATCTTGATCGCTTCATATTGTCACTAGATGAGGAACTACTTTAATATTTCTTGATCCTTGTTATTTTTGCAAGAAACCTGGTTTTTTATCCCAGTAAATAAATTGAGAGAGGGATTCCAAAAAATTAGGCCATACATCATATTACGAAGCATCTATAGATTAAAATATAATTAAGACTATGAGAATATGGGAATATAATAGAAATACTAAGTTTGATTTTATTGAAGAAACAAACAAGAATAGAAAGAGTGTCAATGAGCTGAAATACTACTTTGGACTATATGAAACCAAAAAGAAATGTTTGATACAAGAGAATGATTTTACTCTAAGTAAAATAGAAATAGCATTTATGTAATTAAAACTACCATTAAACCACCAAATAACTACCAGGAAATGTATAAAAAAGTAATGGTAATAACATTGGTTCCTAAGAAAAGTACTTATTGTCTGTTGTCGAAGCCAAAATGCCACAATCTCAGCAGTTAATTCTTTTTCAAAAAGCTTATTATTAGAAATTTCCTCTACCACGGTAAATATTCGTGCTTGATTATCACTTCCAATAATAGCAACACCACTTTCTTAACCACATTTGAGAAAAGTGTCTACCGTAGTCATTTAGCTAGAGCAGCAACTTCTCACATTTTGATGAACATTATAACAAGAAATGTAATACTTATGTCGTGAAGAGAAATTATACCTCAATAATTCAAAGGCATCAATTCAATCTTCTTCTGCTTATTTCAAGAAGAAGCTCACTATCTAAATCTAAAAAGCCTCAAGAAACCTCTTCTCCTCTTGAAAGATAATAATGATCGACTGACAGGCATATTTTCACTATTATTTGTCAAGTTGTCCAACCTCTTTAATACCATTTCCACTTCTTGATTGAAATTATCTTTTGGTTTTCTCTTCGAATCTATAGACCTGCAATAGATATGGGGTTCTTTCTTTTTCCCCTTTTTCTTGAATATTTGATTTGATAGGATTGTAGGATTCAAAGTCGTGATTTCATCTCTATCCTGTTGGTTCTGAAACTTCACAACATTGTACCCTTCGTCATGTAAGAAAAATTTTCGTAAAGCTACAATTCTCTTAACATTGACTTTATTTTTAATGTGTACCATAGGCAAGGTGCTTAATGCTCATTCAGCTGTCAAGCTTCAGCTTTTCTTGAATCATACGCAACTCTGCTTTCAAACTTATGTAGGATTTTTACCTGTGTTAACATTTTACAGTAGTTCTCACTTCATCCTAAAAAAACATCTAAGTAGTTTTGTTGGTCAAGTTAATTCTTGTATTTTCTCCTTTTCCGTTAATCAAACAATGCAAATTGAAAGGAAGCAAGTACTTTTTTTATATTCATCTCATAGTTGGACTTAGTTTTCAACTCAGAGTACTTATTTTATCTATTGGATAAGTCAGTTATCCATTGTTGTACTATGTTCTAATTCTTTGCTTCTTATGTATATTAAATTATATATCAATAGTTATTAATTGTCTATCCATAATTTTGTTCTTACAAATTTTTGAAGAATGAAGTTATAAGTGAAGATGCAAGTTCAGAGAATGCACAAGCTCATTATTATTTTGCTAAGAACATTATGTATACTTGACATCAAATTCATCTCAGGATGTTAATTGGTTAAGTATTTTTATTTAGCAAATATTGAAACTATTGATATCATATAGTTCAGGATGTTAATTGGTTAAGTTTTTCTTATTAGCAAATATTGAAACTATTGACATCATATTCTAGCTAGGGTTGTTAATTGATATTTTTTTGTTTAGCAAATACTCAAATTATATTTATCATCCTTCGACATTTTCAATAGCAATCTAAGATAATTTAGTTGCTCATCTCTAAAGGTTAATCAAGGATTAGTTAGTTGATTGTCTCAAAAGGTTAAATTAGGATGAGGCAGTCGCTCCTCTCTAAAGATTAATATAGGATAAGTTAGATGCTTGTCATGAAAGATTAATTTAGGACAATGTAGTTACTCGTCACCAAAAATATTTAGCAGCTAGAAAATAACTACTTTTTAAAAATGAAAATCATCTATTAGGGATGAGATATGCAGTATCTAAAAGTGTTTTTGAGACCAGATATGTTACCGTATCTAATGACATTTAACAACTAGCTAGGTACCTCATCACAGTAGAACTTTATCAAATGAGGATATAAGGACAAGCTGTGACCCACAATTTCCCATCTTAAAAGATCAATTATGATAAGAATTAGACTTTTAGAAATGGCAATTCCCTTCCCTAGAGGCTATTTTTCTTGTAGTGTTTATTGATGAGATGGAAAAGATTTTTTGTGTGATATATGCCACTGATGTGGAAGGAGTAGATTTTGCTGATTACCAGCTGAAAGATGTGGCATACCAATGGTATAAGGAATGGGACTAGTCTAGGGCAATGATGTTGAGTCTGCTTTATCGGATGACTTCTCAGGTGCTTTTCTTGATCAATTGTTTCCTTAAAAATTAAGGAAAGTGAAGGCTGCAAATTTGTGAATTTAAAGCAAGGTAAGATGTTAGCAAAGAAGTATGCCTTTAAGTTTTATCTGCATCATGTTATGCTCCTAAATTGGTTTTTAACATGAGGGCTAGAATAAGGAAGTTTACTTCTGGATTGTCCCATGAGTTGATCCTGGAGATCAAAGCTGCCTAGTTGAACAAAGATATGGATATCTCTAGACTTGTGGTGTATATGTAACAAGTAGAGGAATAAAACAAGAAGAAAGCAGAGATGAATAAAAGGCATAGTTTGAAGTTTTGCTACTCGAACCAGGGTGGAGGTTAGCAGTAAAGTGGTAGAAATGGTGCAGGTTCCTACTCTACTCCTAGTGATTCTTATCCTAAGTCATCGAGTGATCATCATTCTTAGTATGATAGCAATTTTAGAGCACCTAGAGCTTAGTTAGACAAACGGAGCTTGGTCAGCTCTGTTATATCCTCATTTTAGATTTTGTAGACAAATGCATCATGGTTTGTAAGGAAGAGAGGAATAAGTGCTTTAAAGATGGTCAGATTGGTTATCTGCCGAGGGATTGTCCTTCTAAAGTTTTCTCTTGGACGAATAAGATTCTTGTTTGAATTTATCTGCTCATGTACCGAAGGGTGCTACTTTTGTCTCTGGCTATGCTCTTACCACCTGCCAGGATTCTGAAACATCCCTTGATTTGTTACTGGTGTGCTCAAACTCTTTCCTCGTGATGCATATTGTCTACTTGATCCCAGGTCTACTCTTTCTTATGTGACCCCTTATGTTGCTATTCATTTTGGGTTTGATCCTGAGTTTATTCTGGATTCTTTTTCTGTGTCTACCTCATTGGGTGACTCCATTATGGCTAAAAGGTACTATAGGATTTGTGTGATGTTGATCCATGGTAGAGATACCTTGGTGGACCTAATAGAGTTGGATATGGTAGACTTTGATGTGATTTTGAGGAAGGATTGGTTAGATTTGTGCTATATGTCCCTTGACTGTCGGACCCTTAGGGGAAGTTTTAATTGCCCAAATGAGTCGGTTATTAAGTGGGAAGGTAGTTCCCTAGTACCTAAGGGAAAGTTTATTTCATATCTTAGAGCCCAAAAATTGGTTTCTAAAGGGTCCCTCAATCGCTTAGTACATGTTAAGGATTCTAGATTTGAAGGTCCTTCTTTGCAGACTGTCTCTGTGGTTTATAAATTTCCCTAGGTGTTCCCTAATGATCTTCCTGGTATTCCTCTCGATAGGGAAATTGATTTTGGGATTGATTTTTTTTCGGACATTTGTCCTATTTCTATTCCTCCTTATAGGATGGCTCTGGCTGAGTTAAAAGAACTCAAGGAGCAGTTCAAAGACCTTTCAAATAAGGGTTTTATCTTCCTAGTATGTCTCCATGGGGTATTCCCATGCTCTTCATGTATAAAAAAGATGGTTCTCTTTGAATATGTGTTGATTACTGCCAATTAAATAAGGTGATTGTGAAGAATAAGTATCCACTTTCGAGGATTGATGATCTCTTTGAGTATCCAATTTCGAGGATTGTTGATCTCTTTGATCAGATTTAGGGTGCTAAGTTCTTTTCTAAGATTGGTCTTCGATCTAGGTACCATCAGTTGAAGATTACGGAGGTAGATGTCTCTAAGACTGCTTTCCAAACCTGGTATAGACATTTTGAGTTTTCGGTGATGTCTTTTAGTTCGACTAATGCCCCAACAGCAGTTATAGATCTTATGAATTGGATTTTCCATCAGTTCTTGGATCTGTTTGTGATTGTCATTATTGATGATATTTTGGTGTATTTCAAGAGAAAGGCAGAGCATGCTGATCACCTTCGCCTTATGTTGCAGGCCCTAAAGGATCAACATTTGTATGCTAAGTTCTCAAAGTGTTAGTTCTAGTTGAATGTTGTGACTTACCTGGGTCATATTTTATCTACCAAAGGGATCATGGTGGATCCACAAAAGGTTGCAGTGGTTAGGAAATGGCCTAGACCCACGACTCCAACTGACATTTGGAGCTTCTTGGGTTTAGCAGGTTATTATAGAAGGTTCATGGAAAGTTTCTTTTCTATTGCTGCCCCATTGACTAAGTCGACCCAGGAGAAGCTGAAATTTTAGTGGTTTGACGCTTGTGAGGGTAGTTTTGAGAAGTTGAAGGATAAGTTGACTTCATCTCTGCTCTTGACTATGCTTGAGGTCACAGATGGTTTTGTAGGTTATTATGATCCATCCCATGTGGGATCAGGTTAAGTGTTGTTGGCTTGAGTTGCTAAAGGACTATGACATGAGTCTCCACTATCATCCAGGTAAAGCTAATGTGGTTGCTGATGCTCTTAGTAGGTTGTCAATGGAAAGCTTGTGATACAACCCGAAATTGGCCCATGTCGTATGGCATCTTAAGCTACTCATGGACCGAAGATCGCCCTGCCAATCTAATCTAACCATCACATCAATCCACACGTGTTGGATGAGCTCCAACTATATATGAAGATAGCTGAAAGAAGACTAATAATCATAACTTAAACAATGTCTAAACATTTCATTTAACTCAACATACTAACCAACACACCTAAGTCCACAATCATCCACAAAGCCTCTACCAATCTAATGTCTATAATATGTCGAGACATGCCCCCCGATAATAGCCAATACCAGGTCTAAAGAAATCTATGGCATAGTATAGAAAGACAATGAAATGTATGCCTTCCGAAGTATGGAAGCTCACACTTTTAATGTCATAACACGAACCGCTCAAACACTTGGTCACTGTGTAGGAAAATATAAAGATGCTATAGCCCCTATGTAACGTAGGGACATAACGTCCGGAGATAACAGTTGAAATGCTAGCATGTAACACAAGGGTAAGGATAAAGTAGTGCCAAGAGTTTAAAACCAATCAACCAATGCGCACAACCAATGTAATCTATATATACATCATGTATATATATATATATACACACATATATATATAAGTATACCATGCCAAGGGTAGGGAATGAAAATAGCATGATTCTTGAAAACATTAACCTGGGTTGTGTAGCATAACCGTCATTGAATAAGGCACCCACAAGCTATATAGTCCCAACTCTCCCCTAGTTGGAGGAGCCCCATTACGTGTAGCTGCACAAACCAAAGAATGTCTATAACCGCATATGCTTTTATGGGGGACTCGAACTTCCCAACATCATCAAGGTTACTTATGCACCACTGCATGTAGTAAGGGCAACTCGAACCTCCCTTTTCATAGTCTCATTTGGGGGACTCGAACCTCCTGATCATATATTTCATTCGGGGACTTGAACCTCCCGATTAAATATTTCATTCGGGGACTTGAACCTCCATTGCATATTTCATTCGGGGGACTTGAGCCTCCAAGTTGCATATTTTATTTAGGGGACTTGAAAATCCTGGTTGCATGTTTAATTCAGGGGACTTGAACCTTGCGGTTGCATGTTTCATTCGGGGAACTTGAACCTCCCTTCCACATGACACCTGCACCTACTAGCCTGGTTTCTAGTGTTAGTCCATCAGATTCCACTTTCATGGTCTTGCTACACATCCCGCTTCAAAGCCTAAATTAAAATCATCATTTCATATATGCAAACACGTAGTCAATTTCTTACCAAAGGCACTTCATTGGTATCATCATACCAATGCCACTTGCAACCGTACACCATGGCATTACCATTATCAATCAATTCATTCATTTAACCTTAGGACTCGAACCCATCACCTAATGGACACCAACCAACCTAGTGGTTTAGGGTCTCAAACCCCTTGTCTATACATCGAAAATCATTCAATTCAACACATAGGGACTCTATCCCCTTCTTAACCAACCCAAGCCATCGTGGCTATAATTCAACACCATATATGACCACATGATCTTTATAAAACCACTTTAACAACCAATCATCTTAATATGCCAATGCCTTAGTCATATCACAATGAAAATTCATTTATAGTCACCAAGACCTTTATAAAATCATTCATTCTCCATTGACATTCTTATACTCAACTTTAGTTCAAAACACAATTCAATTCCATGTTTAAGGACTTTAACTCCTTTCTAACTATTCAAAACACTAGGGTCATCAATTAACTCATTACGTGGCCAACAAAGCCTTATCATAGCATTTAACAAGCTCTCATATTCATTAGGCCAATGTCATATTCCATTTATATTCATTAGACCAACATCATAATTCAATACACCATTAACAAGTGACTAGTTATTCGTCTTAGGCATTTTCACACCTTTAGGGCATGCTTTTATCAAGATCGAAGGCAAAGTAAGAATCATAAAATTTAGGGTTACTCATGTCCTATTTGCTAAACCACAATTAAAAAGCACCTATATGTATAAATCATCACTAAAGACATGAATAAACACAAATTTAAACAAGAGTAAACAATACCCAACACTATGCAACAAAACCCTCAACATCTAATTTCAAAACCACCATTTGCAAGTCAAAATCATTGTTTAAAACACATGATATTTTGAAATAACAATGAGGGAATAAGTACATACCTTATACAAGAAGATTCACGGAAGAACTTGACACCTCTCTTGCCTCTAGATGAACTCTCTTCAAACCCTAGCCTCCAATTTTGTTGAAGAAGTTTAGAGAGTGTATTCGGTATTTTTGATCCACCAAATGAGTGTTAAGAGAGGATATAATATGTTATATAGTGAGGGGACTTAAGGGTTTTGGGGTGGGAAATGTCCATAGAGCCCTTGACTTAAAAGCTAAAAAGTGGCTCCCTAGAAGGTATAACTCACTTGACTCAATCGTACCCTAAGGTATGAGTGGTTCCCTAACTCATACCCTAGGCCTCACCAAGGACACCTACACTGACCAGGTTAAAACCACTCACACATGACTTATACAAGGGTAAAAATGGTACCCTAAACTTTATCCCCAAACCATTCCCAAGACAGTTTCAACTTGGTCAACTCAACACTCTATATGACTAGATAGTGTATGACTCGTACCCTAATATACGACCATGGGAAGGCCAAGTTGTATATTGGACAGTGTGTAACCCCCACCACATTTCCTAATATATGAGAGAGGCTCACTAAGTCATGTCTAAGAGTACAACTAGTTCCCTTAAGTCGTACGTAGTCCAAAAGTTTCAATGAAGTAAATTTTTTAAGGGTCCAATGCCTAGGTGTTTCAACTCTCCCCCACTTGGATCATTCATCCTCGAATGATGGACAAGGTAAACATAAACACGAGTTAACACATTAATACACATCCACTAACCTTTAACCAAGCTAGAAGTCATGAAATACAACAAGGATGAGGCATATGACAAGATCATTATCAATCAACCATTCATTTCATTAACTATTGGACTCAAACCCATTATCTATCAAAGACACTTGTTCAATTCAATGCTTAAGGAATTGAAGCCATTTTCTACCAAAGACATAAATCAAATTAAGAAGATTAACACATACCTCAACCATGAGTTTCTGGAATGAAAAACAAATGCGGATACTTGGACTTCATGTCCTCTTCCGTCTCCCAAGTAGCTTCCTCGAACTCGTTGTTCCTCCATAGAACCTTCACTAAAGCCACCTATTTTGTTTGCAACCAGAAAACTTGGCGATCTAAGATCCTTACCGGGACCTCCTCATAGGTCAAAGGGTGTAAAACACCAACATTCTAAGGGAACATCCAATTGAAAGATCACCTATACACTTTTCCAACACACACAAAGGGTACCAGAAGAGTGGAACTCATTTCTTAGAGCAAGCCCGATTCAAAGATCATCATTATGAGAGTTTGCATCTAACCAAACACCACTTCTACCTTCAAGCTTACCCAAAGAAAGGAGGAATTAACCTAAGCCACTGGGCTCTACCTCTTACATCCACTAAAAAAGTCTACTCCACTTCCATTACCTTTGTAAAGCATCATGCCTCACCGAGCTTCTTAAGTTCCCAACCCCACGCTTTGATATACCCATCAATCACAATATTTAATCCTACCTCTCCTACACCTGCAGTATGATCTCCTCTTCTAAAGATTCAATAACCCCTACTACTTTCACTAAGAACTTTTACTATTTTCACCTATCTTAGTCATTTCTCTTGACAACAACCTTACTTTACCCTTACTTTCTTTTCCCATAACACTAGTTCGAGTAGTTATCCCTAAGTCTCCCCCACTTACGACTTCTACTCCCTCTTTTTTCAAAATATCACCACACCTCCAAGGCCGCAACCACCCTAACATGAAAAGGGACATTAAGGAACTAAAGCACGGGAACCATTTATGCTACCCAAGGAAAGACCCTTAAAAAGAAACACAGCACAATAGGCATGAAATGCTTTGTAGCGACCAAATAAAACTCATCCCAACACAACACACTATAGGAGGAGTCCTTAGGACTGGACACCTAATTACACACCACCGCATATACCATAGGTAACGTAATTTAAGGTC
>NC_061119.1:167809028-167833543 GCF_002878395.1 Capsicum annuum
AAAATGTATGCAAGAAGTGAACCTTAGGCATAAGTGTTATTAGAATGCAAGCAACACTAGCAGAGTGCTCTCTTAATCGCGATAGGATAGAAAATAAGAGTAAATGCACCCCGACCTCCCCTTGAAGTCTACTGCTAGAAGAAAATTTAAGATTAACCCTCGAACTTTGACTCACTGTACCAATAAGCACAACACTCCGCTATAAGGGTATCACCCAAGATGACTACTAGGGACGTTTGGTCCTTGTATAACTAAACCTCATCCATCCAACCAATCTACCTCCATAACTTTTGTATTGCTATCCCCGAGGTAACATGCTCTCTTCACCTAAATCAACACCTAGATTCAAACCTGATATCTACCAACCACCCTTACTACTAACAAGGTATCCTACGAAGAAACACTAGAGTGGATGAAACCTTCATCTAAGAGACCCTTTTATTTGCTCCCTAAGTTATTCTAATTTAACTGAAATCATTCTATAATGAAGTCATAGGAGTTGGAAAAGTGTCCAAAAAACACCAATCCCAAACACAACCTTCCCATTAGAAGGACACAATGAGGGTCATCAGAAAGGACCCCAAGAGATTTATGCACCCCTAAAATTGAATACAAAGAGAGACCTTTTCAGTTAGAATCTTTAACTCGAACCAAATGATACAAAAACCCTTTAGAGGTAAAATTTTGTGCTTTAAAGTAAGAGATGAACGTCCCCTTAGGCACTAAAGAACTCTCTTCCTATACAATGACTTGGTCTTTAGGGAATTTAAACATGACCTTATGAATCTGACAATTTAAGAAATCATAGCACAAATTCATCTAATCTATCCCTGAAATAACATCAACATCAACCATATCTAACTCTATCATATCAGAAAGTTTTTTCCCTACTAACAGCTACCACACACCCTTTATAGATCCTTATAAGTATAGAGTCGCTTATCAAGGTAGAAATAGGAAAAGAGTTCAAAATAACCTTGGGGATAATTTCAAATTACAAAATCAAAGATGGGGTCACACAGGAGAGGGGGGGACCTCATACCAAGTAAAGTATACTTATCATGAAGGAAAAATTTTAACATACCCGCGCTAGCATCAGAAGGTGCCTCAGGCTCCCAAGAGATAGTAAAAGCATTGAGATGGTCCCAACCAATGTCGGAGCTAGAACAGCACCCCTAGGTACAAGAGCTAGAGAAGTGAAAATCGGCACCCTATTTGCATAAGCGATAATTATTATGGGATACTCCCATTGCATATGACCCAATTGACCATAATTAAAACACCTATTCTTCTCCTTATCACACTGACCATAATGATGCTAACCAAAGAATCTATATAGAGGGTAGGTTAATGCTAATTGGACCCCACTGGCTAGGACTAGGTGCCTTGTACTCTAAAAGCACTACTATTCTGAGAATGTCTGTCTCCCAATGGCTTTGAGTAGGGAACACTAACTGTGTAAAGTAAGTTTAAACCCATCCAATGCTTTCTCTTGAACCACTTATCACCAACCTAAGTTAATAGAGAAATAGGGTGACAAAAACCAGCATCAATAATATCCTCTTGAGGTGACTGTGGAGGAGTGTCACTCCCAAAAGTAGGGTTAGTAGGAGTAGGTAGAACCTCATGAGGATAGACATATGCCATAATCCTTGGTCGGGTCCTAACCTCGGAAGTTAGATGACCATCATCCATATTGCCCTCAGTTGAGACAGAAGAGTTTGCCTCAGTATCAGATCTTCTTGGATGCATGACCTGAAAGATGATTAAGTAGAAATCAGAGGAATCCAAGACCTTAGACTGTATATCTTATGATAGAATCACAAGAAATAGAAACACTCTAAAATGTCTCATAGACCATCTTTTATATGTATAGAGCGCCACACACTCATAAAAGAGAATCTACTTGACATGGCTTTGTGGACTCCCAACTAATCATGAACCTAGGTTCTGATACCTACTTGACACGATCCAAAACTGGATTTTGTAGTATGGTATCTAAAACCTATCATGGATTAAAGATCACCCCACCAGCCTAACCTAACCATCACATCAATCCAAAAGTGTCGGATGAGCTCCAACTATATATCTAGATAGTAAAAACAAGACTAATAATCATAACTTAAACAATGTCTAAACATTTTATTTACATCAATATACGAACCAACATACCTAAGTCCATAGTTATCCATAAAGCCCCTGCCAATTCAGTGTCTATAATATGTTGGGTCATTCCCTCAATAATAACCAAATACTAGGTCTAAACAAGTCTATGGCATAGGATAGAAAGACTATGAAATGTATGCCTTCCAAAGTATAAAAGCTCACCACTTTAATATGAACCACTCGAACACCTGGTCACTGTATAGGAAAAGAAGAAGAAGCTCTAGCCCTTCTATCGCATGGGGACATAGCATTCGGAGATAGTTAGCGGTTGGTATACTAGCGTGTAACTTAAGGATAAGGATAAAGTAGTGCCAATACTTCAAAACCAATCAACCAATTCATAAAACCAATGTAATCCATATATATATATATATATATATAAGTATACCATGTCGGGGGTAGGAAATGGGATAAGCATGATACTTAAAACTATTAAACTGGGTTATGTAGTATCATCATCATTGAACAAGGAACTACGGTTATATATGCACAGCTCTTCCCTAGCTGGAAGGGCCCCGGTGCGTGTAGCCACATAAACCAGAGAATATCCATAACTGCATGTACTTTTATAGGGGACTCAAATCTTCCAACATCATCAAGGTGACTTATTCACGACTGTATGTAGAAAAAAGGACTTAAACCTCCCGGTCACGTATTTCATTAGGGGGACTTGAACCTCCCAGTTGCATATTTCATTCAGGGGACTTGAACCTCCCAGTTGTATGATTAATTTGGGGGACTTAAACCTCCCATAGAAAGTTTCATTCAGGGGACTTGAACCTCCTAGACACATGACACCCGCACCAACTATCATAGTTTCCAGTATTAGTCCAACTCCACTTTCATGATCTTGCTACACATCCTTCATTAAAGCCTAATTTAAAACCATCATTTCACATATGCAACAACTTGGTTAATTTTTTTACCAAAGGAACATTATTGGTATCCTCATACCAATGCCATTTGCAAGCGTACAGCATGCCATTACCATTATCAATCAATTCATTCATATGACCTTCAGACACAAACCTATCGTCTAATGGAAACCAATCAACCTAGTGGTTTAGGGACTCAAACCCTTTGTCTATACATCGACAACTATTCAATTAAACACATAGGGAATCTAGACCCTTCTAAACCAACCCAAGCCATTATGGCTATAATTCAACACCATATATGACCAGATAATCATTATAAGACCACTTCAACAACCAATCAGGTAAAAAAAGGCCAATGCCTTAGTCATATAACAATACAATTTTATTTATAGTCACTAAGACCTTTTTAACATCATTCATTCTCCATTGACATTCTTACACTCAACTATACTTCATAACACAATTTAATTCTATGTTTAAGGACTTTAACCTCTCTCTAACCTCTCAATACACTAGGGTCATCAATTAACTTATTACATGGCCAGCAAGGCCTTATCATAGTCATTTACCAAGAACTCACATTTATTAGGCCAATTTCATATTCTATTTATATTCATTAGACCTATATCATAATTTAATACACCATTAATAAGTGACTAGTTATTTGTTTTCGACTTTTTTACCAATACCTTGAGGGCATGCTTTTATCAAGATAAAAGCCAAAGTAAAAATCATTAAATTTTGGTTACTCGTGGCTTATTAGTTAAACCATAATCAAAAAGCACTCATATGTACAAATCATCACTAAATACATGTAAAACATAAATTTAAACAAGAGTAAATAATACCCAACATTATACAACAAAACCCTCAGCATTTGACTTCAAAACCATCATTTACAAGTCAAAATCATTGTTTAAAATACATGATATTTTGAAATAACAATGAGGAAAAAGGTACATCCCTTATAAAATAAGATTTATGGAAGAACTTGACACCTCTATTATCTCTAAATGAACTCTCTTCAAACCCTAGCCTTCAATCTTTTTAAGGAAGTTTAAAGTGTATTTAGTATGTTTGATCCACCCAATGAGTGTTAAGAGAGGATATAATAGGTTATATAGTGAGGGGACATAAGGTTTTTAGGGTGGGAAATGTCTATGTAGCCTTTGACTAAAAAACTAAAAAGTGGTTCCTAGAAAGGTACGACTCACTTGACTTAATCGTATCCTGGGGTATTTGTGGTCCCTAAAACCATACCTTAGGCCTCATTAAGGACCCCTACACTACCCAATGTACAACCATTCTTACATGACTTATATCCAAGGGTATGAATGACACCCTAAATCATATCAACAAACCATATCAAATATAGTTTTAACTAGGTTAACTTTTATACTCTAAGTGGCTAGGTCGTGTATGACTCGTACCCTAATATATGACTATGGGAAGGCCAATTTGTATCTTGGAAAGTATGTAAACCTTACCATACTGCCTAATATATAAGAGGGGGTCAGTAAGTTATATCTAAGGGTATGACTAGTACCCTGAAGTTATACCTAGTCCAGAAGCTTCAATTAAGGAAATTTCCTAATGGTCCAAAGCATAGGTGTTTCAGCTTGTCTCATGCAGATGAGGAGAAGAGGGGTTTGGTGAATGATATTTACCGTTTAACTAATCTTGGAGTCCATCTCTTGGATTTTGAAGGTGGTGGTGTGATTTTTCGAGAGGTGTATCATCTCTTGGTGCTAAAGTGAAGGAGAAGCAGATATTAGATCCTATCTTAATACAAATTAATAATAATATAGGTAGGTAGAAGGTGATGGTTTTTGAGATCCGCAGTGATGGTATCTTAAGGTACCAAGGTAGACTATATGTTTCCAAGGTTGATGGGTTGCAGGAATGAATTTTGTCTGACGCTCATGAGTCTTGTTATACTATTCATCTTGGTTTAATGAAGATGTATCATGATCTTAAGGAGATTTATTGGTGGAATAATATGAAGTGGGATGTAGCCAATTTTGTGGCTAAGTGCATAGTGTGTCAGCAAGTGAAGGTGGAACACTTGAGGCCTAGTAGGTTAATACAAGAGATTAAACTGCCATTATGGAAATAGAAGATAATTAATATTGATTCTTTATAGGTCTTTCACGATCTCGCCAACAATTTGATTTAATTTGGATTATCATGGATAGGATGACTAAGTCTTCTCACTTCTTTCCAGTGAGGACTAGTTTTTATTTTGAGGATTATGTCATGTTGTTCATAGAGGAGATCATGAAGTTGCATGGTACTGTAGTCTCCATTATATATGATTGGGTAACCAGTTCTCATCTCACTTTTAGAGGTCGTTCTAGCGAGGTTTGGTAACTAAGGTAACTCTTAGTACTACTTTTTACCCATAGATGGATGGGCAAGTGGAAAGGATAACTCAGGTCTTGGAATTTTGGGCTTGTGTATTTGATTATAAAGATAGTTGGTTTGACCACTTGCCTCTCATGGAATTTGCCTACAACAACAGTTATCACTTTACCATTAATATGGCTCCATTTGAAGCCTTATATAGTAGGAGGTCTAAATCTTCTATTAGGTGGTTTGAGGTTGGTGAAGATAAGATTCTTGGCTCTGATTTGGTTCACCAAGCCATTGAAGGTGAAGGTGATTTAGGGTAAACTTAAGGCCACCCAAAGTCACCTAAAGTCCTACATGAATATAAGGCAAAGAGAGTTGGAGTTTAGTGTTGGTGATTGGATGTTCTTAAAAGTGTCACCCATAAAAACAGTGATGTGTTTAGGTAAGAAGGGAAACTTTAGTCCTTGTTATGTCAGTCCATACTTGGTTGTGAAGAAGGTTGGAAGGGTCACTTATGAATTAGAGTTGCATTCTAGGTTGAGCTTCATTAATCCAGTGTTTCATGTTTAAATGATGAGAAAGTGTGTGGATTATCCTTCTATAGTTGTTCCTTTATAGAAGGTGGTTATTTCAAATTCCTTGTCCTATGTAAAAGTCCTGGTTGAGATTTTGGATCAGCAAGTTCGTCGGTTGCGGACAAAGGATGTGGCTTTGGTAAAGGTTCTTTAGAGGAAACAAAAAATTGAAGAACCTACTTGAAAGTTGAGGAGGACATGAAGTCTAAGTATCCATTCTTGTTTCCCATTTTGGATAATTGTGTTGGAGGTATATGTATTCCATAACATCTTTGTTTTCAAACTTTATTAAAGAAAATGGTGATTTTCTTGTCATCTTTGTTTTTTTGTCTTTATTAAAGGTAAGAGTTGTGGTAAGTGGAGTCAAATTGTGCTAATAAATTCCTTATCCTATCATTCAAGGATGAATGACCCTAAAGGAAGAGTGTGTAATCCCTCTGGGTTTTTTGGTCCTTGAAAATTTTTGTAATTTTATCCTTATTATCCTGACTACGACTCAACCTACGAGTCGTAGGATATCTTAATGAGTTAGATGACCCCAGTCGTAAAGTGTCCAGGGAATGGTGTTTGAGTTACTGCCCTAGGTATGAATTGGGGACACGATTCATAAACACCCATGACGATTCATGGGGATTGAATCATAACCAAATAAAAATTTAGTGGCAAAGTTCTACTCTGAGTATGAGTGCTCAGTATGAGTCATAAGGATTTTTTTGAGTCGTTGGGTGCAAATCCTAGGATTTCTAGTGTTTACCCAATTGGGTTCTGTGTTTACTCTGACTAGACTCTATGAGTCGTATGGTCCCATGATGAGTGGTACCAGTTGAGTCATAGAGTCAATAGTGGTGGGTGTCCTAGGAACTATCTTAGTGATGACTCAGGGTGCTGATTCATAATCTTTCTATATGAGTCGTATAGTGACTCGTAGTCACTTACGATAATTTTTTAGTTTTTTCATTAAGGGAACTTTGGACATTTCCTCTCTACCCCTAATGTAACCCACAACTTAAAACCCTATTAGGGACCTCATTAGCATTGGTAACTCACAAAAACACTTTCAAAAGCTCTCTTTAATTCTCTCAAGCAACCATACTTAGGGTTTCAACAAAGTAGGTTATCCAAGGGATTAAGGCTTAAATTCCTTCTGTGAAAGTTGTTGTTTTAGGTATGTTTCTCTTCCCTCATTGTTAATTTGTTAAAAGTATGTGGTTTAAAGTATTGTTCATGAAATATTTATGTTGATTTTAAAATAAAGGTTGGGGGTTTTGAATGCTTCTTGTTGAATAATGTTTCCCTATTGTTTACATATGATTTTTCATTCTTTAATTATGGTTTTAAACTTATGGGTGCATGGGTATGGTGAATGAACTAGGGAATTATAATTCTCCCAAATTTGTGACTTTTGAGGTGGTTATGACTCCAACCCCATATTGTGAAATTGGGTTTTAATTATGAGAAATGTGAAACTTTGTAAAATTTAATTATTCTTAAACTATATTATGATTTTAAATTGAATCGTCTGGGTTCATGTTTTTGTAAGTTATTGCATAATTGAACTAAGGGGGTTATGAATTCCCCCAAGTGGTGTAATTATTTTTGTGTGTTGGTTACCTTGCAAGTGTAATTGGTATGACGATACCAATAATGTATGCCTTAATGTTAAATATGGTTCAATGAATGTGAATGTGGGATGAATATTTTAATTGGGCTTTAATGAGGGTTGTGTAGCTGAGCCATGAAAGTGGAGGTCCAAGTGACTACTACTGCAAAACCATATTTGTCAAAATGAGAGTCTAATTAACTAGGAAAGTTTGAGTCTCCCTCATTATTATTATATGATTAGGGAGGTTAGAGTCCCCCACACACCTTTACATGATCAGGTTCTTAAGTCACCTTAGTATATAATTGGGAGGTTTAAGACCCTTATACATATATATGAGATTGTTCTCCAGCTCATGTCGCTATATGCACCGGGGCCCGACCAGGGGATGAGATATAGGGCCCATATATCCCATGGGTACATGTTCTAATGGTTGAGCTACACAATCTAGGCTAAAGTATTAAAGCACATGTTAAGCCTTGTTCCCTATCCCGAGATGTGATTTATCTATATCTATATGTATTTGATTATGTGCATTAAATTTGACTAATTTTGAACTATTGATCATGGTATTATGTTATCCTTATCCTTGAGATATATTATAGTGTTCACCCTACTAACTATCTCTATACGTTGTATCCCCATACAATCCAGGCACCATATAGCTTCTTCTACTTTTTTTGCGCAGAGTTAGGTCGATCAATTTGGTCTGTTGGTTTGTGGTATTGTGGTGAATTGGTGAGCTTTCATCCCTTAGAAGTCTTAGGAATTTCACAAGCTTTCATTCTTAGATTTGAGTTGATAGCTACCTTTATTATCATTTTAATTCTCATTGTCATCATTCGGAGTTAGGGACATGTCCCAACTAAGACTGGTTTTGATTTCTTGTTTAGAATGCTTTGATTGGATTACTAGGGATATTGGGTGGTGTTGGTTGTTTCTTTAGCTGATCATTAGTTGTCGTGTATAGAGTTTTTTGACTTTCTTTAATCTTTTTGTATGCTATCTTGTTATATGCTCGAAAGTTATTCGACATGGGGAGATATTGTATTTGGTTTGGTTAGGGGTAGGGGTGATCTCTGGTCACCCATCATGACTAGGCCCTGTTTTGGGTTATGACATATCCGAAGTCATTAACGACTAATTTTTAGCTTTTAATTTAAGGGCACTTTGGACAGTTCCCTCTTTACCCAATTAAAATGCATGTCCATAAAACACTTATGGGGGTTATATTTTATCCTTAACATACTCAAACACTTCCAAAGCTCTCTTAAAATTCTCTCAAGAAGCCATACTTAGGGTTTCTAAGAAGTAGGTCATCCAAGGGCTTAAGGGCTTAATTTCTTTCGTGAAACTTGGTATTTAAGGTATGTTACTCTTCCTTCACTGTTAATTTGTTAAAAGCATATGTTTTAAAGTATTCTTCATGAGATATTTATGTTGGTTTTGGAACAAAGGTTGAGGGTTTTTATTGTTTATGGATTGAACAATTTTTCTCATGGTTTATAAGTGATTAATCATGCTTTAATTATGATTTTGAACTTTTGGGTGCATGGGCATGGTGAATGAACTAGGTAATTGTGATTTTCCCCAAACTTATGACTTTTGAAGTAGTTATGACCTCAACCTCATACTGTGAAATAGGTTTTAATTATGAGAAATGTAGGAATTGAACTATTCTTTAAATATTGCATTATCATTTTGAATTGAACCTTGTGCGTTTTGTGTTTTCATAATTTATTGCATAATTGAACCAAAGGGTTTGTAAATTCCCCTAAGTGGTGTAATTGATTTGGCATGTTGTTGTACCTTGCAAGTGTAGTTGGTATCATGATACCAACAATGTATGCCTTAATATAAATCATGGTTCAATGAATGGGAATGTGTGTTAAATATTTAATTATGCTTAAAATAGGGTTGTGTAGCTAGTCGTGAAAGTGGCGGTCCTAAGGGACTAACGCTGGGAATCACACTAACTAGTGCAGGGGTTGAAAAAGTGACTAACACTAGGAACTGTGCTAATCGATGTGGGGGTCAAAATGGCTTGGGGTTAGAGTCACCTTTTTGGATTACTACTGAGTGGTTTGAGTCCACCTTACTATCAATATTACATTATTGGAAGGTTAGAGTCTCCCATACTATATTACATGATTGGGTGCTTAAGTTACCTTAGTATATGATTGGGAGATTAGAATCCCCGCGCATATATATATATGATCTTTCTTTGATTCGTACGAATACACGTACTAGGGACCAACCAGGGGGTGAGAGTTGACGCCCATATAGCCCGTGGTTACTATTATGTGATGATGGTTAAGCTATACAACCCAATTTAAGGTTTTAAGCATTTATGTTAAGCCTTGATCCTTATCCCAACTATGATAATATATATATATATATATATATATGGATTTAATTATGTGTTTTGGATTTGAATGATTTTGAAATTATTGATCATGGTATTATGTTACCCTATCCCCGAGTTATATGCTAGTTTCACCCCATTAACCATCTCTAGATGTTTTATCCCCATGTGATGCAGGCACTAGAGATACCTCTACTTTTCCTATGTAGAGTTAGATAGGGTCAATTTATTGGTTTATTGTGGTGAAGTGGTGAGCTTACATACTTCAAAAGACTTAGACATTTCATCAGTTTATATCATAGACTAGCGTTGAGAACTTCATTATCATTAAAATTATTATTTTCATTGTCATTGTCATCTATTAGAGTCGAGGACATATCCCGACTAAGATTGGTTTTTTGTTTTTGCATTAGAAGGCTTTCTTAGATTACTGTGGACTTGGGTAATGTTAGTCAGATGTTTTGGCCGATTGATGGTTATTGGTTATAAACATACCTTTTATTCTTTGAATTTATCTTTTTATATGTTTGACATTTATCTGATATTGGTGATATGGTATTTGGTTTGGTTTGAGTGTAAAGGGTGATCTTCGGTCCATGTAGGACTTAAGATACCCATCACGGTTAGGACCTAGTTTAGGTCATGATAGAGATAGTATCAGAGCTTAGGTTTGGTGTCATTAGGAATTTAACAAAGCTGTGTCAAGTACAGTCTCATTTATGAGTATGTAGCATACCACACTTATAAGGGAAAGGCTATGAGGCATTTAGGAATGTTTTCCTTTCTCATTGTTCTATTTTCAGCTATAGAGTCTAAGGTCTTGAATCTTCTCCAATTTCATATGTTTGCATCTTAGATCATGCCTCCCTAAAGATTTGATGCTCGTGGAAACCCTTTTGTCCAATATGGGGATAATGTGGATAGAGTTCATCTTACTTTTAGGGTACAAACCCAGCCAAGGGTCATTGCTTTAAATTGCTCTCGTGGATTTCCACCGGCTTCCACCGATCCTTCTTCAACTGGTAATACTCATGTTGAGTCTCAGGTTAGTGGAACATAGTCTTCTCTATCCTATCTACCTTGTTAGTTTTATGGTCCGTTGCATCATGAATAGTGTGATGGGGAGAGGAATCAGTGTTTTAGTTGTGGTCAGATTGGTCACATACAGTAGGAATGTCCTTCTAGGATTACTACTAGGGCTAACAAGGTTCCGGTTACCACATCTTTACTGCACCAAAAGGTGATACTTCTACTTCTAGATCTAGCACTGGTTAGAATCGTCTGTACACTCTTGACACTCACCAAGATTTTTAGGCATTCCCTGATGTTGTTATTGGTACGCTTAAACTTTTCTCTCATAATGTATATTATCTACTTAATCTCAATTTTACTCTCTCTTATGTGACCCCTAATGTAGCTATCCATTTTGGCTTTGATCTCAAATATATTTCAGACCCCTTATCTGTCTCAACCTTGGTGAGTGACTCCATTATGGATTGAAGAGTCTATAGGGGTTGTGTGATGTCATTTATGGTAGAGAGACCTTGGTAGATCTAATATAGTTGGACATTTTAGACTTTGATGTGATTTTGGGTATGGATTGGTTACATTCGTGTTATGCGTCTCTTGATTTTTTTACCTGAAGGGTCAATTTCCATTTCCCTAATGATCTGGTGATCGAGTGGGAAGGTAGTTCCTTAGTACCTAAGGGAAGGTTTATTTCGTATCTTAGAGCTTGGAAATTGGTTGCTAAAGGGTTCTTCTATCACTTAATGTATGTTATAGATTCTAGATCCAAAGGTCCTTCCTTGCATACTATCTTTATAGTCTGTGAATTTCCTGAGGTGTTTCCTGATGATCTTCCTGGTATTCCTCCCGATAGAGAAATTGATTTTGGGGTTGATATTTTCCCATACACTCATCCTATTTCATTCCTCCTTACAGAATAGCTCTGGCTGAGTCGAAAGAACTCAAGGAGCAGTTAAAAGATCTAGTGGATAAGGGTTTTATATGCCCTAGTGTATCTTCATGGGGTGTTCTCGTGCTCTTCGTGTGTAAGAAGGATGGTTCCCTTTGAATGTATATTGATTACCACTAATAGAATAAGGTGACTGTGAAGAATAAGTATCTACTTCTGAGAATTAATGATCTTTTTGATCTGCTTATGCTTCTAGGAAGTTGATAGTTCATGAGAAGAATTATTCGACTCATGATTTGGAATTATTTATTGTGGTGTTTGCATTAAAGATCTAGCTGCATTATTTATATGGTTTCCATATTGATATTTATTCTGATCATAAGAGCCTACAATACGTGTTCACTAAGAAAAACTTGAATCTTTTGCAAAGGAGATGGCTTGAGTTGCTCAAGGACTGTGACATGAGTTTTCACTATTATCCAAGAAAAGAAAACGTGGTTGTTGATGCTCTTAGCAGGTTGTCTATGGGAAGTTTGTCTCATGTGAATGAAGAAAAGCAGGATTTGGTGAAGGATATTCACCATTTGGCTAATCTCATATTTCTTCTCTTGGATTTTAAGGATGGTGGCGTGATTGTTTGAGTGGTGGCAAAGTCATTTCTTGGTGCTGAGGTGAAGGAGAAGTAGATGTTGGATCCTATCTTGATGCAAATTAAGAATGATGTAGGTATGCAGGAGGTGATGATTTTCGTGATTATTGGTGATAGTATCTTAAGGTATCAATGTAGATTATGTGTTCCCCATATTGATGGGTTACGAGGAAGAATTTCAGTTGAAGCTCATGAGTCGTGTTATACGGTTCATGCTGGTTTAACAAAAATTTATCATGATGTTAAGGAGATTTATGGGAGGAATAACATGAAGTAGGATGTGGCCAATTTTGTGGCTAAGTGCATGGTGTGTCAGCAAGTGCAGATGGAGCACTTGAGGCCCGGTGGGTTAACTCAAGAGATTGAACTATCAATGTGGATATGGGAGATAATTAGTATGGATTTTGTTACCGGTCTTCTGCGGTCTTGCCAATAGTTTGATTCAATTTGGGTCATCAAGGATAGGATAACTAGGTCTACTCACTTCTTCCCAGTGAGGACTAATTTCTCTTTCGGGGATTATGCCAAGTTATTCATTAAGAAAATGAAGTTATAGGGTACTCTAGTATCCATCATATCTGATCGAGGTACCCAGTTCTTATCTCACTATTGGAAGTCATTTCGGTGATATTTAGGGACTAAGGTAGCCCTTAGTACAACTTTTCACCCGCAGATGGATGGGCAAGTGGAAAGGACAATTCAGGTCTTAAAAGATATGCTTCAGGCTTGTGTTTTTTATTATGGTGGTAGTTGGGTTGACCACTTGCCTTTCATAGAATTTTCTTACAACAACAACTATCACTCTAGCATTGGTATGGCTCTATTTGAGGCTTTATATAGAAGAAGGTGTAGGTCTCCTATTGTGTGGTTTGAGGTTGGTGAGAATAAGTTTTTTGGCCCTAATTTGGTTCACCAAGCCATGGAGAAGGTGAAGGTGATTCGTGATAGACTTAAGACCAGTCCTACGCAGATATAAGGAAAAGGGACTTGGAGTTCAGTGCTGGTGATTGGGTGTTCTTAAAAGTGTCCCCATGAAGGGAGTGATGATATTTGGTAAGAAGAGAAAGCTATGTCCCCGTTATATCAGTATGTACTCTATTTTGAAGAGGGTTGGTAATGTTGCATATGAATTAGATTTGCCTTCTAGATTGATCTCTATTCATCTAGTCTTTCATGTTTTGATGTTTAAAAAGTGTCTGGGTGATACTTCAATGGTTGTTCCTTTAGAGGAGGTGGGTGTTTTGGATTTTTGTCCTATGAGGAGGTCTCGATTGAGATTTTGGATCGGAAAGTTCGTTGGTTGCAGACAAAGGACATGGCTTTGGTAAAGGTTCTTTGGAAGAACCAAAGGGTTGAGGAAGCTACTTGGGAAGTCGGGGAGGACATAAAGTACAAATATCCATTCTTGTTCTCGATTCAAATAATCATGCTTGAGGTATGTGTATTTCTTAACATCTTTATTATCTGTCTTTATTAAAGGTAAATGTGATTGTATGTGAAGTCAAATCGTGCTAATAAGTGCCTAGTCCTATCATTCGAGGATGAATGATCCTATGGGGGAGTATGTAATGCCCCAGGCTTTTGGTACTTGAAAATTTTCTAAAATCTTATCCTTACTGTCTTGACTATGACTCACCCTTACAAGTTCTAGGGTGTCTTGATGGATCATGTGACCTAGTCATAAGTTATATAGTGAATGGTTCTTGCGATGTTGTCCTGAGTATGACTTAGGGATATGAGTTGTAGGGAGTCTTGATAGGTCCTAGGGACCCAATCCTAACCAAATCAAAAAGTCAGTGGCAAAGTTCTGCTCTAAGTATGAGTGGATCACTAAGAGTCATAAGGACTTGTTACGAGTCGTTGGGTGCAAATCGTAGGATTCCAGTGTTTACCCAATTGGGTTCTATGTTGACTACTCGAAGGGTCCTATAACGAGTGTTACCAGTTGAGTCGTGGGGTCAATAGTGTGTAGTTGTCCTGGGAACTACCTTAGCTATAACTCAGGGTGACAAGTCGTAATGAGTTCATACGAGTCGCATGGTGACCCGTACTCATTGATGACTAATTTTCAGCTTTTAATTTGAGGGCACTTTGGATAATTCCCTCCTTACCGAATTAAAACCCCACGTCAATAAAGCACTTAATGAGGGTTATATTTCATCCTTAACGTACTCAAACACTTCCAAAGCTCTCTCAAAATTCTCTCAAGCAACCATACTTAGGGTTTCCAAGAAATAGGTCATCCAAGGGCTCAAGGGTTGAATTATTTTTGTGAAACTTTGTATTTCTGACATGTCACTCTTTTTTCATTGTTAATGTTTTAAAAGCATATGTTTCAAAGTATTGTTCATGATATATTTATGTTGGTTTTGGAACAAGGGTTAAGGATTTTGATTGTTTATGGAATGAACAATATTTCTCATGAGTTACATATGATTAATCATGCTTTAATTATGGTTTTGAACTTGTGGCTGCATGGGTATGGTGAATGAACTAGGGAATTGTAATTTTCCCCAAACTTATAATTTTTGAAGTGATGATCTCAGCCTCATACTGTGAAACTGGTTTTAATTATGAGAAAAATGGGAATTGAATTATCCTTGAACTAATGCATTATGATTTTGAATTTCACCTTGTGGGTTTTTAGTTTTACAAACTATTGACAAATTGAACCAAGGGGGTTGTAAATTCCCCTAAATGGTGTAATTTCGCTCAAATACGATACTCGGGTGAGAAGTTATGGCGCTTTTACTGAAAGTAGTAGCTCAATATGAGCAGCACTGCATCGCGCCAAAGTGCCATTTCGCAATTGTCACTTTTCAGTGAGGCTCTGTGATTGGTACCACGTCGCACCGAAATGCCAGTTCAAAATTGTCTTTTTCCAGTGATACAATGTGATAAGACCGTGTCCTTCCAGAGTGCTAGTTCGCACTTGTCAATTTCCAGTGATGCAATGCGATTCCACCACGTCGCGTTAAAGTATATTTTCACACTTGTCCGTGGAATACAGTTTTAGCCAAATTCCAATGGCTCACCTTGATGGAACTGTGTCACGGTGGAGCCCAAAAATGGGATTCCAGTGACGAAAATATTTAATTATTTCAGGGGCAATTGGGTCTTTTTCTATGACTCTAATCTGTCCAGAACACAAAATTAATACCCTAAAAACCTACTTAGTCATTTTTTTATTCAATTCCTCTCAATTCAAGAGAACTTTCTCTCAAATAGAAAATCCTAACCTTAAAAATTCAAGATCAAATCTCAAGAATTCACCATCAATTCTCACGAATTCATCAACCCAGATATGTTAATTGTTCATCCATAGGTTCCTTCTACCCATGGAGTCCAAGGATCCCCTTTTTAAATTTAAAGTTGTGATTTTTACAAGATATTATGATTTTAAATTGTGATTTTAACCATGAACTCCCATGAATTGCAATTCTATATGTTTTCATAAAATTATTGTTGTTTATCAGACCCCACATGTTCTAATATTGTTATTCACTGATTTAAATCATGATTAAGTGTTATTGATATCAAAATCATGCTATTACTCCAAGTTTCATAATATTCCTATGATTAGCTTAAACCATGAATATCAAATGTTTGATAAAATGCCTACAAGAATGACTATTTGATAAAAGCTTTCATGTTATGTCCTCCAAGCTTAATTACTATTTTACTATTATTGCTATTGAGTCCTGGGGGCTATAAAAACCCAAAAACTTAGTTGTTTTCCTAGTCTCAGTATCTTCAGAATAGATTCAGAATATGTTATGAGCATTATTAGTTCAGTCAGTCATCAAAACCAGTTAAACTTAGAACAGTTCAGTATTCCAAGTTAATTCAGTTGGGAGTAGGATTTAGCACGAGCAAGTGTAGGGATGGCGGCTTCCCCCTTCAGATAGGAAGAGTCATTAGTAGCAGTCCCTGTACTCCAGAATTACATAGCTAGTAAAGGATATGAGGAGTCACCCATTAGTTTAGGCTTGACTACCTCGCAAGGGTCACCCGTCAGTTTAGTCTTAACGCCCTTTGTCCTTCGGTACAGTACATCAGCATAGTGGATCCACATAGCCAGTGTTAGTACCTATGGCAAGGTACTGACACCCTTCCAATTAGGGTTACATGTTGGACCCCGATTAGCTCAGATTGGTGCATGTCGGTTATATTATACCTCCCACAGTCTCAGTCCAGTATTTTAGTTTAGTAATTCAATTTTAGTTGCTTGACCATAGAATACAGATATCAGTGATTCAGTTATCAAATTTCAGTAGTTTAGTATTTATAGATTTTATTCAGAACATGTTATATGCTTGGTCATGCATCCTCAGTATTTACAGATTTCATGCATCCTTAGTATCTATAGATTTTATCCACTCTATTCAGTAATCCATAATATATATATATATATATCCAGACAGTTATTATTCATGTTCATGAAACCATGCATAGCATCTTACCTCATTTAGCATACCAGTACATTCAAAGTACTGATCACATACTCTTTTCATATGCTATGATGTATCATATCATAGGTTCGGATGCCCAGTCCCCGGATCGCGCATAGACTTTCCAAACTATCAACCATAGCAGTAGTGAGTCCTCATATTTTAAGGATAGACTATTTTATTTTCATGCTCTCAGTTCAGTAGCTAGACAAAGTTAGTTGGGGCCTGTCCTATCAATTTCCATTCAGTTAGATTAGAGGCTTTCAGACTATTTCAGATAGTTAGTCAGTTTCTTAGATTTCAATTGACATTGTCAAATATTTTATCAGTATTATCAGTTATTCCTTACAGACTTTATATATTTATGACTTAAAACCTTATGGTATTCCTCAGTTAAATTCTGCATATGTTATGTCATTATCAGTTTTACTCAGTGCTCACAGCAAGTACCAACTCATAGGTTAGCTTGTGGTTCCTTGGGACTGCAATCACTGTGTAACGCCCAGGGTGTACTCTCGGGGTGTTACAAACTTGTTATCAAAGACTAAGATTTTAAAGTGTCTTAGGAAGTCTGAAAGCTATGTCAAGTCTAGTTTTGTGCCTGGATGTGAAGTGTGCCACACTTATGGGCAATAAGCTATGAGGCATTTTAGGAAAAGTTTCCCTTCTTTTAGTATTCATGTCGTGTGACTGAGCATAATCTCATGTTAAACTCTCTGTATAATCTATTCTTCCATCCGTTTCAGAACATGCCTCTTAGAAAGACTAATGAAAGAAGAAACATAAACCAGCCAGCACCTCCGGCCGTTCAGGAAGATCCCCTGAATGAGCATATTTCTCATGTAGAATTCAGAGCTGCATTCACTACTCTAGCTCACTCTGTAGCGGCTCAGAATGCTTAGCCAGTTGTTGTTCTAGCTAACCCAGTGGACAATACTGTTGTAGCTAGGATTTAGGACTTCACCCGAATGAACCGTCCTCTATTTTTGGGATCCAAATCTGAAGAGGATCCACATGAATTCTTAGACATAGTCCAGAAGGTAACAGATATTATAGGGGTGACTGCTAGTAAGAGTACTTAGTTAGTTTCTTATTAGTTTCAAAATGTAGCTCATACATGGTATAAGCAGTGAAAGGTAGATAGAGGCCCAGATGCAGAGCCTATAGAATAGGAAGCGTTTGCTACTGCCTTTTTAGATAGATTCTTCCCATTGGAGCTAAGTAAAGTTAAGGTCTTAAAGTTTATCAACTTAAGGCAGGGCAGCATGAGTGTAAAGGAGTATTCCCTCAAGTTTACTCAGTTGGCTAGGTATGTGTAATACCCCGTATTTCACTAGCTTAATTTAAATCTTAGCACATAAATAATCCACTATAAAAAAATTTGAAATTCTCATTAATTTTCAGTTTAGATCCTACCATTGCATAGGAAATTGAATCAACTTTCCAACAATATAAAATTTACCTAAATCCGATAATAGGGTAAAAAGTTATGGCTATTTTAAGTTTCAGTCATTAAACATCATAATTCAGATCAGTAGCGCATCATGGAGTAAGACAAAATGGTAATTGTCAATTACTAGTAAGGTACCGTGATACCAGCATGTCACACCAAAGCTAATTTTCACATTTGTTAATTTCCAGTGAGCCAACGCGATTGTACCACATTAAGATGAGCTTTTAGGTCCCATCCAGTATAGCAAAGTGATTCTACCGCATCGCTCCACCAGCCACATTCCCAATTGTCATTATCCAATGGCTTGGCACGATAGCGGTGTATCGCGCCAGGGCCCAAAATTGGGTTTTGAGTGACGAAAATTAAAAATATTCCAGGGGTAATAGGGTCTTTTTCCATGACCCAAATTAGCCTTAAACACGAAATTATGTCTTAAATACGCTATTATATCATTATTCACTCACTTTTATGAAGATTTAAAACATTCTCTCTTAAAGAGGCAAAAATCCTAGTTCAAGAAATCAAGGTCAATCCTCAAGAAATCCTCCAAGAATCTTCTAAGGTATGATAGGTGTTCATCTATGGGTTTCTTTCACCCATAGAGTCCACGAATCCATTTTAAAATTACAAGATTATTGAATTATGAACTTCCATGCGTAAATTGAATTGAATTCATGTCCATGTTATTGGGGGTCTTAGTCCATGATTAAATTACAAGCCTTCATGAAATTGAATAGCATGTGTGATGAATATGTGATTATCTTGATAAACCCTTTAATTAACAAAGTGATTAATGTGTCTATGATTTTAATTGGGCTTAATCCATGATTATTATAAGATTCATGAAATTAGATTAGTATTTTATCGAAAATTATATAAATTGCATGCTAAACCCATGAAATTGTAAGTTTGGGCATTGTAGTTGCCATGTTTATATGTTATCCATGATTATGTGCATGAAGTTGTGCTCCCCAAGTGGTTGATAGAATGTCCATGTGAATAAAGGGATGAAATCATGACATGTTAGTATATGTACAAGTTTATGCCCTACAAGTGTTTGATAAAATGTCTCTATAGATGAAATATAAAAATGTATAAATTGTTAGTCTTTGCAAGATCATGTGATGCTTTATTTTTCATGCTCTCAAGTCCTGGGGGTATTTAATACCTGACAATTTAGTTTTTTACCTAGACCCAGTTCCAGTTACAGAATAGTATCAATCATGTCACGATCAGTAGAACCAGTCAATTATAGAACTCAGGAAAACTCAGTAAACTCAGTATCAATCTAGTCCAGATTAGTATAATTATTTCAGTGTCTTTCAGTTGGGAGTAGGATTCAGTACCGAGCGAGCCTAGGGATGAGGAATTACCCATTAGTTAGGATTGGGTCCCTAGAAACAATCCCTAAGTTCCTAAACTACGTAGCCGGTAGGTTATGAGATATTACTTGTTAGATAGGACTGACATACTCAGGGACCTCTCTCTAGTTTAGGACTGATCTCAGGGGTTACCCATTAGATAGGGCTGACTCCACAACAGATGTTAGTACCCATGGCATGGAATTAGCACCCTTCCAATTAGGGTTATAAATCAGACCCCAACTTAGTTATCTTATTTTATTTGGGGCATATTGGTTAGATAATTACCTCCCACAATTTCAGTTTTAGTCTTCAGTTTAGTTTCACAGAATCAAGACTATCAGACACGGTCAATTAGTATCAGTAAATCAATTATTGGTAACTTCAGATATTAGTTACTCAATTATCAGAACTCAGTACTTAGCTTCATAAAAGATCAGATCTAGTATATATTTATGTATGTTCAGAGTATTGCGTACTTAGTGATTTCAGTAGTATCAGTTACTCATGTACTCTTATATTCAGTTACTCTATATCATTTAGTTAGTTACTGTTCAAATATATGAACCCTTGCATGAAACCTTACCTCACCTAGCATACCAGTATATTCCACGTACTGACCGCATACTCTTTTTATATGATATGATGTCTCACATCATAGGTTCGGACGTTTAAGTTCCTGACCACGCTTAGACAGATTTAGTCAGCAGTCGCAGATTTAGTAGTGAGTCCTCATTTATCAAGGGCATACTTTATATCAGTATTTCAGTTTATCAATAGATCAGTAGTTGAAGTTAGTTGAGGGTTTGTCCCATCAATTCCATATTCAGATAATTCAGTTAGAGACTTTCAGACTAGACTAGTTCATATAGTATTTCAATTTTCAAATGTTTTTAATAGATGTTACATTTATCAGTATTTCGGATTTTGAACCTTGTGGCATTTCATCATATTTTCCGCATTTATTTTAGTATACTATTCAGTACTTACAACAGATATCAATCTTAGGTTAGCTTGTGGTCCTTCGGGGTCGTAAGCACCGTGTGGCATCAAGGGTGTACTCTCGAGGCATTAATATTTTGGGGTCAGAGCCTAAGGTTCAACAGAGTCCTAGGGATTCTAAAAGTCACATCTAGTAGAATCTTGTGCATAGGTATGTAGCGCACCACACTTATGGACAGGAGGCTATGAGATATTTTAGGAAAAGTTTTCCTTCTTTTAGTATTCATGTCATGCGAGTGAGCATGAGCTAAATTTAAACTCTCAGTCTAATCCACTTCTTCCTTTCGTTAATAAAAAATGCCTCCCAAAAGGACTAATGAAAGGAGAACCAAAAATCAATCAGCACCTCAGGCCATTCAGGCAAATCCCCTGGATGAGCATGTTTCCCATGCATAATTCAGAGTTGCATTCACTGCTTTAGCTAATTCTTTAATAGATCAGAATATATGATCAGCTGATGTTTAGGACAACCCAGTGGCCAATATTATTGTAGCCAGGATTTGAGACTTTACCCGAATGAATCCTCCACTATTCTTAGGATTTAAGGTAAAAGAGAATCTACAGGAGTTCCTCAATCAGGTTTAGAAAGTCACACATATTATAGAAGTGACTTCCAGTGATAGTGCTAAGTTAGCTTCCTATTAACTACAAGATATAGCTCATACGTGATTTAAATAACGGAAGGTAGACAGGGGCACAGATGCAGATCCCATAGAATGGGAAGAGTTTGCTATTGCTTTTCTAGATAGATTCTTTCCCTTAGAGCTGTGAGAAGCCAAGGTGTTAGAGTTCATCAATCTCGATCAAGGTAGTATGAGTGTAAAAGAGTATTCCCATAAGTTTACTCAGTTAAACAGGTATGCTCCCCATGTAGTAGCAGATAATAGGTCCAGAATGAGCAAGTTTGTTTCTGGGGTGTTAGATAGTGTGGTTAAGGAGTGCAGAACTGTGATGTTGATTAAGGAGATGGACATCTCTAGGCTTATGTTCCATGCTCAAGAAATTGAGAAGTAGAATCTTAAGAAGAAGCAGAGAGAGAACAAGAGAGCTAGACTAGGTAGTTTTAGTTTCAATTGGCCTAAGTCAGAGAGCGGTAACCATTCCCAGTTTTATCTAAAATCTTTAATTTTAGCTCCGTCCTCAGCTAGTACGCTAGTACCAAATTTTAGGAATGGAATTCATGATAGGGCGCTAGGCTCCAAAACTGAGGATAGTATGAACAGTGATCGTACCCATCTGTTTTATGAAGAATATGGTACACATCACCTAGGTGCATGTAGAGCTGGAAGTGATGTTTGTTTTTAATGTGGTTAACCAAGCCACAGGATACGGTAGTGTAGAGTTATAGCTTAGAGGGGAAAAGATTTATGCCAACAGGGTTAGTACAACTGTCCTTCAAATCAGTCCGATCACCCAAATCAGCAGGGGTCTACTTCCAGTACCGCTAGTAGGCAATGCCCACACAGGCTTTATGCATTTCACTCTAGACAAGATTAGGAAAGTTCTCCTGACATGGCTACTGGTACGTTACGGATCTTCCATTTATATGTTTTGTCTTATTAGATCCAAGAGTTTCTCTGTCTTTTGTAATTCCTTACATAGAAGCCAATTTCAAAGTCAAACCAAAAACCTTAACAAAACCTTTCTCAATCTCCACCCCAATGGATCAGTCTATCATAGCCCAGCAGGTATACAAGAACTGTTTCATTATGATATCTTTGAAAGTTAGGCCTTCAAATTTTAGTAGTAATGTCAGTATTTATAAAAAATCAGTGGGGGTGGTTGATTGCCAACCCATCCTTACCTTAGTGCAAAGTTTTTCACTTCAGCTATAATGATATCTACCCATGCAATATATGTCAGTTCTATGATCATAGCTCCTATTCGTGCACGTTATCAAAAATTATGTACACTTATAGTTGCTAGTATGTGCAGTTCCAGTTCACTCAGTGTTACGAATCATGCTTCGTAAATACAGAAACTCTAAACTCAGTTCATGCAGCTCATGCTTCATGTACTCATGCTTTATAGTGTGCTTAGTTTCCATGACTTATGCTATACTCCTAATGATCAGCTAAATTTGGATTTCTTCATGTATATCCTCAGTTTAGATCTCTTGATAAAGTCCAGGATGTTGATGTTCTACTCCTGAGGCCTCAGTTAAGTGTCAACTTAAGTACAGTGTCCATTCATACTTCAGGTCCTTATGTTTTAATATTCAGTGAACTCTCCTTATTAGATGGTATGGTGATGAGCAGCTGCTTATATGGGAGAGAGAAAATATTTCATGTTAAGGAAAGATTGTTGCATGCTTGTTTTAAATGAGGCTTTAGTTATGAAGATAGGATTAAATGTCATGTTGATGTGTAAGTAGATAGATACATTTTGGAGATTTGAATAGAATTGAACTTAGTGGGATGATTCAGTCTAGCTCAGACCTCAGTAGGTAAAGTTATCAGTGCCCATGTAAATATTTTCAGAAGCCCCAAGTGAAATGCGGTGTTGAAGTAGAAATTACAGTTGAGAGAATAGTTGAGAAATATGGCTAGGATGGCAAGTTAGTAGTTTCAGTACATGAGGCTTAGTAATTCCATCGTAGATGACATTTCATAGGTCTTGCTCCATATTATAGAATCTTAGCCATGTTGTGATTCAGATGTCTTATCCAGACCATGCCAAGATTTCCTTGCTCCCAAAATTCAGTAGAACTTTATAGAAAGAGTGTCAAGAAATACACCAGTTGAGTATAAGTTTTAGTATGTGTTAGTCCGTAAAGCTAGGAATTCAGTTTAACATTCAGGCGGGTAAGTTCATACAGTTTCCCATTCTTTCCACCAGTTGTACTATCGCAGTTTCGTGAATATGACAGTTCCAACATAAAGAATCCTAGTAGTTATGAGTTCATCCCAGCTCATGTATATGTCTTAGTTTCAGATCCTAGATATTCAGTCATGATTTAGTTTGTAGGTTCCCTGTGCATCGTTGCAGTTTTCCTCAGAATCCCAGCCAAGTCGACATTCTTCGGGGGATGTAATGTCCTAAGGGGGGGATACACTATAACCCCCGAGCTTTCATGTCCTAAACCTTTCAGTTTTTATTCATGTGAAACTAAAGTGGTACTTATAAGTTGACCCTCTTATTCCAAATCTCAGCCATATGACATGTATTTAATAAATTAGTTCAGTTCATGATATTCAGTTCATATATCATGTTTCAGACTCAGTCATGATCTCATGTTCCCGTTCATATATGTTTAGTGAGTGATCTCAGGTTCATTAGTATTTTCAGCTCAAGGTGACAGTCTTTCTTAGATTTACTCAGTTTCATGATCTAGTTACAGTTATAAACTTAGTATCTATTACCGTTGCATATTCAGTCATGCATTCATGAATCAGCTCAGCCATGTACTCATGTATCAGATATGCATGTTCAGTATGAAACTCAACTTATCAGTAGCTTCAGTCATGTATTTCATGCATCAGATATGCATGTACAGTTAAGAACTCAGCTTGTCAATAGTTCAGTCATGTAGTCATGTTTCAGCATGCATGTTCAGTGTGTAAACTCAGTCTATTAGCATTTCTCAACTTGATTAGTTTCATTCGAGGACAAATGTTCCCAAGTGGGAGATATTGCAATACCCCGTATTTCCCTAGCTTAATTTAAGTCTTACCACATGAGTAGTCCAATATAAAAATTTTTGAAATGCTTATTATTTTTCAGTTTATAGCCTACCATTGCATAG
>NC_061119.1:167836543-167871834 GCF_002878395.1 Capsicum annuum
TTATTATTTTTCAGTTTATAGCCTACCATTGCATAGGAAATTGAATTAGCTTTCTAACAATATAAAATTTTCCTAAATCCTATAACCAGTAAAAAAATTATGGCTATTTTAAGTTTTAGTCATTAAACACCATAATCTAGGACAGTAGCGCATCGTGGAGTAAGCCAAAGTGGCAATTGTTAGTTTTCGGTGAGGTACAGCAATACCGGCGCATTGCACCAAAGCTCATTTTCACATTTGTCAATTTCCATTGAGCCAACACGATTGTACCACATCACCTCGAGCTTCCAGGTCCCATCCAGTATTACAACATGATTCCACCATGTCATGCCACGAGCCACATTCCTAGTTGTCATCTTCCAGTGGCTTGGCACAATAGCGGTGCGTTGCGCCAGAGCCCAAAATCAAGTTTTCAGTGACAAAAATTAAAAATATTCTAGGGGTAATAGGGACTTTTTCCATAACCCAAATCAGCCTTAAACACAAAATTATGCCCTAAATACCCTATTATATCATTATTCGCTCACTTTTCTCAAGATTTAAAACATTCTCTCTTAAAGAGGCAAAAACCCTAGTGCAAGATATCAAGGTCAATCCTCAAGAAATCCTCCAAAAACCTTGAAGAAAGAATCTTCTAAGGTATGTTAGGTGTTCATCTATGGGTTCCTTTTACCTATAGAGTCCACGAATCCATTTTTAAATTACAAGATTATTGAATTATGAACTTCCATGTTAGAATTGAATTGAATTTATGTTCATGTTATTATGGGGTCTTAGTCCATGATTAAATTACAAGCCTTCATGATTTTGAATAGCATGTGTGATGAATATGTGATTATCTTGATAAAACCCTTGAATTTATAATGTGATTAATGTGTCTATGATGATAATTAGGTTTAATCCATGATTATTATAAGATTAATGAAATTAGACTATTATTTTAAAAGAAATTATGTGAATTACATGCTAAACCCATGAAATTCTAAGTTTGGGCATTGTAGTTGTTATATTTATATGTAATCCATGATTATGTGCATGAAGTTGTGCTCCCCAAGTGGTTGATAGAATGTCCATGTGAATAAAGTGATGAAAGCATGACATGTTAGTATATGTACAAGCTTATGCCCTACAAGTGTTTGATAAAATGTCTCTATAGAAGAAATATGAACATGTGTATATTATTATGCTTTGCAAAATCATGTGATGCTTTACTTTTCATGCTATCGATTCCTGAGGGTATTTAATAACCGACAATTTGGCTATTTACCTAGAGCTAGTGTCAGTTATAGAATAGTATCAGTCATTTCATGATTAGTAGAACTCAGTCAGTTATAGAACTCAAGAAAACTCAGTAAACTTAATATCAATCCATTCCAATTTAGTATAATTAGTTCAGTGTCTTTCAGTTGGGAGTAGGATTTAACATCGAGCAAGCCTAGTGATGGGGGATTACCCGTTAGTAAGGACTGGGTCCCTAGAAATAATCCCTAAGTTCCAGAACTACGTAGCTAGCGTAGGTTATGAGATATCACTCGTTAGATAGGACTGACATACTCAAGGATCCCCCACTAGTTTAGGACTGATCTCAGGGGTCACCTATTATATAGGACTGACTCCATAGCAAATGTTAGTACCCATGGCATGGTATTAGCACCCTTTCAATTGGGATTATAGATTGGACCCCAAATCAGTTATCTTATCTTATCTAGGGCATGTCAGTTAGATGATTACCTCCCAAAGTTTTAGTTTCGGTCTTCAGTTTAGAATTTAGTTTAGTTTCACAGAATCAGGACTGTCAGACACACTCAATCAATATCAGTTACTCAGTTATTAAAACTCAGTACTTAGCTTCAAAAAAGCTCAAATATAGTATTTATTTATGTATGTCCACAATATTACATACTCATTGATTTCACTAGTATCAGTTACTCATATACATTTATATTCAGTTACTCTATATTATTTAGCCACTTATTGTTCATGCATATGAACCCTTGCATTCAGCCTTACCTCATCTAGCATACTAGTACATTTCAGGTACTGATCGCATACTTTTTTTTTGTGCTATGATGTCTCATATCATAGGTTCAGATGCTCAGGTTCCTAACCATGCTTAGATAGATCTAGTTAGTAGTCGCAGATTAAGTAGTGAGTCCTCATCTGTAGAAGGCATACTTTATTTCAGTATTTTAGTTTATCAGTAGATCAGTAGTTAAAGTTAGTTGGGGGTTTATCCCATTAACTCCATATTCAGACAGTTCAGGTAGAGCCTTTCAGACTTTACTAAATCAGATAGTATTTTAGTTTTCAGATGTTATTAATAGATATTACATTTATCAGTATTTCAGATATTTATTCTTATGGCATTTTAGCCTATTTTCTATAGTTATTTTAGTATTTCTATTCAGTGCTCACAACAGATATCAGTCATGGGTTAGCTTGTGGTCTTTCGGTGTCGTAAGCATCATGTGGAATCTAGGGTGTACTCTTAGGGAGTTATAGTATGCTCCTCATGTGGTATCTGATAGCAGATCTAAGATGACTAAGTTTGTGTCTGGTATATCTTACAGTATAGTCAAGGAGTGTAGGACTACAATGCTGATTAAAGAGATTGACTTATCTAGATTGATGGTACATGCTATAGATTAAGAAGCAAAAGACCAAGGAGAGAGAGAGAAAAAAAAGGCTAGATTGGTAGATTTAATTTCAATCAGCCAAGGTCAGAAAGTGGTAACCGTCCTTAGTTCCATCAAAAATCTTCAGTCCCATCTCCATCTTCAGCTAGTGACCTAGTACCAAAATTCAGAAATAATAATTGGTATAGGGCGCCAGGCTCTAAGTCCCAAGGTAGTATTAACAGTGGTCGTACAAATCTTTTTTTGCCAAAAATTTAGTAGAAACCATCAGGGTGAGTGTAGAGATAGCAATGATATTTGTTTTGGGTGGGCAAGCCAGGCCATCAGATTTTAGAGTGTCAGGTAGTTGCTCAGAAAGGTAGAGATTTGTGCCAAATGGGTCAATCCCATCAGTCATTAGTTCCATCCACCTGCCCGACTCAGCAGTGTAATGAGTCGAGACTACCCCCTAGTCGTTACATGGTGCTTATGATCCTGAGGGACCACATGCTAACCCATGAGTTGGTACCTGTTGTGAGCATTGAATAATAATACTTAATAATTGCAGAATAATGGGTAGAAATTCCGTAAGGTTAAAAATGTCTAAAATACTAATAATGAATAATAACATCTAAATCTAAAATACTATCTAATCTAGTCTGAAAAGCCTCTAATCTGACTGTTTGAAAGTGGAGTTGATGGGATACTACCTCAACTAACTACATCTACTATAATACTGCTAAGCTAAAGAACTAAAATAAAAGAATATCCTCGATAGATAAGGACTCACTTCTAAATCTGTTACTGTTGGATGAATCTGGCTAAGTGCGGTCAGGAATTGAATCGTCCGAACCTATGATACACAACATCGTAGCACAAGAAACGGGTATGCAATCAGTATGTGGGAATATACCAGTATACTAAATGAGGTAAGGTTGAATGCATGGGTTTATATGCATGAACAATGACCAACTGAATGATATGCAAGAGCTGGATAACATACTTGGAGGATCTATAACTACTGAACATACTGTGCATATAGTAACTAAGTATACTGGAACTGAATTAGATAACTGATAACTGGTTATACTGATAATTTAAGATCACTGATAATATAAATTACTGATAACTAAGTGATTGTATCTGACAGTCCTAAATTTTTAGAACTAAATTGAGTTCTATTCTAAAGACTAAGACTGAAACTGAAACTGTGAGAGGTAATTATCTAACCAACGTTCCCCAAATAAGAGAAGATAACTGAGCTGGGTTCCAATCTGTAACCCCAACTAGAAGGGTGTCAGTACCATGTCATGGTTAAGCAAAAACTGAAGAGTAACCCTTTACTGGCAGGTTCCCTTAATCGAGAACGGTGGTACCCTCTATTGGCAGGTAGAGCACCTCATCAACCCTCAACTGGCAGGTTTTATACCTCATCCTACATTGGCCACGTAGTTCTGGAATGCAAGGATTACTTCTAAATATCACACCCTCTACTGGAAGGTAAGCCCCTATCCTCGAGTTCACTCGGTGCTGAATCCTACTCCAAACTCAAAGACACTGAACTGTTATACTGGACTGAATTCACTGAGATTACTGAGTTTTCCTAAGTTCTGTAACTGACTGAATTCTACTGAGTTCTATAACGGACTGAGAATACTATAGACTGTGACATAACTGATACTATTCTGTAACTGACATTGGCTCTAAGTAATAGCTAGATTGTCATGTATTATATACCCTCAGGACTCGATAGCATGAAAAGTAAAGAAAAGCATAATCTTGAATAACATAACAATGTTCACTTGGTCATAATTCATTCATAGAGACATTTAATCAACCACTTGTAATGCATTAACTTGTACATGAATGGAAATACATGTTAGCTTGCTATAATGAAATTATTCATTCTCATAGACAATTTATCAAACACATAAGAAGCATACTTAGTTCATTAAATCATAAACACTTAGGGTTAACATGGTTACAATAATAAACTTGCTAATTGTAGGGTTTATCATGGATATCATATATTTCAACACATACTAGAATCAATTCTTTGAACTTGCAATATAAATCATGGACTAAAACTCAAACAACATCATGAACATGAATTCAATCTAATTCAAACATGGAAATGATAAATCATAAATCTTGTATCTTGAAAAAAGGATTCTTGGGCTCCATGGATGATAAGGATCCATGGATGAATGTTTAACATACCTTAATTTGATGTGTTCTTAGAGAAGTTCTTGGGATTGACCTTGATTCTTGAACTAGGGTATGTTTTATTGAGAGAGAGAAATACCTTTTGATTTTGGGGGAAAAGTGAATAATGAAGAGTTTTACCTATTTTTAAGGATTAAATCAGACATCTAGGAAAAATAAAATCATGGGAAAAGATTATTTTAACCCTGGGCACAACTTTAATTTTTCATGAAATTTTCCCGATCTGGACCCCTAGCGCGACGTGGTACTATCGTGCCGTGTTACTAGAAAATGACAACTGAGAAATTATATGGCGGTGTGATGCAGTGGTATCACATTATTATAGAGAAACACTAAAAATTGACAATTTCTATTTTAACACACTCCGCGACGCGCTACTGGCCTGAATGACTATGTTTAATGACTAAAACATAAAATTGCCATAACTTCTTACCTGATTGTCGGATTTTGGCAAATTTTATATCATTGGAAATATAATTGAATTTCCTATGTAATGGTAGGCTCAAATCTATAAATTACAGAGTATTTCAAAAATTTTATTTAGGATAATCCATGTATTGAGGGTTAATCTAGGCTAGGGAAATACGGGGTATTACAAGTAGGGTGCCGCTTCCAATACTATCAGTGGTCAGTGTCCAAATAGATTCTATGCCCTTCAATCCCAAAAGGATTGGGAAAATTCTCTGAATGTGGTTAGTGGTAGTTACAGGTCTTTAATTTACATGTTTATGCTTTATTAGACCCTGGAGCTTCTCTTTCTTTTTTAACCCCTTATATAGACGTCGGCTTCAGATTCAGTCCCAAAGTCCTAGCAAAGCCCTTTTCAGTGTCTACCCTAGTAGGTGTCTATATTATAGCCAGGCAGTTATACAAGAACTATCCGGTCATAATATCTCAAAAAGTTACTTTAGTGTATCTTGTAAAATTAGAGATGACGGATTTTGACCTTATTCTCAGCATGATTGGCTCTACTCATGCTATACTTTAGTTGATTGTAGAAATAGAATAGTTCATTTTTAGTTTCCAAATGAACCAGTCCTATTCATACGTAAGAAAGATGGTTCTCTTAGAATGTGTATCAACTACTGTCAGTTGAAGAAAGTCACAATCAAGAACAAGTATCCACTTTCCAGAATTAATGACTTGTTCGACCAACTTTAGGGTGCCAGTTATTTTTCTAAGATAAACCTCAGATCTGGCTATTACCAGCTCAGAGTTAAGGAATGTGACATTTTAAAAATAGCTTTTAGAACTCAGTATGGTCACTTTGAGTTTCTAGTCATGTCCTTCGGTCTCACGAATGCCCCAGCAACCTTTATGGACTTGATGAATCAAGTGTTCAAGTAGTACTTGGACATATTAATCATAGTCTTCATTGATGACATCCTTGTCTACTCCCGTAATGAAAATAATCATGCAGACTACCTCAAAATAGTATTACAGACTCTTAGAGCCCATCAGTTGTTCGCTAAATTTAGTAAGTGTGAATTTTGACTAATATTAGTAGATTTCCTTGGCCATATTATTTTTGGTGATGGAATCAAAGTTGATCCTCAAAAGATTGAGGTAATGAGAAATTGTCCCAGACCCATCTCTTTGTCAGATATCTAGAGTTTCTTGGGCTTGGTTGGCTATTACCATGGTTTGCTGAAGGATTTTTGTCTATTGCATCCCCCGTGTCCAGAATGACTCAATAGAAAGTTAAGTTTTAGTGGTCAGATGCTTATGAGAAGAGTTTTCAGGAGTTAAAGACTCGACTCACTACAACCCCAATTTTGATATTGGCAAATGGTTCACACAGGTCTGCTGTGTGCTGTGATTCTTCTAGTGTTGGTTTAGGGTATGTTTTAATGTAGAGAGGTAAGGTTTTAGCCTATACCTCTAGACAGCTTAAGCCCCATGAAAAGAATTACTCTACCCATGATCTTGAGTTACCAATTGTTGTGTTTGCCTTAAAGATTTGGAGGCACTATTTGTATGGGGTACATGTTGATATGTTCACAAATCACAAATGCTTGCAGTATGTATTTTCGCAGAAGGATTTGAATTTGGACGTTAGAAAAGATAGTTAGAATTATTGAAAGATTATGATATGGGTATTTTGTATCGCCCGGGCAAGGCCAATGTAGTGGCAGATGCCCTAAGTAGATTGTCTATGGTTTAGTGTTACTTATGTTGAATGTGATAAGAAAATGTTAGTTAGAGAATTTCATCAACTTTCTAGATTAGGTATTAATTTGGTTGATTCAGCTGAGGGTAGTGTTTGGATTCAGAATAGTTTAGAATTTTCTTTGGTTGCTGAAGTGAAGGAAAAGCATGATAGGAATCCTAGTCTAGTCAAGTTGAAGGAGTCAGTCAAAGATCAAAAAGTAGAGGTTTTCTTCCAAGAAGGAGATGGGGTGTTCCGTTCCTAGGGTAGATTATGTGTGACGTGTTTTGATCAGTTGAGACAGTAAAATTTTGCAAAAGCATTTGATGCGCATTACTCGATTCATCCAAGAGCCACGAAGATGTACCGTGATCTATGGGAAATCTATTGGTGGAGTGGGATGAAGTGGGATATTACAGAGTTTGTAGCTAAGTGCTCCACATGTCAATAGGTTAAGATTGAACATCAGAAGCCTAGTGGGTCTATGAAGGAGTTTAGTATTCCCACTTGGAAGTGGGAGGAAGTAAACATAGATTTTTTAACAGGTTTGCCTCATACTTAGCAGCAATATGATTCAATTTGGGTCATTATGGATAGGATAACTAAATCAGCCCATTTCTTGATAGTCCATACTTTCTTTTAAACTGAGGACTATGCCAAACTCTATCTCAGAGAGTTGGTCAGATTGTATGCTATTTCGTTAACTATTATCTCAGATAGAGGTACTTAGTTTACCTCTTACTTTTGGAAAGCTTTTTAGAAGGGTCTTGGTACCCAAGTTCACCTTAGTATAGCCTTACACCCTCATATAGATGGTCAAGATAAAAGGACTATTCAGACCCTTGAGGATATATTGAGAGTGTGTGTAGTTGACTTTAAGGGTGGTTGTGATGATCACTTGCCATTAATTGAGTTCATATATAATAACAGCTATTATTCCAGTATTCAAATGGATTCATTTAAGGATCTATATAGAAGGAGATGTAGATATCCGATTGGCTGGTTTGAAGTAGGATAAACTGTACTAGTAGGTCTTGTCTTGGTGTTTGTTGCTTTAGAGAAAGTACAGTTGATTCGGGAGAGGCTTAAGGCAGCCCAGTGACGATAGAAATTGTATGCAGATGTGAGAAGGAAAGATCTTAAGTTTGAGGTTGGTGATTTCATATATTTGAAGATCTCTCCTATGAAGGGAGTGAAGAGTTTTAGTAAGAAGGGAAATATTAGTCCACGATATGTTGGCCCTTTCAGAATTATGAGCCATTTCAAAAAGGTGGCTTATAAGCTTGAGTTTCCTGTAGACTTAGCATCAGTGCACCCAGTATTCCATATCTCCTTGTTGAAGAAGTATATTGGTGACCCAGCTATAGTTGTTCCCTTAGGAAGTATAGATGTTCATAATAGTCTTTCCTATGAGGAAATTCCAGTTGAAATTCTTGATCAACAAATTCATAGACTAAGGAACAAAGAAGTTCCCCTAGTCAAAGTTCTTTGGCGGAATCAGTCCGTTGAGGGAGCCACTTGGGAAGCAAAAGCATATATGTGTACCAAGTACCCTCATATTTTCTCCATAACTCAAATGCATCTTAAGGTAACAACTTTCATAGAATTTCTCTTTTCCATGCTAAGTTTCAGATGCATATCATTCTTATGTCAGTCATGCATTCATAGAACCTATTCAGTCATGAAACATGTTTCAGACTCAGTTATGTAGTAACATTTTCATCAAGTACATTCAGCATGTAATCTCAGTTCCTCAATGTTTTCAGCTTAACAAGTCTAAGTCGAGGACGAATGTTCCCAAGTGGGAGATATTGTAATATCCCGAAAATCCAAACCAATGCTAAAGTTATGTTTCAAGAACATACATAGTACATTATTGTTCTTTGATAGTCTTATGAGTTAGTTTGGTGTATATTAAGGTTCAAATAACTCCCAGCTATTAGATGGATCAAAATAACCCTTACCGAATGAAATTTTGATAAGAATGCTACTTTAGTCAATTTAAAATAAGCATATTTTTTATATACTCATAATTTTCCATCTCACGACATACCAAATGGTAGGAAATTGAATTATCTTTCCAACAATACCAATTTCATCCAAATCTGATACTCGGGTGAGAAGCTATGGCACTTTTAGTGAAAGCAGTAGCTCAATACAAGCAGCACTGCGTCATGCCGATGTGCCATTTTGCAATTGCCTCTTTCTAGTGAGGCTCTGAGATTGTCACCACGTCATGCCAAAATACCAATTCAGAATTGTCTTTTTCCAGTGATACAATGTGATAGTACCGTGTCGCGCCAGAGTACCACTTCGGACTCGTTAATTTCTAGTGACACAACATGATTTCACCGTGTCACGTCAAACTATATTTTTGCACTTTTCAATGGAATACATTTTTAGCCAAATTATAGTGACTCATCGTGATGGCACCGCATCGCGGTGAAGCCCAAAAATAGGATTCCAGTAACAAAAATATTTAATTATTTCAAGGGCAGTTGGGTCTTTTTTATGACCTTAATTAGTCCAAAACACAAAATTAATACTCTAAGAGCCTACTTAGTCATTATTTTATTCAATTCCTCTCAAATCAAAAGCATTCTCTCTCAAATAGAAAACCCTAACCTTCAAAATTCAAGATCAAATCTCAAGAATTCACCATCAATTCTCACAAATTCATCAACCCAGGTATGTTAAGTGTTCATCCATGGGTTCCTTCCACCCATGGAGTCCATGTATCCTTTTTTTAAATTTAATTTTGAGATCTTTACGAGTTATTATGATTATAAATTGTGATTTTAACCATGAACTCCCATGAATTGCAATTCTATACCATGTTTCATGAAATTATTGTTGTTTATCAGACCCTACATGTTCTAATGTTGTTATTCACTGATTTAAATCATGATTAAGTGTCATTGATGTCGAAATCATGCTATTACTCTAAGTTTTATACTATTCCCATGGTTAGCTTAAACTAGGAATATCAAATGTTTGATAAAATGCCTACAAGAATGAATATTTAATTAAATCTTTCATGTTATGCCCTCCAAGCTTAAGTATTATTTTAATATTATTGCTATTGAGTCCTGGGTGTTATGAATACCCAAAAACTTAGATGTTTACCTAGTCTTAATATCTTCTGAATAGTTTCAGAATATGTTATGAGCATTATTAGTTCAGTCAGTCATCAAAATCAGTTAAACTTAGAACAATTCAGTATTCCGAGTAAATTCAGTTGGGAGTAGGATTTAGTACAGAACGAGTGCAGGGATGGCGGGTTCCCCCATGGATAGCTAGAGTCATTAGAAGTAGTACCTGTACTCCAGAACTACGTAGCCAGTAAAGGATATGAGGAGTCACCCATCATTTAGGCTTGACTACCTTGCAAGGGTCACTCGTTAGTTTAGGCCTGACACCCTTAGTCCTTCGGGATAGTACATCAGTATAGTGGATCCACACAGCCAGCATTAGTACCCGTGGCATGGTACTGACACCCTTTCAACTGGGGTTACAATTTGGACCCTGATTAGCTCAAATTGGCACATGTCGGTTAGATGATACCTCCCACAATTTCAGTGTAACGCCCTAAATCTGATATCCGAAATGATACACGGTGCTCATGACCCTAAATGACCACAAGCTAACCCATGACTGATATATGTACCTGTATACTACATAAAATACTGAATAATGTGGAAACATAAACTAAAAGGCCGTAAGGTTCAAAACTGAACATAATCTGAATAATATAAAATTTGTGTGGGATAATAAAATTGTCACAACCCGAACTAGGGCCCTGGCCGTGATGAGCATTCCTAAATCGTGAAGGCCCGGGATGCCCTTTGTCTATCTGGTAATCATGTACAACATTTATATAATAAAAGATAATACGGAAATAGAAATCTACTACGAAAACATGGTCAGTCTAAATGTGATCATAATACTGAAAAATTGAAATCCAAAATATATCTGGATAATAATGTCTGACTCAGTCTGCGAAATCTCTACTATGAACTAACAAAACTGTCTAAAAATTGGGACAAGGCCTTCAGTAGACCAAAACATGACTAAAGATATATATCTGAAATTAAACAGGCCTTCTGGAATATAGAAGGCTCACCCCTGCACAATCTGCTCTGCGATCTAAAATATCTACTATTTATCTGGACCCCTAGACTATGTCTCAAAACTCGAAAGGAGGGGGGGTCAGCACAAATGTACTGGCACATGAAGCAATCCAAAATAAAGTATTTGAACATATATATAATAGATGAGAGCAATTTTCATCAACACATCACGTATAAAATATCTTTTGAAAACACATGGGCAGTTTCTGAAAACATATAACCTGTCTGTAACTTTTAAATTTTAATCTGTGTATTACTTCTAAGTTAGGTGGTATCCCATACAAGTCTGATATTCCATGAGTGAATTGGAATCCGTCATTGACTCGGCGGGGAAGCCTCCAACCTGAGTATGCCACAGGGGTTGGAGTTCCTGAATCTGATATGCCACATGACACTTAAGTCAGCGTATAATAATATGCCAAGACTTGTAAGTCATCATTTCTGAGCCATAATACATTAAGCTAAATCTTTCATTTAAAGCATAATTTAGACCACCAAAAACATGCAACTGATATAGAAGATTTCATGTTTTGAAACTCAAGTCAAAATCATGTAAAAACTTCATCAACATATGGTGGTCTAGTGCCTTTATCAAATCCATACACTCTTTCATTACATGAATTATGAACATTAAACATTCATGCTAGATTTCCTCTTTAGTGATTTAAAACCACCTTTAAATCATAACAAGAGTTCAATCATTTCATATAGTGCTTTTTAAGGATGCATTACAAAACAATTCATATGCTATGAGAAATCTAAAAAATTCATAATAGGAGGGAATTCACCGAAAATCATGTTATCAAAAAGAATTCATTCTTAAATACATGGTTTCATACATTCATATTCTCAAATCACTTTGGGAAAGGTAAAAATACCAAAACAATGATGTTAAAACATTTAATACATGAATATATACATAGATTCAAAAACCCCATTCTAAAACATGATTTTTCTATGCCCATGACAATTTAGGAAAACCCCACATACCTATATATAATAAATTGAGGGATGATCCTTGAATCCTATAATGTGGGGATTCCAAATCTCTAATTATCTTCCAAAACCCACGGTTGAATCTTAAGTTATTTGAGATTTTTGTTTGTAACCCTAAGGGGTATTCTTGAGAGAAAATTTGAGAAAAAGGATTATATTTTGAGGAATTGGGGCTAAATCTGGTGTTATAGATGAAATTTGGGTGAGGTGAAATGACTAAAATGACCCTAAGAAAACAAACAAAGTCGAAACTGTCCCTCAGTTGACAAACTGACAGGCTGAAGTAAAATGGGTATAACTCCTTACTCAGATGTTAGATTTGGATGTAACTAGTTTCATTGGAAACAAAACTCAAAGAGCTTTCATTTGATAGGTATCATCTCTCCTAGTTCATTATATTCAGAGAGTTGTGATCATTTGAAGTTGACCCTAAAATGCTGAAAACTGGGCAACAGGCTATGAGTTTTGCTACTATTTTGAAATCCAAACGCAGCCTTATGCGTTTCTAAAAATTTCAAAACTTATCCGAGATGTACTATGAGCTTTTCCAATCTTAACGCAACTTGAAAATCTAAAAACAGAGGTCGGAAAGGTTTAAAAGTTGTATCCCGATGATTGCCAGCTAAAATGACTCAAAGTTACACTTAGAAAAATTTTCAAGTTTTTACGTCTAAGAGAACTCTATTAAAGGCTAATCCATGCACGACTTTTACGGGGTGTTACAAGAATACCCAAAACAAAATTGAAAATACTGATGTCTGAAACATGATAGTCTAGAAAGCCGCTAACTGACTGAACTGTCTGAGCTGATGGGACAAGTCCCCAACTAACTCCAACTAATAAACTAATTAATGAGATTATAGGGAATAATCGTGTCCTCGAATGATGAGGACTCTCTTCTAAATCTGACTGCTGAAACTGGAATCTACTACTGATCTGGAGCTCATGTCTCTAAACCTATGGTATAAGATATCATAGCACAAATACGTCAATACTTTGAATGTAGTGTTATGCATGTGAGGTAGGATGAATGCAGGGGCTCATATGCATGAACAATCATAATAACTGACTAACTATTATGTGCGTGAGAATACATGCATGTGGCATAACAACTGACACTAATACTGTGATAACTTAATTACTAAATCTAAATATAACTGATAACATGAGTGACTATATCTGACAGTCCTGAATCTGATGGAACATCTGAGTTCCGTACTGTATCTGAGTTGACTGTATTTAACAGTCCAAAAATATGAAGAACTATCTGAGTTCTATTACTGAGATTGATACTGAGACTGTGGGAGGTAGTCATCTAACCAACATACCCCAAATAATGCATTATAGCTGAATTGGGGTCCAATCTATGCATTAATTGGAACGGTGTCAATATCGCGCCACTGGTAAGGACAACATGTGAGTGACCCTAATATAACAGGTAACTCTAGTAAGAGCGGTGGGAACACTCATATAGCAGGCTAAGCCACCTCATCTACCCTCATATAGCAGACTATGATGTCTCAACCTATGTTGGCTAAATAGTTCTGGAACGCAAGGATTGCTTCTAAGAATCACACCCTCATATAACAGATGAGTTCCCAACCTTGGGTTGACTCAGTGCTAATTTCTACTCCCATCTGAATAGATACTGAACATTATTTACAGAACTGAACATGGACTGAGTTACTGAATTTTGTTAACTGATGGAATATTTTAATATCTAACAATTGACTAAGTTTATGAGATCATGGAGATTTCCTGAGTCATAAGACTGTCTGAAGTCTAAGGACTCATAGCTTGACTGAGAGTATCGTGGAAACATGACATGGCTCTAAGCATACATCTAATAGTTTTGGTTCAAGTACCCCCAGGACTCGATGGAAGGAAAAATGACCAAGCATAACTTACTTGAACATATAACTAACATCATAATCCATAATACATTTATAAAAGCATTCCATCAAAACATGTGATAGGCATAACTTTCACATACATGGGGATTTCATGATATCATACTAGTTGGGCATTGTTCCTTCATCTAGGCATTTAATCAAACAATAGTACATGTAGAAAACATTATACAACAATTAATCATTCATGATTGATCTCTAATTTTATCATCTAGGGTTTATTCATAGGTTCACATGAATATACATTTATACAAATCAATTCCACATAAAATTGATCACCCAAAATGGATTTGAATTCAACTGATCATTCTCAACATAAACAAAACAAACCCAACATGAAATTCATAAAGAAATTCATAAACTTAAAATTAAAAAGAGATTCTTTTGCTTCATGGATGAAAGGAGTCCATGAATAAACACTACGCATACCTTAGTTCATGATTTTGTAAGGATTAACAAAGGATATTCTTGATTTTGAATCTTCTATGAAAACCCCTAGGTTGTTCTTGAGAGGTTTTTGAGAGAAGAGAGTGTATTTTGGGTAAAAAGTGGATGAATCACGTGTTAAAAGGCTTAAAAAGGGGTGGGAAATTGACCCTTTAACCCTGGATGCGTCTTGTAATTTCAGTAAAAACTTCCCAAATTGAACCCCTGGCATGATGCGACACTATCATGCCGTGTCACTGGAATTTGACAATTGGGAAATTAAGGGATGGTGCGACACAGATCCTTCGCATTTCCTTTCTTTTGCGACCCAGAATTTTGGCGCGACACGGAGGAAATTGCGCTAAGATACTGGAAAAGGACAATTCTGAATTTGAACCTAGCGCGATGCGCCATAGTTGCAGACCCCTAATGGAATTTGTCAAATGCCATTTCCTCTTGTGGCGCGGCACGCCACTGACTAATATGGCATTGTTTTATGACAGAACTTGAAATAGTTGTAACTTCTTACTCGATTATTAGATTTGGGGGAATCTTATATCGATGAAAAGCTTATTGAATTTCCCACATGAAAAAATGTAAAAATCTTGAAAATTCCTCATGGAATAACCATACTTTAATTTAGAAGCTAATCTGGACATTCTTAAGATAAAATTAGCTAGAAAAAGTATGGGGTATTACAATATCTCCCCCTTAAGAACATTTGTTCTTGAATGAGATTGACTGAGAGAGGAGAAAAGACAATTGATGTATATACCAAACATGAATAACTAGAACATGATCTCATGACTGACATGACTGATAAGCTGAACATATAATACTGAACATGCATATCTGATGCATGTGTAACTGATTCATGAATGCATAACTGAGTGTTCTGAAGAACTAAGTTTCTCACAATGAGAATGCATGTCTAATGCATAATTATGTAACTAAACTGATACATGAGTACATGGTTGAATATGCAATGGTACTTGATACCAAGTTTATAATGGGAACATGAGCATGAAACTGCATAACAAGTTTGTGATGAGCACTGAACATAAAACTGAGTAAGCTTAAGGAGAACTGTTACCTTGAGCTTGATCTGATTTGGCGAATTAGAGGTAAGGATACTTGGTATGCATGTTTTCCTCTGCTTCCCAAGTATCTCCCTTGATGGATTGATTTTGCCAAATTACCTTAACTAAAGGGACTTCTTTGTTCCTCAATCTATGAGTCTGATAGTCTAAGATTTTGACTAAAATCTCTTAATAAGAGAGAGTGTTCTGAACATAAATGCTCTAAATAGGGACTACAACTGATGGGTCATCTATGCACTTCTTGATCAAAGAGACATGAAAGACTGGATGAACTGAGTCTAGATCTGAAGACAATTTGAGCTCGTAAGCTACCTTGCCGAATCGACTGAGAATCTTGAAGGGGCCAAAATATTGGGGACCGAGCTTTCCTATCTTTCCAAACCGCTTTACTCCCTTCATGGGAGAGATATTTAGATATACATAGTCACCAATCTCAAACTCGATATCTTTTCCACAAATATCTGCATAAGTCTTCTATCGGCTCTGATCAGCCCAGAGTCTTTCTCTAATAAGCTAGACTTTTTCTAAGGCATCAAATACCAAGTTAGGCCCTATAACTAAGGTTGTACTAACTTTGAACTAACCAATTGGAGATCTACATCTCCTACCATAGAGAGCTTCGAATAGAGCCATCTAAATACTGGAATGATAGCTATTTTTGTATGCAAACTCAATCAAAGGTAAGTGGTCATCCCAAATTCCCTTGAAATCAATTGCACACGCCCTTACCATATCTTCTAACACCTGAATGGTCCTTTCTACTTGACCATCTATCTGAGGATGAAAGGTTGTACTAAGATGAACTTAGGTACCGAGACCCTTTTGGAATGCTTTCCATAAATAAGAGGTGAACTGGGTACCTCTGTCTGAGATAATAGATAGTGGAACATCGTGTAATCTGACCAACTACCTAATGTAGAGTTTGGCATAATCCTCGGCTGAATAAGAGTTATGGACTGGAAAGAAAAGGGCTAATTTGGTCATTCTGTCTATAATGACCCAGATTGAATTATGCTGATGACGAGTTCGAGGCAAACCTATCATGAAGTCCATGTTCACTTCTTCCTACTTCCAAGTAGAAATAAGGAACTCCTGTATAGGACCACTAGACTTTTGATGCTTTATCTTAAACTGCTGATATGTGGAGCACTTAGCCACAAACTCTGCAATATCTCTCTTTATCCCACTCCACTAATAGACTTCCCACAAGTCGCGGTACATCTTTGTGGCCCCTGGATGAATAAAGTATTGTGCACCATGTGCTTCTGCAAGAATTCACTGCCTTAAGTCATCTACACCTGGAACACAGAGACAACCCTAACAACACAAAAAACCATCTCCTCCTTAGGAGAAAACCTCTACTTTCTGATCCTTAATTGACTCTTTCAACTTGACAAGGTTGGGATCTTTATCTTGCTTTTCTTTCACCTTAGAAACTAGAGATGATTCTGACTACTCTGAACCCATATATCACCTTCATCTGTATCGACTAAGTGAACGCCTAGTTTGGCAAGTTGATGTACTTCCTGAGCTAAATTCTTCTTACTGTCATACACATAAACAATACTACCCATAGACAGTCTACTTAGAGCGTCGGCCACTACATTGGCCTTGCCCGGATGATAGAGGACACTCATGTCATAATCTTTCAAGAGCTCTAACCACCTTCTCTGATGAAGATTGAGATCTTTCTAAGAAAAGACATACTGAATGCTCTTATGATTTGTGAAGATATCTACATAAATAGGGTAGAGATAATGCCTCCAAATCTTCAAGGAAAAGACTACGGCGGCTAACTCAAGATCATGAGTAGGATAATTCTTCTCATGGGTTTTAAGCTATCTTGAGGCGTAGGCTATGACCTTACCATGTTATAGGAGGACACAACCCAAGCTTACTCTAGATGCATCACAATACACTACGAAACCATCAAGACTAGCTGAAAGAGCTAATACTGAAGTTGAGGTAAGTCGAGTCTTAACTCCTAAAAACTCTTCTCACAAGGATCTAACCACTGAAACTTAACTTTTTTTTTGAGTCAGTATGGACATAGGGGATGCAATAGAAGAAAATCCCTCAACAAACCGTTTGTAATAGCCAGCTAAACCTAAGAAACTCCTAATATCTGAAGGAGAGATAAGGCGAGGCCAGTTTCTTACTGCTTTAGTCTTTTGAGGATCTACTCTAATGCCATCACCGAAAATGATGTGACCAATAAATGCTACTGACCTTATCCAAAACTCGCACTTACTGAATTTGATTAATAGTTGATGATCTGTGAGAGTCCAAAGTACTATTTTGAGATAGTTAGTATGATCACGCTCACTATAGAAATAGACCATAATATCATCTATGAAGACCATGATGAACATGTCCAAGTACTACTTGAACACACATTTCATCAAGTCCATAAAATCTATTGGGGCATTGGTAAGACCAAAGGACATAACTAATAATTCAAAATAACCATACCTACGAAAAGCTATTTTCAGAATGTTATATTCTCTAACTCTGAGCTGATGATAGTCGGATCTGAGGTCTATCTTAGAGAAATAACTGGCACCCTGAAGTTGGTCAAACAAGTCATTGATTCTGGGAAGAGGATACTTATTCTTAACCATGACCTTATTGGGTTGACGGTATTCTACATACATCCTAAGAGAACTGCCTTTCTTGCACACAAATAACACTGGAGTGTCCCACGAGGAAATGGTGGTCTTGATGAATCCCTTATCTAAGAGATCCTTCAACTGTTCTTTCAGTTCTTTGAGTTCTGCTAGTGCCATTTTGTATGGCGGAATAGATATAGGCTGAGTATCTGGAAGAAGATCAATGTCTATTTCCCTTTCGGGAGGAATTCCTGGAAGATCTTTGGGAAAGACATCAGAGTATTCATTCACTAATGGGACTGATTCAAGACTGGGAGATTCATAACAAGTGTTCTTAACTTGAACAAGATAATATACACATCCTTTAGATATCATTTTCTGTGATCGAAGGTAGGAAATAAGCTAACCTCTGAAAGCAGATACACTACCCTTCTATTCTAGGACAGGTTCATTCAGAAACTAAAACTGGACTATTCTATTTCTGCAGTCGACTGTGGCATATCAGGAATGAAGCCAATCCATGATAAGAATTCACCTCTAATTCAACTAAGTCTGCTGAGGTGACTTTCTGAGATATCATAAGGCAGTTCCTGTATACCCGTCGGGCTATGATAGTTTTACCCACTCGGGTAGAGACTAAAAAGGGCTCTACTAGAATTTTTGGACTGATTCTGAAATTGACTGCTGTATAAGGAGTTACAAAATACAAAGAAGCTCCTGGATCTAGCAAAGTGTAAACATGCATATGAAAGATCTGTAACATACCAGTAACTACATCAGGAGAATTTTCTTGATCTTGTCAAGACTGAAGAGCATAGAGATGATTTGGGCGTTCCCCACTAGTAGCACTGGAGGTGGCACCCTACTGATTTGGGAGACCAAACTGAGCTGAAGAGCAATTCTATTGACCCTGAGGACCTGGTTATGCATAGTCTCTGACTCTGTGGCCTGGCTTGCCACATCCGAAACAAATACCATTACCAGCTCTGCAAATACCTTGATGGTGCTTGCCACAAGTTTTGCAAAGAGGATAGGTGTGGGCACTGCTAACACTTCCCTAGGACTTAGAGCCTGGCACTCTATCTTTGTTACCCTCTTTGAACTTAGGAACTGGAGCACTGGCTATAGAAGGAGATGGAACTGATGATTTCGGATGAAACTGAGAATGGTTCCTTCTTCTGACTTAGGCTAAGCGAAGGTAAAACTACCTATCTTCACCCTCTTATTCTATTTCTCCCTTATCTTAATATTTTGCTCATCATTCTACTGAGCATGAGTCACAAGCTTGGCTAAAGTCATGTCACTATTCAGCATGGCAGATCTGCACTCATTAACCACGCTATCATTCACCCCTGGAACATACTTAATCATCTTTGCCCTGCTATCTGCAATCACATAAGGGGCATATCTGGCTAATTGCATAAACTTAAGAAAATACTCTTTCACTATCATATTTTCCTGCCTGAGGTTGATGAATTCTAAAGCCTTAGCTTCTCTAAGCTCTAGGGGAAAGAATCTATCGAGGAAAGTAGACACAAACTCTTCCCACTCAACTGGCCCTGCATCATCTGCCCTCTATGACTTCCACTGCTTAAACCAAGTGTGAGCAATATCCTGCAACTGATATACAACTATCTCAGCACTCTCAACAGTAGTCACCCCCATGATGTCTGTCACCTTCTGCACCTGATCTAGTAATTCCTGAGGGTCCTCATCTGTCTTAGACCTAAGAAAGGATGGAGGATTCATTCAAGTGAAGTCCCGAATCCTAGTAGCGGCTGAGTTGGCCACTGGGTTAGTTGGAATTACTACTGGCCATTTATTTTAAGCGGCAACTGACTGAGCAAGAGTAGTGAATACAGCCTTGAACTCCGCATGAGAAACATGATCGCCCAAAGGATCTTTGAGCTGGGGGCTTACTAATTTCTGTTTCTTCTTTTAGGAGGCATGTTCTGTAGAAGAAAGGAAAAAATGGATTAGACTGAGAGATTGACTTGAGATTAAGCTCACTGGCATGACATGAATACTAAAAGAGGGGAAACTATTCCTAAAATATCTTATAGTCTCTTGTACATAAATATAGTGCGCAACACACCCATGCACAAGACTCTACTAGATGTGGCTTTCAGACTTCCTAGGACTCTAGTGAACCTTAGGCTCTGATACCATGTTTGTAACGCCCCAAATCTGATACTCGGAATGCTACACGGTGCTCATGACCCTGAAGGACCACAAGCTAACCCATGACTGATATTTGTACCTGTATATAATATAAAATACTGAATAATGCGGAAATATGAACTGAAAACCCGTAAGGTTTAAAACTGAACATAATCTGAATAATATAACATCTGTGTGGGGTAATAAAATACCTAAAACAAAATTGAAAATACTGAAGTCTAAAACATGATAGTCTGTCTGAGTAAGGAGCTGATGGGACATATCCCTAACTAACTAAGGAGCTGATGGGACATATCCCTAACTAACTCTAACTAAAAAACTAATTAATGAGACAATAGGGAATAATCTTGTCCTCGAATGGTGAGGACTCACATCTAACTCTAATTGCTAAAATTGAAATCTACTGCTAATCTAGAGCTTATGTCTCTAAACCTATGGTATAACACACCATAGCGTAAGGATTGCTTCTAAGAATCACACCCTCATATAACAGGTGAGTTCCCATCCTTGGGTTGACTCAGTGCTAATTTCTACTCCCATCTGAATAGATACTAAACATAATTTACAGAACTGAACATGGACTGAGTTACTGAATTTTGTTAACTGATAGAATATTTTAATATCTAACAATTGACTAAGTTTATGAGATCATGGAGATTTCCTGAGTCATAAGACTGTCTGAAGTCTAAGGACTCATAGCTTGACTGAGAGTATCGTGGAAACATGACATGGCTCTAAGCACACATCTAATATTTTTGGTTCAAGTACCCCCAGGACTCGATGGAAGGAAAACTGACCAAGCATAACTTACTTGAACATATAACTAACATCATAATCCATAATACATTTATAGAAGCATTCCATCAAAACATATGATAGGCATAACTTTCACATACATGGGGATTTCATGATATCATACTAGTTGGGCATTGTTCCTTCATCTAGGCATTTAATCAAACAATAGTACATGTAGACAACATTATACAACAATTAATCATTCATGATTGATCTCTAATTTTGTCATCCAGGGTTTATTCATAGGTTCACATGAATATACATTTATACAAATCAATTCCACATAAAATTGATCACCCAACATGGATTTGAATTCAATTGATCATTCTCAACATAAACAAAACAAACCCAACATGAAATTCATAAAGAAATCCATAAACTTAAACTTAGAAAAGAGATTCTTGGGCTTCATGGATGAAAGGAGTCCATGAATAAACACTACGCATACCTTAGTTCGTGATTTCGTGAAGATTGATGGAGGAAATTCTTGATTCTGAATCTTCTATGAAAAACCCCTACGTTGTTCTTGAGAGGTTTTTAAGAGAATAGAGTGTATTTTGGGTGAAAAGTGGTTGAATCACATGTTAAAAGGTTGAAATAGGGGTGGGAAATTGACCCTTTTAACCTTGGACGCGTCTTGTAATTTCAGTAAAAATTTCCCTAGTTGAACCCCTGGCATGACGCGGAGCTATCGTGTCTGTCATTGGAATTTGACAATTAGGAAACTGAGGGATGGTGCGATATGGATCCATCACGTTGCCCCTTCTTTTGCGACCTAGAACTTTGGCGTGCACGGAGGAAATCGCACTAAGACACTGGAAAAGGACAATTCTAAATTTGGGCCCTGGCATGACGTGCCATAATTGCGGACCCCTACTGGAATTTTCCAAATTCCATTTCCTCTTGTGGAGCGGTGCGCCACTGACTAATATGGTGCTGTTTTATGATGGGAACTTAAAATAGTCGTAACTTCTGACTCGGTTATCGAATTTGGGTGAATCTTATATCGATGGAAAGCTTATTAAATTTACCACATAAAAAAAGTAAAAATCTTAAAAATTTCTTATGCAATAACCATCATTCAATTTAAAAGGTAATACTAGACATTTTTGTGATGAAATTAGCTAGGAAAAATACGGGGTAATAATTCAGTCCAGTATTTTAGTTCAGTAATTCAGTTTCATTTGCTTGACCATAGCATATAGATATCAGTGATTCAATTATTATATTTCGATATTACAATATTTATAAATTTTTTGCAGAACATGTTATATGCTTGGTCATGCATCCTTAGTATTTATAGATTTCACGCATCCTCAGTATCTTTAGATTTCATACACTCTATTCAGTACTCCATGATATATTTTTCTAAATAGTTATTATTCATGTTCATAAAACCATACATATCATCCTACCTCATTTAGCATACCAGTATATTCAAAGTACTGATCGTATACTCTTTTCTTGCGCTATGATGTACCATATAATAGGTTTGGACGTGCAGTTCCCAGATCATGCATAGACTTTCCAGACTATCAACTGTAGGAGTGGTGAATCCTCATATTTTAAGGACAAACTACTTTATTTTTATGCTTTCAGTTCAGTAGCTAGACTAAGTTAGTTGGGACCTGTCCCATCAACTTCCATTCAGTCAGTTTAGAGACTTTTAGACTATTTCAGATAGTTAGTCAGTTTCTCAGATTTCAGTTGTCATTGTCAGATGTTTTATCAATATGATTAGTTATGCCTTACACACTTTATCAGATTTATGACTTAAAATCGTATGGCATTCCTCAGTTAAATTCTGCATATGTTATGTCATTATTAATTTTACTCAATGTCACAGCAGGTACCATCTCATGGGTTATCTTGTGATTCCTTAAGGTTGCAAACACTGTGTGACGCCCCGGGTGTACTCTCGGGGAATTACACTAATACTAGAAAATACGCTAGACAGTTCGGGGGTTAAAATGGCTTGGGGTTAGAGTCCTCTTTTTGGCTTACGACTGAGGGGCTTGAGTCCACCTTACTATCACTATTACATGATTGGGAGGTTAGAGTCCCCCATACTACATTACATGATTGGGTGCTTAAGACACCTTAGTATATGATTGAGAGATTAGAGTCCACCGCGTATATATATATAATCTTTCTCCGATTTATGCGGCTAAACGCACTAGGGCATGAATAGGGGGTGAGAGCTGGGGCCTATATATCCAATGGGTACTATTATAAGATGATGGTTAAGCTATATAACCCAGGTTAAGGTTTTAATCATTCATGTTAAGCCTTTATCCCTATCCCGACATATGATATATATATATATGTATATGTTTTAGATTTGAATGATTTTAAAACTATTGATTATGGCATTATGTTATCTCTATCCTCGAGTTACATGCCAGTGTTATCCTTACTAACCATCTTTGAATGTTGTATCCTCATGTGATGCAGGCATCAGAGATACCTCTATTTTTTTTACATAAAGTTAGGTAGATCAGCTCGGTTCATCGGTTCATTGTGGTGAAGTGGTGAGCTTTCATACTTTAAAAGACTTAGTCATTTTATCAGTTCTTATCATAGACTAGAGTTGAGAGTTTCATTATCATTAATATTATTATTTTCATTATCATTATCATCTGTCAAAGTCGGGGAGATGTATCAACCAAGAATGGTTTATGGTTCTTGTGTTGGAAGGCTTTGTTGGATTACTAGGGAATTAGGTGATATTAGTCAGTTGTTTTGGCCGATTGATGGTTATCGGTTATAGACATACCCTTTATTCTTTGAAGTTATCTTTTTATATGTTAAACATTCATCGGATATTGGGGATATGGTGTTTGGTTTGGTTTGAGTGTAGGGGGTGATCACCAATCCATGTGTCCGATCGATTGTCATCGGTTATAGACATACCTTTTATTCTTTGAACTTATCTTCTTATATGTTCGGAATTCATCCGACACTAGGGATATTATGTTTGGTTTAGTTTGGGTGGTACTTGAGATATTATGTTTGGTTTAGTTTGGATGTAGGGGTGATCTTCATTCCACGAGGGACTTGAGATATTCATCACGGCTAGGCCCTATTTTGGGTTGTAACAAATGACATATTTAGAAGTCAACCTAAGATGACATATATGGATGTCAACTTGAGATGATCGTGGATTCCATGCCTAATTTTTAAACTACTCGTGAACACTATTTTTACAAGAAAATCGATCCACGGTCATTAATAGCTTTCTGGATACCATACAAATTGGGATCTTACTTTAGAAAAAAAGTTTTCAAGAGCATTGATGGCATACTGGGATGTCATACATGTCAAATATCATATTGTTTTGAGCTGAAGATCCTAATCATGATATGAGAACATATATGCATATAAATTATGTATTTTTGAATACTGTGACTTGTAAGTCTATGAGAGACATGAGATGGCTGGAGTAAATGCATAAAGAAACCTGAAGAGGATTAAGTTTTGGATGAAAATTATAAAGTTGGACTTGAACCCTAAATCCTGACTCATGAAACTACCAATAGTCTAATAAGGTGAATTTATTAGCAAACACCATTTAGAATATACTTTATCTGAAAACACTTTATACGCAAATAACACTAAAAGTATGGATAAACTAAGACTGAGTAATAGAACCTTTATTTGAAAGTATCCTAAACATGTGAACATGAAGGAACATGCGTTTAATTTAACAATGCATGGGACCCTAGGTCATTGGGTGTTCATAACCTGCCATTTTTAAAGAATGCAACTACTCATGAGAGCTTCTATGATATATGGATATGAAATTACATAATAAAAGCCCAAAAATCATGGAATGTCATTATAATTAGGGTTCATGTACATTATATCAATGTACTAAATTTCATAGAGAAACATGTATTTATACCTTACTAGTTATGGGGAACTGAATTACAAGATGAATCATAATTATAAGGAAAACCCTAATTTTGAGATCATGAATTAATTGAGTAATTGATTGCATTTTGGGGCTCAATGGATAAAAGTAAACCACTGAGTAAATCCCACATGCCCGAGAGTGAAAAATTTGGTGAAATCTTTAGGTTTGGAGCTTCAGGATGATGAACTCTAGTTCTTGCTCTATAGGAGATGAAATTGCTTGTTCTCTCTATATTTTTCTAAGTATCGCTTGATATTTTGTTAATGAAGAATTAGGGTAATTGAGGCTTAATAACCAGCCTTTAAGTATCAAAAATGACATAGTTTTGGGGTTTAAAAAGTGGGGAAAAGACTGAAATGCCCTTACAAAACATAACTAAAACTCTGTGGAATCATGACGTATGGACCATCCCATAATTGTGGGACCACCTATGATCGAGGGTGGTGTTCATGGTTTGGAGGATGAATTTGGTCTCTCTAAACTCCACCAGGCGAGCCTTTGTACAATTATGGGACCCACCTACGATCGTACCTTGGTTCGTAGGTTGAAAATGCAAGCCACATCAACTTTAGGAGTCACAATCATACATAAGATTATGGTTTCTAAACACGATCATGATTCCATATAGTGAATTCAACATATACTTGTCAACTTTGAGATGGTTTGGACTATTTCGATCAGACGAGAGCATTGTATGATCATACAATTTTACCACAATCTACCTACACTCATAGGTTCTCACTGTTGGATACTGCTTCACTAAAAATGACATAACCTTTTTAATTCGATATTATACTATGGTGGAACTAAATGTGTTATAAATATAATTCAAATATATATCATTTGGTAGGTCTTGAGATCAAAAATACTTCTGAATCTAGGAGTTACGCTCGCTTGAAGTTGACTATAACAAGATTTTTCTTAAGGAATCAATTGGTAAGGAAGGTTTTGACTTGGCCATGAGCTAGGAGTTACTTGTGGACCTAATGTATGTATAAACCACTTACCACACCAATCAAACATGATGTTTTATTTTATATATAACTGAAGCATAGTTCTAATCATAGCTCGAATTTTTGAGGCGTTATAGAATCTAACCATGCTTTTTACCAATTATTCCCAATTCTTCATGGTTTTTAACAATTTAATTCATATTTTATATTTGAAATTGGATAATTGAATTTCAAATTCAATAATTAGGAAGTTAAGGGTTTAGGTTAAATTTAATCTTCAAAACCTGTATGCTATATGGGTAAATCAATTTAGAAGGAAAATTCTAATTTGACCTGGGGATAAGGATTCACTTTTAGTGACCTTTTAATTGGGTTAATTTTGTATCAATATAAGCATCAATGGACTTGTATACTCATGTAGCACTTGGATTGGAATGGATTGGGAACGCTTGGAGGCGCTAAGAAAGGTAAAGTAATTTCTTGAGTTTGTTGTGCTTTAGATCGCGGTAAGTTAAGACTTTCTAAACATCAATTGAAAAATATTTTCCTAACTAATAACAATAATGGATAAGAATATGGGGTACAATACTGATGAGGTGATGAGAATTTATATTGAAATCTGGTGATATATACCTTCTCATTAATTTTCTCTAATAATCAAACTGACATTTTCTTCTAACAAGTGGTTTGGTATTAGAAAACAACCTTGTACTCTTGGATTTTTCTCTTGTATGGTCTCGCTATTTCATTCCTGATACTCTCTTTCTGGCTTTTTTTCATCTGCTCACTTCGATAATTTTAAATATAGATCATAAAAAGATATTATAATGTGATTGGTTTTATGATAAAAATAATGGATATGCTATGTAATAAAGTGAATTTATATGATTATGTGACATACCTATAAATGATGAAACATATTTTTCTGACCTAAAATATTATTATTATTATTAATTGATCAAGTGTTCATACATCACTCCTAATATCTCGTACACTTATTATAGTTGAGTGCCTATATTCATTTTCAGTACAAAGTATAAAACTCATGTAAATATATGTTATTCATGTTGTTAGATAATCATCCATGAATATGACCAATGGTGATAGCCTAATGGAAATGGTCCTGGGTAGAGTGATTGCCCAATAAGAAGTGATTTTAGGTAGATATAATAATTATGGGTCACGGCTCTCAAACAAACCCATTGAATTTAGTGTTTATATCAATTGTATAAAAATGGCCATTATGTTTTGTTCTTTATTTGACTTTGATGAATATTATTAACTTGTACTAATACATTGAAATGTAGTGTGCATAGAACCAATAACCTTTTTATTTCAGAGATCATTACTTGACTAAGTTGTGTTATTTCACTTTAACTATGCTGGTATTTATTTATCGAGACTATTTTTGTTTAATGCTAACACAAGTTTTTTCAACATCCAAGCTTCGCCACTACTTCGATGATGTCAATAAATGATATTTATTAGGTAAAAGTTATTCTTTTATACTCATACTACACTTGTTGCATTTTTTTGTATAGGTTTAAATTCGTGCATCGGTAGAGCAGACAAAGTCATCTGAGTTTGTAGATGCCTTGTGGAGATCTTAGGGTGAGTTGCTTGGTTGATCCACAAACCAGTCTTATTGTTTCCATGTTTACATTCTATCTTTACTATTTTTAGAAAGTTGTATTTAACTACTTTTGGACTTATATTCTCTATTTAGAGACTCTTGTATATATGACATCAGGTTTTGTGGGTGTAGTTTTGTTACTTTCTGCATTCTATGAGCATGATTATCTGATTATTATAAAACTAAGTTTTCTCACGTTTATTAACATCTTAATTACTAAAATTGGTCCAAATTTGGATTAGAATTTTCCTACCAAATTAGATGTATCATCTTAACTTTTCAATTTAGATCGTGATACGTAATGTATACTGAAAATCAAGAATCTAAGTTGATCATGTACATTTAAATCTAGATCTAATATACACGAATTTAAATACCATATAGTTTTGTTAGTGTAACAACCCAAATTATCATTATACTGAAATAAAAGGTAAAGTTTGCACCTAGACTTTCTTTAATTAATATCTAAAAATTCAGGACTAGTCTAGGATGGGGTTATTTTTTAGCATGTGGTCTTTGAAAGAAATATTATTTTAATGTGATTAGTAATGTTAGATTTTGATGTGATAACTAGATAAACAACGAGTATAGGAGGTTGTAGCAACTTTTGGCACCTGAAATGGAGTTATAGCACTCTAGTATTGCGTTTATTATATTGGAATTAGTTCGTGACATTTTGATTCGTGGTATGTATTGTAAAATGAGAAAAAATGAAGAGAGGTCTCAATTTTCTGCCTTAGATTGTTGTAGCTGAAGAGGTAACTTTTGCAGTGGCAACAAAAACTATAGGGACGACCTCCGTAAAAAGAGCGGGGACTGTTGTAGCAAAACTTTAACTATTATCACAGTAATTATCTACTGCAATGGTAATGCACATTAAAATTTTAGCTTTAGAAAATAAAAAATATTTTTATTTTTCATTTTTAAAAAAAAAAAATAGATCTTGGGGAAGGCGTTTTTTGAAGGCTTTTTGAAGTTTTTCATCTTTGAAGGTAAGTAATTACATTCTAGACTTGAATTTACTTCGTTTAACCTTAGAAAATCACTAGAAATGATTTAATGGTGGAAATTGAGGTTAAACCCTAGTTGATGGGAATTGAGGAAAAATAGAGGTGACATGTATAAATTCGATATATAATGATCTTAGGATATTATAAAAACACTAATAGGACTAGAATTGTGGTTATTTATACTAATTCAAGTAAAATTCATGGGTTTAAGAGGTAAACAATTCTAAGATGTTGATATATGGCCAGCTTATGACTAAAATAAGTGATTTTTGATCCCTAATAGTTAAAAAGATGATGAATTATTAAATAAAAATATATTCTTGTTGCTATAGATCTAAAAAGAGATTGAAAGGGTAAAAGTATGGCTTAAAGGCGACTTTGGGAAAAGGAATTGAGGTAGGGTATGATTTTGTTGTTACACTTAGACTTTCTTAGCTTTGTGCTAGTTTGTGAACTTGACATTTATGACTGATTTAGCATGACTTGTGATTTGATAATTGCATTGCATTTTATTTGCATTGTGATGATATATTGAGATGATGGTTCGTGTATCACACTATTACAGATATGATATGATATGTTATAATAATAGGTTGGGTACTATACGGATACGAATATGATAAGTTGAGATAATGAGTCAGGTAACACACCCGTAGATATATGATATGTTGAGATAATGGACCAGGTACTACACCAGTATGATATAATATTGATGGTGAGGTTGAGAAGAGTAAGAGTTGATGCGCACAGTTTGCATACTTTCACTCATTTATATAGTTTGAATGTTTTTGTGATGATTATACATGATGATAAGTTGTTGATGAAAATGAACGAGTATAATAGTCTATGAAAGTAAACTGGTGAATTATATTTACATCAAGATACTTGATGTATTCAATTGATTGGTATTATTGGTTATGAGTTCTTTTATGATCGCTTTTATACTTGTTTGGCTTGCTTACTTGTACATTGTTGAGTTAGTTGGCCTATGATGCTTACTAGTACTTGTTGAAGCACTGATGCTACTTGTACTCTTCTTTTTGTTGAATGTTAAATATCTTCCAGCATCTAACATACGACCTCAACTTTAGTTAGCAGTTCAAACTCGATTTTAAGGGTGAGCAGCATATTCGGGCAACCTTCAGATCTTATTATGATGTTGATGTCCTTGGTTTAGGGACAAAGAAAATTCTTTTACTTATGTTTTGGACATTTTAGTTATTTTCTTGGATTAGTTACTTCTTATATGTTTTTGTACATTGACTTCAGATCCCAGAGATTATAATAAATAAAGGTTTTCGCACTCTATCATTTTATAGATGATGACTTTGGACGATGATTATATTTTTATATTTGTTTAAATGCATGGGGATTAACAAATTACTGATGTGAGGGTAACATTTAAGTGAATAAGAGTGAGATTAGTATGGTTCCCCTGTCATGGGTTAGGATGGATGTCAACCATGGCCGTTTGGACCGTGACAATTAGATATACATTGTTCATAAAATATAACTTGAGAAAATTTTATAAAAATAACTTAGAGAATTTATTCTTATAGATATTATTTTTCTATTGTAAAGACATATTTGAACACTTATTCAACTGCTGTGAAGGATATTTGAAGGAATATATATACTCCCTTCGTCCCATTTTATGTGTTGTTATTTTCTTTTTGATCTGTCCCAAAAAGAATGTCTCATTTTCTTATTTGAAAAATATTTAATGACACAATTACACTTTTACTTTTATTGGTCCCACTTATAAGGCCCCACTTAATTAAATATAATAGTAGTACTTTTTTTAAAGGATAACTTGGTAAACATCACCAAGTCTTTTCTTATTTCTTAAACTCCATGCCCAGCAAAACTATGCCACATAAAATGGCATGGAGGGAGTATTATATATTAGCCTAGTCGATAACCTTGCTCTATGCGGACAACTTGTACATCAGTTATGCTCTCAAAGTTAGTTTATACACCCTCTCTTTCAATTTGATTGTCAGATTTTACTTAATACTAAATTTTTCAGATTTTACCTTACACGAATTTAAAAAAATAAAAGAACATTGGTGAATCTTATGATAGTAAATCAAGGGAAAAGGGTCAAATTTACCCCTTTTCTTTGAAAAATTAGCTAAATATACCCTTTGGCATCCTTTGGGGTCAAATTTATCCTCACTGTTTGTAAAACCCCTAAAAAGTTCAATGATTTTATTTTTTACCCTCCCATATTCCTAATGTCAATTTTGACTTGAATTATGTAAGGAATGTTAAAAGGATAATTTGAAAAAGTTTTGAAAATTTTGAAAGGGGTTCAGGGTCATTTGGGACCCCAAGGCAGTGAGAGTGCGCGATATTTGTATGGCATAGAGGCTACCCTCTGTGATAAATGGTATACCATGTCGATGTTTTAATTTCATCCAGTTTTTTATTTTTCACTTGGGATAAGGGTCTTTTGGTATTTTTACCTCTTGTATGACCTTTACACATAAAAAAAACTCATTCTCTTTAGTTTTCAATGATCAAATCATTCTCTTTCTCTATAAAACTCAAACCCTAAGAACATTCAAGGATTTTATAGTGAATTCATTATTCGGGCTCCAAACTTCGAATCAACTTCAATTTTTTGTGTATTTTAGGCATGTATCTCAATCCCAAACTTTAATTTTACATTGTGAAACCTATTTAATCATTATCCATGTGTTTTAGATTGATGGGTTTGAAATGTTGAGGAATATTGATTGGTATCACTTGAACTACTTTATCAATAATTTAAATTGATGATTTATGCTTTAAATTTATAGTTTTGGACTGACTAGGTGCGTTGTAATGGGAATTGGAATGGGGGACATGTGTTTCCCCAAATTGATGACTTTTTGGCTTGGTAATGGCATTAACCCCAACTCACTTTGTAAATTTGATTTTTGAACATGCATAATTGCATAATTCAACTTATTTATTAACCCATTGCATTACATTAATAGATAATTGGTCAAAATAGATTTAAAAGGGCCTTGGTGGCCATGGTTTGATTTCAAAATAGAACTTGCGAGTCAAATGGTTACATGGATTGGTTTGGCATGATTATATGAGATTGCAAGCGTAATTGGTATGACCATAACAAATGGTAAATGCCTTAATATAAGAATCCTGGGTTAATGGTCAGGATTATGTGTAAACTATTTTAAATTAGCTTAAAGGAAATTATGTAGCTAATCATGAAGGTGTAGTCCAGGGGAGACTAATACTGGAAACTATGTTTACCGGTGTGGGGGGTTTATATGATCGTTCTCTTGATTCACATATTATATTTTTGGTGAATGGCTAGAGCTTTGGTGTCTTTAGCCCTTCTTTTGGATTCTTTGGTTCATGCGACTAACATGCAATGGAGCTCTTTTAGCTGGGGAGCGGAACCCATATAGCCCATTGATTTCTTTAGGATAAAGCAAGCTACATAGTTTAGGTTAATGGTTTAAATTCGCATGTTCATGACCCTTTTCCCTATCCCGACATACTATATATATGTACATAATTGTTGTGCATGTTCACTTTTGTTGAGTTATACGCAGTGTTTATCGCACTGAACATCCCTACATATTATATCATTTCATGATGTAGGGTCCAAAGGTTTTTCTGCTTCTTCTGTACAGTGTTAGCTGGTTAAGCACTCTTGTGGATTTGTTGTGAAATAGTGAGCTTCTATCTTTTGAAAGGCCTGGTTAATTTACTAGTTTCATTATTATTCTAGTATTTTTGATTTCCTTTTTAGTCATAGTTGGAGGCATGTCCTGAATCGATTGGTATTCCAGTTTTAGAGGCTTTTGTGAAAAAATATGGGTTGTATTGTTTGTTTTAACTCTTAGAACTTTTATTTGACTTATTTATTTTTTATTACTATCTTGATTGGATTCCTTTTTATTATTATTATTATTGTGCCCTTAGGGTTAGGCTAAGAGGGTGGTCTTCGGTCCATGGTGGGCTTGAGATACCCATCACGACTAGGCCCTAGTTCAAATCATGACAAGTTTGGTATCAGAGCATATTCAGTGTCTTTAAGTGTCCACAAAGTCGTGTCGAGTAGTCTATTTTTATAGGTGTGTAGCACACCACACTTATAAGAGAGAGGCTACAAGGTAATTAGGAATTTTTTACTTTCTTGTGTTATATTTTAGGTTATAGAGTCTAGTATTCTTAAAACTTCTCTAACTCCTGGCTTACTCATATTTTAGATCATGTCTCCCTGAATATCTAACATTCATAGAAACTCTGTTGTACTCTCTGTCCTACCTGAGGAAAATATGGAGGGAACTCACTCTTTTATGGAGTGATAACCCAATCTAGGGTCCCTACTCCTGATAATACTGCTTTATATAGAGTTCCATCATCCCTACTAGTCCTCCTCGGGCTTACCGAGTTGGTGATACTCATGACTAGATGCCCCACGGAGATATTTCTAATGCGAAGTTCTATCAGTCTATTCATATGTTTACTCAGTTGGTGGCCTCACAATCTCATCAGTTTGATTGGGTCGGTTCTATTTCTCATTCATATGAGGTCACTTAGGTTGGCCAGTTTATGAGGTTGAATCCTCCAACCTTTATAGGCTCTAAGGTTGAGGAGGATCCTCAAGGGTTTATGGTGAGATGGAGAAGATTTTTAGGGTGATGCATGCTACTGATTCTGAAGGTGTAGAGTTTGTTACATATTAATTAAAATATACATCTCATCAGTGGTATGAGGAATGGGAAGAAATGAGGAGTGATAATGTTGAATAGGAGGTATGGGATGAGTTTTTGGGTGCCTTTCTTAATCACTGCTTTCCTCAGGAGTTGAGGAAAGCTAAGGCAGAAGAGTTTCTGAACTTAAAGTATAAGAATATGAGTGTGAAGAAGTATGCTCTAAAATTTTTGCAGTTGTCCTCCTATGCTCTGAAGTTAGTAGCTAACATAAGGTCCAAAATAAAGAAGTTTACTTCTGGGTTGTCCCGTGATTTAGTATTGGAGTGTAAAGCTGCGATGTTGAATAATGATATAGATATATCTAGGTTAGTAGTTTATATACAGCAGATAGAGGACAATAAAAAGAATTAGGTAGAGATGGGAGAAAGGCAGAACAAGAAGTTTAGATATTCAGAGCAAGGTATAGGTCAGCAGAATAGTGGAGAGATAGTAGACAGTGAACTAAGAAGAAGAATTGAGGGAATTCTTATTCAACGGCTAGTGATCCTTATCCTAAGTCTTCTGGTGATCGTTCTTTCAGACTAGTAGTGATCCTAAGGCATCGGGTGTCAGTTTCAGGTTAGTAGAACTTAGTCAACCCTATTTTATCCTCTTTGTCAAATTTATAGACAGCTACACCGTAGATATTGTGAAGAGGGGAGGAACTTGTGTTTCAATTATGATTAGCCTAGTCATCTGTAAAGAAATTACCCTATAGCTAAAGTTGCCACTAGAGCTAATAAAGCTTCGATCGCTGCTTCTTTAATTCTGGCACCCAAGGGTGCCACTTTTGGTATCAACACTGGCCGAAATTATCTCTACACATTTGTTACTCACCAGGAATCCAAGGCATCCCCCGAAGTTGTTATTGGTATGTTATAGCTCTTGTCTTGTGATGCTTATTATTTGCTTGATCTGGGTTCTATCTTATATTATGTGACCCCTTATGTGGTTGTACAATTTGGTTTTGGTCTTGAAAGTATTTTCAACCCTTTTTTCTATTTCTACTCCAGTGCGTGATTCTATTATTGCTAGAAAAATCTATAGGGGTTGTGTGGTGTCCATCTTTCATAGAGAGACTTGGGTGGATTTGGTTAAAGCTTGATATGGTGGGTTTTGATGTGACGTTGAAGATGGATTGGCTCCATTCGTGCTATGCTTCTCTGGATTGTAGGACCCAAAAGGCCAATTTTCAATTTCCTAATGAATCTGTGATTGAATGGAAGGGGAATTCCTTAGTAAAAAAGGGGAGGTTTATTTCCTATATTAGAGCCCATAAGTTGATTTATAAAGGGTGTCTATATCATCTAGTTAGGGTTAAAGATTCTAACTCTGGAAGTCCTTCTTCGTAATCTGTCTATATGGATAGTGAATTTCCTGAAGTATTTCCCGATGATCTTCCTGGAATTCCTTTCGATAAGGAAATATATTTTGAGATTGATCTTATACCAAATAATCCTATTTCTATTCCTCCTTACAGGATGGCTCTAGTTGAAATAAAAGAGATAAAGGAGCAATTAAAGGATCTTCTTGATGAGGGATTTATTTATCCTAGTAGTTCTCTATTGGGTGCTCCTATACTTTTTGTGTGAAAGAAAGATGGATCTCTTCGGATATGTAGACTATCATAAGTAGAATACGGTTACAATAAAGAATAAGTATCCTCTTTCTAGGATTGATGATCTTTTAGACCAGCTTCAGGGTGCTAGGTATTTTTCTAAGAATGATCTTCATTTAGGCTACATCAGTTGAAAATTAGGGAGGTTGATATTCTCAAGACTATTTTTCGAACCCGGTATGGCCATTATGAGCTTCTAGTTATGTCATTTGGATTGACTAATGTTCTGGCTGCTTTTATAGATCTTATGAATATGGTATTCAGACAGTTCCTGGATTTATTTGTTATAGTCTTCATTAATGACAT
>NC_061119.1:167871934-167879116 GCF_002878395.1 Capsicum annuum
ATGAATGCTATGACCATTCTTGGGCATGTTATTTCTAATGAGGGGATAAAGGTGGATCCACAGAAAGTTAAGGCAGTTAAGAAATGGCTTAGACCCATGACTCTAACCAATATTAGGAGCTTCTTGGGTTTGGTTGGGTATTATAGGATATTTATGAAAAGTTTCTCCTCTATTGTTGCTCTGTTGACAAAGCTAACTTAGAAAAAGGTTAAGTTCTTGTGGTCCGATGCTTGTGAGGGTAGTTTTGAGAAGTTGAAGGATAAGTTGACTTTCGCTCTAGTTTTAACCCTACCCGAGGGTACTAATAGGTTTGTTTTGTATTGTGATGTATCTCGTGTAAGACTGGTTTATGTTTTAATGTAGCATATTAAGGTCGTGGCCTATGATTCCAAGCAACTTAAGGTTCATAACAAGATTTATCTGACGCATGACCTAGAGTTGGCAGCGGTGGTTTTTGCTTTAAAGATCTGGTGCCATTATCTATATGGGGTGTATGTAGGTATACATATATTCCGACCATAAGATCTTGCAGTATGCATTTACTTAGAAGGAGCTATATCTCAGGTAGAGGAGGTAGCTCGAGTTACTTAAAGATTATGAAATGATCCTTCACTATCATCCAGATAAAGTTAATGTTGTTGTTGATGCTCTTAGTAGGTTGTCTATGGGAAGTTTATCTCATGTGGATGAGGAGAAAAGAGGATTGGTGAAGGATATTCACAGATTGGCTAACTTAGAAGTCCGTCTCTTGGACTCTGAGGATGTGGAAATGATTTTTCAAGAGTGGTTAAATCATCTCTTAGTGTTGAGGTGAAGGAGAAGCAGATTTTGTATCCAATACTTATGCAAATTAAGGATGATGTGGTAAGCAAAATATTATGGCATTTGAGATTAGGGAAGATGGCATTTTGAGGTATCACGGAAGATTGTGTTTTCCTGATTTGATGGGTTGCGAGTAAAGATTTTGATTGAGACTCGTGAGTCTCAATAAATAGTTTATCCGGGTTCGACTAAGATATATCATGACTTGAAAAAAATCTACTGGTGGAATAATATGAAGAAGGATGAGGCAAATTTTGTAACTAAGTATATGGTTTATCAACAAGTCAAGGTTGAGCACTTGATGTTGCACGGTATGTCTCAAAAGATAGAGTTACCCATGTGGAAGTGGGAGATAATTAATATGGATTTCATTATGGGTCTTTCGCGATCTTGCAATCAATATGATTCGAGTAGGGTCATTATGGATAGGATGACTAAGTCTGCTCATTTCTTGCCTGTGAGGAGTAACTACTCAAGAGAGTATTATGCTAAGTTGTTCATTCAAGAGATAGTCAAATTACATGGAGATCCTGTGTCCATCATTTTAGACCAACGTAAACAGTTTTTTTCTCACTTTTGACATTCATTTTAGAAAGGTTTGGGTACTTAGGTGATCCTTAGCCCTTCCACCCTCAAACGGATGAACAAACAGAGTAGACTATGTATACTCTGGAGGATATGATAAGGGTTTGTGTGATTGATTTTAAGGGAAGTTAGGTGGATAATTTGCCCCTTATTGAGTTTGCGTATAGCAATAGTTACCATTCCAGCATTCATATGGCTCCTTTTGAGGCTCTTTATGGTAGGAGGTACAGGTTTCCTATTAGGTGGTTTAACATAGGTGAGACTAGATTGTTTGGCCCTGACTTGGTTCACCAAGCCATGGAGAAAGTGAAGGTGACTAGAGAAAGACTTAAGACTGCCCAAATTTGCCAAAAGTCTTATGCGGATGTGAGGAGAAGGGAGTGCAAATTGGACGTAAGTGATTGGGTATTCTTAAAGGTGTCTCCTATGAAAGGATTCATAAGGTTTGTGTAACACCCCATATTCAAGTACGTGTATTGGCGTGTTCAAGTTCGTGTATTGGTCTTATTTATATGGAATTAATTTTTTTATTTTATTTATACCTGAATTTGCCCGTCGATGGTTCTATGCGAAGGTTATTGAATAAGCTTTCTAATGATATTAATATTTCCAAAAATAGATAGGTTTCAGATATAATCGATCATGTTCGAAACTATAAAATGGTGGCCGAGATATTTGGGAATAGTAAATGTGCAGGAAAATTTCCTGCACAAAAACTACTGAGGCCAGCCGAATTTTTGGGTCAACTTCGAACGATCATAACTCCCTTAATATAATGAACTAGGAGAGCTGTGACTATGAAAATAAAGATCTTTGAGTCTTATTTCCAATGAAATTGGTTTCATCCAAATCCAACGTCTGAGTAAGGAGTTATACTTGTTTTACTTCAGCCTATCAAAACAGATTTTTAGGGTCAACTTCAAACAACCATAACTCCTTGTAAATGACAAACTGGGTGGCCTACTTTATATGAAATGAAAGCCCTTTGAATTATCTTCCATCGATACCAATTTCACCTAAATCCGATATCAGAGAAAAGAGTTATGATCGATCTACTTTAGCTTATCAAAATAGTCCACCAAAGGACAGATTTGACATTATTTAAATTTTAAAGGCATTTTGGTCATTTCCTATTATATTATGGATGGGAATATGTGTATATATACATGTATATGATTTAAAAAACTTATTTGCATCATCAATCATTGAGAAAGAACAAACCCTAGCCAAATTTAACCTTTAAATTACTTTTAATTCAATCGTAGAAATTCCAAAGTAATCCGATAACTGCGTTTGTCATCTCGAGAGCTTCGAACGACACCTATTATTTGTGCAAAAAGGATTGCATAATCAAGAGGTGAATTCTAAGGTATGAATATTGTTTGCCTTTGTTCTTTTCCATATGTATATGTGTGATAGAGGATTATATGTATTGGTTGTTATTGAAAGGTGATGGAAATAAGGTTATGGACTATTTTGCATGGTTTGGTTGTATTGAATTATGGAAGGTGGATATGGTAATTGAGTTATGGAAGGTGGATATGGTGATATACTATTGAATTGATGATTATTTATGTCTATGGCTCAATTTGGTTTAATGGATTGGTTGGAAGGATAAATGAATCCAAACTTGATAGTGGAGGATGTTGTATGAATATGCATGGCATTTGAATGTAATTGGAGTATAAGAGGGTTAAAGTAACACCCTTTATGGTGTAATTAAGGTTTACTACTTAACCACTAGTTTGGTGAATTCAAATAACTGAATTGTGACGTTTGATTTCTAATACTAGATTGCTATATATGGTCATTGTAGATAAGTAATTTGAAAAGACGGGAAGTCCATTTGGGACTAGTTTTGAAGGTTGACAGTCAGGTATGTAAAGCATACTCTATATCATATCTTTGGCATGAAAGTGAACAATTGTTCTATTAAGAAAGTTTTCAAAGTTATTCAATAACATGTGATCCATAATGGTTTTGTATGATGTCCTACATAACCAATGAACTTGTTTCCACCCTACAAGATGTCAAGACATTTCAATACTTACTTGTCTTCCAAATCTTACATGTTTATTGCACTAATGAATGTTAGAAGGTATCCGGTTACTCAAACAAGATCCATGTGCTATTATGACTCCAAAATATTTCATTGATATAGCAATAAGTTCCTACTTCTTTGTTATGGCATTGATGACTCTAAAACACTTCATTGATGTGCCAATGAGTTCTTACTTCATTGTTATTGCATTGATGGTCTATTTATAGGTCTCTTATTGATGTATCATTGTTTCAAAGTACCAAAAATGTGGTGGCAACTGAAATAACAATCTCAAAGATTAATTGAACTAAGTGATGAAAGTTCTCTCTTATCGGGTGGTATCCCAGGGGCATAAACCTATCATGGGTCGATCCCTATTTATGTGTTTATAGGTGGTATCCCAGGGGCATAAGCCTATCATGGGTCGATCTCAGTTGATATATACTGGAGGCAGCCTAATGGTCACAGTACAGTACAGTAATGATTACAAAGATGATAAGAACAAAGGTAAAGTGATTGAATAAATACAATGTACAGGTTGTCACAAGTTCTAATAAGTGTGGTCCACTTCTATTACGATTTATTCACTTGTTTCTGATTATTATTGAACTCCAATATTATATGTGATTATCTATAGCTTTACATACTCAGTACATATTTCATACTGACGTCCCCACGGGGGACCTATATTTCATGCTGCAGGCATAGGTACCTTAACTCATACACCGCACAAGTAGGAGCCAGGATATCCAGCTACTTTTGGTGAGCTCCAATTTGCTTCGGGGCTTTCTGTGTCATATCCAATCACTTTTAGTGTTGTATAGAAGTTAGTTATATGGCGGGGTGTGTCCCGACCTTAGTTAAACTCTGTGTATTATCTAGAGGCTTTGTAGACCTAATGTACAGTCAAGGTGGTGTTTTGTTAATAGATGTGATGGCTCCAACGGCCAAGTATTGTATATACATATATATGTGTGCTCGAGCTTATACAGGTGATTATTTCTTTTTATATGCGACATGATGTTGTTTGAATTTTGGGTTGTCATAGAGGTATGCATGGGAAGTATAAGGTTATGAGTTAGTTCTCTCGGGCCTCCTCGATTACGGGTGCCAGTCTGCCCTAATAGGATTTGAGGCATGACAAAAGTGGTATCAGAGAATTTCGTCCTAGTGAGTCTACAAAGCCGTGTCAACGTAGAGTCTTGCTTATCAGTGGGTCATGCACCACATCTATAAACAGGAGGCTATGGACATTTAGGAATTGTTTTTTTTTTCATGTCTTAGATCGTGCGATAGAGCCTATATTGTATATGAAGTCATATTTGACCACTGAATCCGTTTGTTTCTCTTATTATAGTAATGATGCCGGTTACCAGAAGCAAGAATATTGGTAAGCAAGTAGATATGGCTGCCGAAGAGGGGACTAGTAAGTCACCCACTATACCAGCTAATCAAAGTGAGGCTCAAGCTGAGCATGCATCAGAAACTTCTTCCAATCCAGAAGAAATAAGGGGGAGTAGAACTATATCCCCAGAGCCACCTATTAATACTGTTGATCAAGATCTTAGAAATACAGTGCAAATTTTGACTCGTATAGTTGCTGGGCAAGCTCAAGGGCAAGCCATTCCTACCACGGGTCCTAGTGGTACAGATAGGGCGGCTAGCCTTCGAACACAGGATTCTCTTAAGATTGATCCTCCCACTTTTACTGGATCATATCTTAACGAGGACCTACAGGACTTTATTGATCAAATTCAAAGGGCCTTAGATGTTATGCATGTAATGGGTAGAGAGACAATGGAGTTAGCAGCGTATAGATTTAAAGGGGAGGCTATATATTGGCACGAGGACTGGAAATGATTTAGAGGTATTGATGCACCCTCAACTACTTGGAAAGAGTTCAAAGAGGTATTTCTTGATCATTATCTACCATTGGAGATTCGTCAGGCCCATGCAGATCAGTTTTTAAATCTTTATCAGGGGAATATAAGCATAAGAGAGTACAGTCTCCGATTTAATTCCTTATCGAGATATGCTCTTAATGTTGTAGCTACTATGGATGTAGAGTTCATCAATATGTGGATAGGCTGGATCCATATCTGGTTAGAGATTGTACTATTGCCGCTTTGAACAAAGATATGGACATAGCGAGGATCCGAGCTTTTGCATAAAAAATGGAAGATCGGAGGCAGAGGAGAAAAACATAAGAATTAGAAAGAGGATATTCCAAGAGAGCCAGATCTATAGGGCAGTTCATGGCATCCTAAGGAGGGTTCAAACCACAGTTTTCTGCTAGACCACCTAGTCTATTATGTTCTTATTCTGCAGCTAGTGCCCCACCACAGTTCCAAGGGTCCAGTGGAAATCAATTTGGGCACAGAAGTGAGAGTCAGAGTTTTCAGACAGTAGGGTACCAAGGGCAAGGAAATATGAGCCAATTGAGACCTCCTCGAGAGCCATGCAATAAATATGGAAGGTATCATTTGGGCGCATGTCGGCTGGGGACCAATGTTTGCTTTTGGTGAGGTATGTCGGGGCATATGATAAGAGAATGCCCATGAAGGGGCATAGGGGGTATGGCATGACCTACGGGGTCATTTGTTGCATCATCATCATTGATGCCTTATTCAAGAAGGGGTGCATAACCAATGGGTCATGTTAGAGGTGATAGAGGAGCCACAAGTTCTAGCGGGACTCAAAATCGTACATATGCTCTAGCGGATCGACAGAATTTAGAGGCTTCCCCAGATGTGGTTACGGGTACGTTGTCTATCTTTTCATTTGATGTATATGCCTTAATTGATCCCGGTTCTACATTATCTTATGTTACTCCATTGGTTGCTGGAAAGTTCAAAAGAATACACGAACTGTTAGTTAAGCCATTTGAAGTGTCCACACTAGTTGGGGAATCTATTATAGCTAGAAGGGTTTACCGAAACTGCATAGTAACTGTTTGTGGTCGTGATACGATGGCTGATCTTGTGAAGCTAGAAATGGTAGATTTTGATATTATAATGGGTATGGACTGGTTGGCGTCTTGTTATCCCACAATTGATTGCTGTACGAAAAAGGTATATTTCCATTTTCCAAATGAATCAGTCCTTGAATGGAAAGGTAAAATTGGCGCGCCAAGAGATAGATTTATTTCTTATTTTAAGGCAAGAAGAATGATTTCCAAGGGATACATATATCATTTAGTTAGAGTAAGGAATACAAAAGCGGAGCCACCAACTCTTCACGTTGTTCCGATGGTAAATGAATTTTTTGATGTATTTCCTGAAGATCTTCCAGGTTTGCCTCCTGAACGAGAAGTAGAGTTTGGTATTGATGTAATACCAGACACCCAACCAATATCTATTCCTTCGTATAGAATGTCCATAGAAGAATTATGAGAATTGAAAGAGCAATTGAAAGATTTGCTAGAGAAGGGATTCATAAGGCCTAGTATGTCCCCCTGGGGAGCACCAGTGTTATTTGTGCGTAAAAAGGATGGCTCGCTGATGATGTGTATTGATTATTGGCAATTGAATAAGGTGACTACTAAGAATAAATATCCTCTCTCAAGAATTGATGATTTATTTGATCAATTATAGGGCGCCAAGTGTTTTTCTAAGATTGATTCGAGATCAGGTTACCACCAAGTGAGGGTCAAAGAGAAGGATATACCCAAGACAGCTTTCCAAACACGGTATGGTCATTATGAGTTTCTAGTTATGTCATTTGGGCTAACAAAT
>NC_061119.1:167879216-167879849 GCF_002878395.1 Capsicum annuum
TACCACCAAGTGAGGGTCAAAGAGAAGGATATAGCCAAGACAGCTTTCCAAACACGGTATGGTCATTATGAGTTTCTAGTTATGTCATTTGGGCTAACAAATGCACCCACAACATTTATGGATTTGATGAATAGGGTGTTTAAGCCATTCCTAGATGTATTTGTGATAGTTTTTATAGATGATACTCTAGTCTATTCTAGATCAGAAGAGGACCATGCCAATCACTTACGACAGGCATTGCAGACTCTTCATGATTGTAAGTTTTATGCAAAGTTCTCTAAATGTGACTTTTGGTTAAAGTCGGTGGCATTTTTGGGTCATATTGTATCTAGTGAAGGGATAAAGGTTGATGCTCAAAAGATAGAAGCTGTGAAGAATTGGCCAAGGCCCACAACGTCTACAAAAATTTGTAGTTTTCTCAGGTTGTTCGGTTATTATAGAAGGTTTGTTGAAATCTTTTCTTCCATTTCAGCACCCTTAACCAAGCTAACCCATAAAGCATCCAAATTCCAATGGAATAATTCCTGTGAGAAGAGTTTTCAAGATTTAAAGAACAAGTTGATTTCTACACCCTTCGGTGCCTTCTGGAAGTACCAACACGGGTGTAGAAATCAACTTGTTCTTTAAATCTTG
>NC_061119.1:167882849-167903634 GCF_002878395.1 Capsicum annuum
TTGTATCTAGTGAAGGGATAAAGGTTGATGCTCAAAAGATAGAAGCTGTGAAGAATTGGCCAAGGCCCACAACGTCTACAAAAATTTGTAGTTTTCTCAGGTTGTTCGGTTATTATAGAAGGTTTGTTGAAATCTTTTCTTCCATTTCAGCACCCTTAACCAAGCTAACCCATAAAGCATCCAAATTCCAATGGAATAATTCCTGTGAGAAGAGTTTTCAAGATTTAAAGAACAAGTTGATTTCTACACCCGTGTTGGTACTTCCAGAAGGCACCGAAGGGTATACAGTGTATTGAGATACTTCCAGAATTAGTTTAGGATGTGTATTGATGAAGCATGGTAAGGTAATAGCATATGCTTCTAGACAATTACGACCACATGAGAAAAATTATCGTACACATGATCTTGAGCTGGCAGCAGTTATTTTTACTTTAAAGATATGGCGCCACTACTTATATGGGGTTTATGTTGATATATACTGATCATAAGAGCTTGCAATATATTTTTAATTAGAAGAATCTAAATTTAAGGCAGCGGAGATAGCTTGAACTATTAAAGGACTACGATGTTGGTATCTTGCACTATCCAGGGAAAGCAAATATAGTAGCTGATATGTTAAGTCGTAAGGCTATGATGGCGCCTATAGAAAGGTAAGGGATGATTAAAGATCTTCACTAGTTAGCTAGTTTGGGAGTTCGCCTTCTTGAAACTGCGGATAAAGAGCTTATCGTACATAATATTGCGGAATCTTCATTAGTAGCTGAAGTAAAAGAAAAGCAATATATAGATCCTATTTTATTACAGCTTAAGGAAAACGTTCAGAGTGGTACGATCAAGGCAATTGAGCTTACACGAGAAGGAGTACTTCAGTGCCAAAACTAATTATGTGTGCCGGATGTAAACGGACTAAGAAAGAAGATTATGACAGAGGCATATTGTTCAAGGTAGTCCATTCATCCAGGATCAACCAAAATGTATCAAGATTTGAAAGATATGTATTGGCGGAATGACATAAAGAAGAGCATTGCAGAATTTGTAGTTAAATGTCCAAATTGTCAAAGAGTTAAAGTTGAGCACCAAAAACCCGGAGGTTATATGCAATGCATTGATCTTCCAAGCTGGAAATGGGACATGATCAATATGGATTTCGTTATTGGTTTGCCTCGTACATCCCGAAAGTTTGATTCTATATGGGTGATTGTTGATAGGCTTACCAAATCCGCACATTTCCTACCAGTTAGGACCACTTACACAGTTGAAGAGTATGCAAAGCTATACATTAAAGAGATAGTCTGATTACATAGAGTGTCAATCTCTATTATATCAGATCGGGGAACCCAATTTACCGTAAACTTTTGGAAGTCGTTTCAGAGGTGTTTGGGAACACAAGTGAAGTTGAGTACAACTTTTCACCCTCAAACAGATGGACAAGCAGAACGTACCATCCAAACACTTGAAGATATTCTACGAGCTTGTGTAATAGATTTTAAGGGCAACTGGGATGATCATTTACCTCTTATTGAGTTTGCCTAAAATAATAGCTATCATTCAAGTATCAAAATGTCACCATATGAAGCTTTATATGGAAGGAAGTGTAGATCACCAATAGGATAGTTCGAAGTGGGTGAAACTCTTTTATTCGGACTGGATCTTGTTTATCAATCCATAGAGAAGGTTAAAGTAATTCAGCAACGACTGAAAACATCCCAAAGTCAACACAATTTATATACGGATAGTAGAAGGAGAGGGCTAGAGTTTTCTATAGGTGATTGGGTATTTTTGAAGGTATCACCAATAAAAGGGGTAGTGAGATTTGGCAAGAAAGGGAAGTTGAGTCCACGTTATATAGGCCCGTATAAGATCACTCTAAGGTTTGGACAAGTTGCATATGAATTAGAGCTACCCCAAGAGCTCTCATCAGTACATCCGGTATTTCATGTGTCAATGCTTCTAAAGTGCATCAAAGATCTATCACATATCACTTCTACTGAAGATGTACAAGTTGCAGAAGATCTTACCTATGAGGAAGTGCCTATTACTATTCCAGATCGCCAAGTTAAGAAGATGAGAAATAAAGAGATAGCATCTGTGAAAGTACGTTGGAGAAATCATCAAAGGGAAGAGATTACATGGGAAGCTGAGAAAGTAATGAAATCTAAGTACCCTTATTTGTTCAAAGATGAAAGGAAGTTCAAGAAACGGAGTTATAACATTAACAAGTAAGTTTTTTATATATATGCATAGTATTTATGTGATGATATGAATATTAATGATGGACTTGAACTTGTTTCGGTTGAATAACTATGCTAAAATTCGAGGACGAATGTCATAAAGGGGGAAAGGATGTAACACTCCATATTCAAGTACGTGTATTGGCGTATTCAAGTACGTGTATTGGACTTATTTATATGGAATTAATTTTTTTATTTTATTTATACCGGAATTTGCCTGTCGATGGTTCCATGCTAAGGTTATTGAATAAGATTTCCAACGATATAAAAATTTCCAAAAATGTATAGGTTTCAGATATAATCGAGCACGTTCGAAACTATAAAATGGTGGCCGAGATATTTGGGAATAGTAAATGTGCAGGAAAATTTCCTGTACATAAACTACTGAGGCCAGCCAAATTTTTGGGTCAATTTCGAATGACCATAACTCCCTTAATATAATGAACTGGGAGAGTTACGACCTATGAAAAGAAAGATCTTTGAGTCTTCTTTCTAATTCAATTGGTTTCAACCAAATACAACATTGAGTAAAGAGTTATACTCATTTTACTTCAGCCTATCAAAATAGATTTTTAGGGTCAACTTCAAATGACCATAACTCCTTGTACAGGATGAACTGGGTGGCCTACTTAATATGAAATGAAATCCCTTTGAATTATCCTTCCAAAAATATCAATTTCACCTAAATCTGATATCAGAGCAAAGATTTATGGTCGATCTACTTTAGCTTATCAAAACAGTCCACCAAAGGACAGATTTGACATTATTTAAATTTTAAAGGCATTTTGGTCATTTCTTATTATATTATGGACGGGAGTATGTGTATATATACATGTATATGAGTTCAAAAACTCATTTTCATCATCAATCATTGAGAAAGAACAAACCCTATCCAAATTTAACCTTTAAATTACTTTTGATTCAACCGTAGAAATTCCAAAGTAACCGATAACTGCGTTTGTCATCTCAAGAGCTTCGATCGGTACCTATTATTTGTTCAAACATGATTTCATAATCAAGAGGTGAATTCTAAGGTATGAATATTGTTTTCCTTTGTTCTTTTCCATATGTATATATGTGATGGAGGATTATATGTATTGGTTGTTATTGAAAGGTGATGGAAATAAGGTTATGGACTATTTTGCATGGTTTGGTTGTATTGAATTGTTGAAGGTGGATATGATAATTGAGTTATGGAAGGTGGATATAGTGATATACTATTGAATTGATAATTATTTATGTCTATTGCTCAATTTGGTTTAATGGATTGGTTAGAAGGATAAATGAATCCAAACTTGATAGTGGAGGATGTTGTATGAATATGCATGGCATGTGAATGTAATTAGAGTATAAGAGGGTTAAAGTGACACCCTTCATGGTGTAATTAAGGCTTACTACTTAACCACTAATTTGGTGAATTCAAATAATTGAATTGTGACATTTGGTTACTAATACTAGATTGCTATATATGTTCATTATAGATAAGTAATCTGAAAAGGCGGGAAGTCCATTTGGGAATAGTTTTAAAGGTTGACAGTCAGGTATGTAAAGCATACTCTATACCATGTCTTTGGCATGAAAGTGAACAATTGTTCTATTAAGAAAGTTTCCAAAGTTATTCAATAATATGTGATCCATAATGGTTTTGTATGATGTCCAACGTTACCAATAAACTTGTTTCCACCCTATAAGATGTCAAGACATTCCAATACTTACTTTTCTTCCAAATCTTACATATTTATTGCACTAATGAATGTCAGAAGGTATTCGATTACTCAAACAAGATCCATGTGCTATTATGACTCCAATATCATATGTGATTATCTACAGCTCTACATACTAAGTACATATTTCGTACTGACATCCCCCATGGGGGACCTACATTTCATGCTGCAGGCACAGGTACCTCAGCTCATACACCGCATAAGTAGGAGCCAGGATATCCAGCTACTTTTGGTGAGCTCCAATTTGCTTCGGGGATTTCCGTGTCATATCCAATCACTTTTGGTATTGCATAGAAGTTAGTTATATAGTGGGGTGTGTCCTGACCTTAGTTAAACTCTGTGTATTATCTAGAGGCTTTGTAGACCTAATGTACAGTCAAGGTGGTGTTTTGTTAATAGACGTGATGGCTCCAACGGCCAAGTATTGTATATACATATATATGTGTGCTCGAGCTTATACAGGTGATTATTTCCTTTTATATGCGACATGATATTGTCCGAATTTTGGCTTGTCATAGAGTTATGATGGAAAGTATAAGGTTATGAGCTGGTTCTCCCGGGACTCCTCGATTACGGGTACCAGTCCTCCCCAATAGGATTTAAGGCATGCCAGTTTGGGAAAAAAGGAAAGCTCAGTTGTAAGACCCCATGAGATCCTAATCTCATTTCAGCTCACTCTTGCATGTAAAAAGGGGTCGAAGACTTAGAATATTTAACAAGTGTTAAGACTTAGTCAATTCTAAAGCCCTCAAACTTCGATGAATTAATTTTTCACCTTCCTGACATCGGAGAGTTAGTTTTTAAGTTGATTCATAATCGGTGAAGTCAATAGTACATCTCGGGTGAGTTCTGGAATTTTTGGACAAACTTAAGGGCATGTTTAGACTTCTAAAACAGCAGCGGATGGTATTAGCCCGCGGCGCCTTACCCAGTCTAATATTGGGGGAGCCCGCAGCGCCCTACCCAATATGGTCCATACATTTTTTTCAGTTTTGTTCTACATTTTTTTGTGAAAATAGGTCATTTTTCCTTCACCGAATAGGTCCATAACACGGGATTAAAGCCCTAAATGGTATATTTGATCATCTTTTACTCAAACTCTCTTAATTGAAAACCATTCTCTCTCAAGAACAAACCCTAGCTCTTTAAGATTCAAGTTCAAGTTTCAATAAAACTACTAAGAACCCTCACAAATTCTTCAATTAAGGTATGTTAGATGTTCATCCATGGGCCCTTTTCACCCATGAAGTCCAAGAACCCAATATCAAGTTTAAAAGTATGATCTTTACATATTTTTATGAATTATGTCCATGAACTTTCATGAATTTAGAATTTTAGATCATGTTTACTCGAAATTGTTGTCATGATTAAACCCTACATGTTTGAATGGTGTTGTTCACTGATGTAAGCCTTAATTGATGATTTAGTATCAAAATCATGCTACAAATACTACATGTTTAAGACCATTCCCATGTTAAGCCATGCATTGCAAGTATTTGATGAAATGCCTCAAAGAATGAGTTTTGAATATGGACTACATGTGATGTCCTCAAAGTTTTAGTATGATCATGTTGTTAATGTTATCGAGTCCTGGGGGTATGAATACCTAAAATTTAGCTGTCTTCATACTTCAGTGTCCTCAAAATGATTTTAGATAAACTATGACCATAGTTAGTTTCTTAATTATTATTATTTAATGAGCACTAGCAGAGCTCATAATCAGTTAAACTCAGTTCAGTCTAATAGTCAGTGTCATTCAGTTGGGAGTAACACTTAGCACCGAGTGAACATAGGGATGACGTCTCTCTTGACAGTAGAAGTGAGGCATTTGTCTCCCCTATCAGTAGGCATGAGACGTTAGTAGCAGTCTCTGAGTTTCGGACCTACAGCGCCACCGTAGACTTTGAGGGGTCCCCCATCAGATAGCCATGACACCCTAGTTCTTTGGGACATCACATTAGTGGAACCACGTAGCCATTGTTAGTACCTGTGGCACGATACTGACACTATTCCAACTAGGGTTACAGGTTGGACCCTGATAATATATATTGGGGCATGTCAGTTATAGCTAGCTCCCACAATTTCAGTCTAGTCTTTAGTATAGTTTAGTTTAGGTTTTTTATTGACCGTAGCATACAGTTATCAGTTGATTAGTCATCAAATTTTAGTGCTTTCAGTTCACAGACTATTTCAGTATTGTGTCATATGCTTGGTCATACATCCTTAGATTTTACAGTTTCTATGCATGTTGTTCATCAGTTATCTAATGTTATTCATTTAATCAGTTATTATACATGTACATGAGCCATGCATATTAGCCTAACCTCATTTAGTATACCAGTACATTCAAAGTACTGATCGTATACTCATTTTTTGCACTATGTGTCTTATATCTTAGGTTCGAACTCTCAGGTTCCCGATTGCACTTAGATATTCCAGCGCATCAGCAGCAGTAGCAGTGGTGAGTTCTTATACTTCTAGGACCAATTTTGTTATTTTAGTCTTTCAATCTAGTAGTCAGTCAGAGTTAGTTGGGGGCTTGTCCCATTAACTTCACATTCAGTTAGTTTATAGGCTTTCAGATTAGTACAGACAATTAGTCAATTTCAGTCGATATTATTGGTCATTTTTATTAGTATTTCCAGTCTATTGGTAGACATTTTGGAACCATGATTCAGTATCATTTTCATTTATTAAAACCTTATGGAGTTTTAGTTAAATTCCGCATAGGTTCTTTGTTATTTTATTCAGAGCTCACAATAGATACCAACATGGGTTAGCTTGTGGTCCTTTGGGGCTGTAGGCACCGTGTCGCATATAGGGTGTACTTTTGGGGTATTACATTAGTCCCCAGTATATTGGTCCATATCAAGTTGTAAGAAGGATTAGGAATGTCGCTTATGAGTTAGAGTTACTAGAAAGGTTGGCTTCTATTCACCCTATTTTCCATGTGTCTATGCTGAAAAAGTATGTGGGTGATCCTTCCTTGATAGTGTTGGTTAAGGATATTGGTGTTATGGATTCCTTGTCTTATAAGGTATCAGTTGAGATATTGGATAAGCAAGTTCGTTGATCAATGACGAAAGATGTAGCTTTGGTAAAAGTCCTTTGGAGAAATCAAAAAGTAGAAGAAGCTACATGGGAAGCTGAGGAAGATATGAAGGCCAAATACCCATTCTTGCTTCCCGTTTGGATGAGACTGCTTGAGGTATAAGTTTCGTTTTACTCTTATCATATTTTGAAATTTATCATTTGATTCTGGTGCATTCTTGCTAATGTTTTGGTAAAAAAAAAGCCTAACTCATCATTTAGGGATGAATGATCCTAAGGAGTGGAGATAGTGTAAGGCCCCTAAAAATTTTAATCATTTTATTTTTTACCCTCCTGTATTTATAATGTCAAATTTTGACTTGAATTATGTCTAGGAATGTTAAAAGGGTAATTTGAGAAAGTTTTAAGATTTTCGGAAGGGGTTTGGTGTCATTTGGGACCCCGAGGTAGTGAGGGTTGCGATATTGACTTGCCACAGAGGTTAGCTTCGGCGATATTGGTGTGGTAAGGAGGCTACCTCCACGATAACGGTGTGCCACGCGATGTTTTAATTTTGTCTAGTTTTTGTTTTTCACTTGGGATGAGGGGCTTTTGGGTTTTTTACCCCCTGTACAATCTTTAAACATAAAATAACCTCATTCTCTTCAATTTTTAAAGATCAAATAATTCTCTTTCTCTCTCTCAAACTCAAAACCCAAGAACATTAAAGGGGTTTACAGTAAATTCGGGCTCCAAACTTTGAATTGACTTTAATTTCTTATGTATTTCAGGCATGTATCTCAATTTCAAACTTTAATTTTATATTGTGACACTTATTTAATCATTATCCATGTGTTTTAGATTGATGGATTTGAAATTGGGTTGAGGGATTTTTATTGGTATCACTTGAACTACTTTTTTCATGATTTAAATTAATGATTTATGCTTTAAATTTATGATTTTTGGACTAATTGGGTAAATTATTATGGAAATTGAAATGGGGAACATGGATTTTCCCAAATTGATGACTTTTTGGCTTGGTAATGGCATCAACCCCAACCCATTTTGTAAATTTGGTTTTTGAACATGGATAATTGCGTAATTCAACTTATATATGAACCCATTACATTGCATTAATGGATAATTGGTTTAAATAGATTTCAAAAGTCCTTGGTGTCCATGGTTTGAATTTAAAAATAGAACTTGAGAGCGAATGGTGACATTGATTGGTTTGGCATGATTATATAAGCTTGCAATCATAATTGGTATGACGATACCAAGTGATAAATGTCTTAATATAAGACTTCTGGTTAATGGTTGGGCTTATGTGCAAACTGTTTTAAATTGGGCTTAAGAAAATTATGTAGCTCATCCTGAAGGTGTAGTCTCGAGGGAACTAACACTGAAAACTACGTTTGCCGACGTGGGTATCTATATAACCGTGTGCTTAGTTCACATATTATATTTTTGGAATGGCTAGAGTCTTGGTGTCTTTAGCCCTTCCTTCGGATTTCTTGGTTCGTGCAGTTAAAACACATTGGGTCGCTTTCAATAGAGGGAGTTGAACCCGTATAGCTCGTGGGTGCCTTTAGGACGGAGGAGCTATATAGTTCAGGTTAATGGTTTAAACTCACATGTTCATGACCCTTGTTCGTATTCCGGCATCCTATATATGTATATATAATTATTATGCATATGGTTTTGACTTGTTTATGGCATTGACGTTATTTTATCACTTTTTTGGAGTTACATGCCAATGTTTACCCCACTGACAATCCTTGAATGCTACATTGTTTCATGATGTAGGGTCCGAAGGGTTTTTTATTGCACCCGTGCAGCGCTTGGTGGCTGAGTACTCCTATAAATTTGCTGTGAAGTGGTGAGTTTCCATTTTTCAAAAGACCTGGTCATTTCATTAGTTTCATTACTGTTATAGTATTTTGGATTTCCCTTTTGGTCATAGTCAGAGACATATCCCGACTCAGTTGGTATTTCCGTTTTAGAGGCTTTTATGGACTAGTGTGAGTTGGATTATTGGTTTTGTCTCTTAGAACTTTCATTTGACCTATTTATCTTTTATTGATATCTTGATTGGCTTCCGCTTTATTATTATTACTGTGCTCTTGTAGTTAGGTTAAGGGGGTGGGGGGCGGTTTCCGATCCATGCGGTTTCCGATCCATGGTGAACTTGAGATACCCGTTATAACTAGGCCCTGATTCGGGTCGTGACACTATCATACTTTGGTGCTAAATTTACCCTTCTACTTAGAAAAATTGACTAATTATATCTTTCGCCATAGTTTGTGGGGCAAATTCACCCTTGTTGTTAAGAACCATTTCATACGTACACTTTATTAATAGAAAAGCTCAAATCAATGTGAAATGACCCATTTTTAAAAAATAAAATACACCTTAATTTAACCCGTCTGGTTCGACTCAAGCCACAAAAAAAAAAAAATATACGCATACGCCCTTCAGTTCTGTTGGTCAAATTCTTTTGGTAAGATTAAGCCACTAGATATTTATCAGTACATGGCTCATAAATTTTGGCTTGTAGTACCAACTTCAAACTTTGGGACGTTTTCAAACTTTAGGTATAAATTTTTAATTTCAATCCAAATTTTTTTTTAACTAGATTTTAAATATACCCCCCAACAGAATTGCGGGAGGGGTATATTTGTTTGTGTATGTTTTATGGGTCGGATCAGGTGAATTAGATTATGGTGTAATTTATTTTAAAAAATTAGGCAATTTAATGTTGATTTGGTTTTTTTTTAACTAAAGAAAGGGTATATGTGAACAGTTTCTTAACAATGAGAGTAAATATTACCCCCAAATTATGAAAATCAAGAGTAAACTTGGCCACAAAATATGACGAAGGGTATATTTAGCTAATTTGTAAATTTCACCTTAAAGTATGACAACAAGATAAATTTGACACCAAAATAAGATGAAGGGTATATTTAGCCATTTTTTCAAAGTAGATGGGTAAATTTGATCATTTTTTCTTAAATTAAACATATGTAGAATATCCAAAATGATCTTTATTTGTAGTCTGAACTCTTAAATATATCGTGTGGAAAGTTAGAATTTAAGAATTGTCAAAAAGAAAAATAGATACTCTTTTTTAAAATAGATTAAAAAAGGAAATAGGACAATAAATTAAATGAGAGAGTATATATATAGTATATATTAAGTCATTCCCAATGGTCGCCACGCGTAAATTTTGTAATGGCTACATAATCGTGCTTATAATCTCAATTCTCAGTCATGTTAGTATGCAACATTCTGGTACCTCCTCCTTCCCAACATCAGTTTTTCTTATCAGGGAATCAAAATCGACAACTCAAATGTCTACCTGATCCATAATTGAGCAGAAAATAAATTCTATGAGCAGTGAAATTAATTAGATATTTTTTGTTTGAAGAAAGGAAAATGAGACAGAAAGGTGCATATCTATGTTATCAGTTCCTTGGCATTAATATACACGTCTTTGCCTCGCAATTTAAAGTATCTATACAATACTTACTGGTTTTCCTTTGTATAACTAAGTGTGTTTTTCTCTGTTTCTGACACCTTCCTGATTGCTGTTATGGACTTTGAAGTCGTTGAGGATGAAGTATACGTGTCTTCAGAGAGCATGGAATCGTCATTAGCTTTCCATCTTTGCAGGGCTTGAGGAAGGCTCATATTGAAGTCAATATTGAAACTATCGTCTCCAGTATTAGCAGTGGGAGTCCATTGCTCTACCAGAGGAGCTAAGACATTAACCGCGTGTCCCATATCTGGTCTCTGAGATGGTTCCCTAGCTGCGCAATGTCCTGCTAGCTCTGCTACTTTGCATATGCTCTGGTAAGTTTCCTCGTCTGGATCCAGAGTTGGGTCTAGTACTCCTACAATGTTCTCTTTGTTCACAACCACCTTTCTAAACCATGCGACTAAATGACTTCTGTCTTCTGGCAAGTTGTCATCAAGTGCTTTTCGCCCCGTGAGAATCTCCATCAATATCACTCCAAAGGCGAAGACATCAATCTTTGTAGTCACTCTTCCAGTGGCTAGTTCCAACAGACAGAGATGCCATGAGAATTATATATTTAGCATGTGTAAATTTAACATGTATCAACAGCATATATATAATCATTTTCCTAATCAAATACTATGGAAGGTTAAAAGAATCAATTCGTTTTATTAGGGATAGTTAAGCTAGTCGTGCATTTTAACTTAATTATCGAATTAGAACAAGTTAGACATATAGTTACTTTGTTTATTCTATGGTAAGTCAGAGGTTAAATTTGAACTAATTCATGCAATATAAAAGGGGTGTTGTACATACAAGCATACTCTGGTGCAAGATACCCAAAAGTTCCTGCTAGCCTCGTCTCGACAGAGTACTTCCCATCAGGTGCATTTTTAACTAATCCAAAATCGGAGACCTTAGCCCTCATGTCATCATCAAGAAGTACGTTAGAAGGTTTTAGATCTCTATGTATGAAGCTCTGTTGTGCCAAACCATGGAGATACTCTACCCCTCTGGCAACGTCTAGCGCTATTGTTATTCTTTGCTTCCAAGTGAGGGGCAGAAATCCCAATTGATCATGATCGAATAAGTGCTGGCCTAATGTCCCTTGTGGCATGTACTCATATACTAAAAGCCTCTCATATCCATTGACACAAAACCCATGAAGTGCCACCAAGTGTCTGTGCTTAACCTTTGTGAGTACCTCGATTTCAGCTTTGAATTCGTTCAGACCCTTGTTACTCGCTATAGAAGCTTCCATCCTCTTCACAGCAATCTCTGTTCCATGATGGAGTTTACCTTTGTAAACAATCCCAAACCCACCACGTCCCAATATATTTTCTTCATTGAAATTGTTTGTCGCTTCTCGCAGAAGTTCCACTGGGATGGTTACATTCCCACCATCATAAACATATATTTCACTGTTTGCAGCACTACTTTGACTGGCCGCGCTTGGAATTGCTCCATAACCATTTACATTTTTAGGTGAACCATTCTTCAATTTTTGCTCCTTGCCTCTACTCAATTTTGATGTTGGATTACTCTTGTATTTATATATTACCAAGAACAAAATCAGGAGTAAGGCAACAGCAGCAATAACAATAGCAACAACAACCCATGTAGAGAAGGAAGATTTATGTTCATGTTTTGCTGCAGAAGGTGAATTATCTGTCCCACCACCAGACGAACTTGGACTTGATCTTCCAAGTGGAGCACTTGGGGGCAAATCTTTCCCCATAAAGGGATTACCAGACGTTTTCACGATGACATCCGAACGAAATTTTGGGATCTTGCCCGAAATATTGTTGTTGGAAACATCCACAAGCTGCAGCTCTACTAAACTGGCGAGACCGACAGGAATAGGGCCAGTGAGATTATTATCATTCATCACCAATGATTTGAGACCGGTGAGATTAGCAACAGCAGGAGATATTGTACCGACCCAATTCTGTTTTGCAAAATTGATTACAGTCACACTTCCCTTTGCATCACATGTAATATAGTTCCAACCTTTACAAGGATTATTCCCTGACCAAGATTCGGCCAGTGTCATTGGACAACCCACTGCTCCAGCAACATCAAGCAATACAGTTACCTGTGGATCACATGGTCCTGGAACAGGATTACAAAAATGGTTCGTGTTTCCAAGACTCACCTGGACACTTGATTTGAAAACTGGCATTGGACCTAAAAATACGTTATTTTGCAAAGAAACGTTAGCCAGCTTAGGAAGGGAAATTAGAGAAGCAGGAATTGCTCCAGTTAAGGTATTATCGCGAAGCTGAAGATCGACCAAATTATTACAACGAGAAAGATTAGGAATTGGCCCTGTAAACTTATTAACATGGATCCAAACCTGAGTTAACTGTTCCATTGAACCAAGAACATCAATCCCGCCTGAAAGCCCAAACTTCTGGTTATTAAGTATTAAGTTTTGGATGCCAGACTTAGCAAAAGAAGACGGCAAGAACCCCGTAATATTATTATATGAAAGTCTCAAATTCTCCAAACTTGGGAATGACCCAAAAATGTCTGGAATTTGACCAATGATATTAGCATTAGATGCTGAAAAATCAGCCAAGGATGATGAGTCCGTCAAACTATTAGGAATTGTCCATGGAGGAAGACTAGGATTGTCATCAATGCTAAAATGCTGTAAATTTGTTAGCCCCGAAAGGAATTTAGGAGGAACGGACGTAAAGTTATTGTTATCAAGGTGAACATCTTGAAGTGAAGAAAGGTTTGATAAAAGAGGTAACGAACCTGAAAGGCGGTTCTTTTGGATATTAAGGGTTTGAAGATTAGAAAGTTGATTAAGATCTGGTGGTAATTGACCTCCCACTGATTTTGATATGAGATTAATTGAAGAAACCCTGCCTGAGGAGTCGCATGACACGCCTGACCATTTACATACATTGGAACCTGACCAGCCGGCTGGTGTTGGTATAAGAGACTTTGCCAATTTAGCCATGATGGAGGCATCATCGGCGGAACCATCACGTACGACGACGGATAACTCATCGGCTGAGGCAACCAATATGAGGCGGAAGAAGAGGAGGAGGCAGCAGGGAATATTTTCATAGAATTTGTACTTCTTCTTGCCCATTGTAACTTACCTTTCTCTTTTTCTCTCACCTCATTGTTCGGGCAATTAGGGTTTCTGAGCGAGGAGAAAGAGGACAAGGTTTTGGCTTTGTGTTGAATGCTTGAATTAAGGAAGGAAAGCATAGAACGTATGGCATGCATGGCGAGAGATCGTTTATGGCAACTTTCCAAGACTTCCCATAATAGCTTTTGGTTTAAAAAAATAATACTCTGTACTATTCGAGAACGACACCGTACTGCTGATCCTTTTGGTTTAATTTGGGCTCATTTGTTGATGACATGGCGCATTGTCCAAGCATTGATGACGTGGAAAATAATGATTGGTCACCTGGTTCTTTTATTGCGTCGGAGATATGTAGTGGCTTATTTTGGATCTACCCTTGTATTTACTGGGAGGAAGAGAATTCGCAGTGTGAAGAAACGGAATCGACAATGGAATTCGGCCGCGCATTCAATGCCGCTTCAATTTTCCTTGTTTTTCTTCTTCTGGTTAGCGTAGGTAATCTATTCATTTTTGTATGAGATCTGTTAATGAAATCTCTTTTTTTCTTTTCTCTTGAGCTGGATATCTAATACTAAGTCAAACATTGATCGATTTCTATTTTCCAGTTACTGCTAAGAAATCTGGCAATGTTGCGGAGTTGCAGATCGGTGTGAAGGTAAAACTTTGTAGTATTGTATATTACCAATTCCTAAAGAAAAAACCTTGCATCTCTTGCTTCTGGCCTAGTTTTAGTTTGTAGGTTTAAATAAAAAAAATGAAAAAATAGCATAGTTTTAGATTGCACGTCATTTCACTCAATATTCTGTTTTAGACTAGTGATAGATGAAAATTGAATCATAAATGCTCTATACTGTTACCTCTAGCAGAATTGTATAGAGTGAATCTGCTCACGGAGAGAGGGGAAATTTGTGGTGCTTTTAATTAATTCAAGTGAATCCCCTCATTAAGCGTGAATATGCATAAACTGTATTCTCAGTGACCTGAGTGGATAGAGAGCATGAATGTAGAATGAAGATCCAGTCTCCTATGGTGGTTAGCTACGATGACAAGGTGTATTTGACAGAGAACAGTTGGTGAATAGGATAGAATAGATAAGGTTTCTTTCTGTTATGCATATCTTACATTTCATACTTGTCCCTCGTTTAAATAAATATATTTTTCATGCTATGGGGTTCATAACTATGTATTATCTCTCATGGAGTTTGTCAACTGCATGTATTGATGATCCAGCTTGCGGTGAAATGATTATTTTTGTTGTGTCCATGACATTGAAACCTATTTCTCCTTGTATGGAGTGGGGCAGATATTTAAAAAATCCAGTGCCACAGTTATCTGGGGAAAAGCATAAGTTATTGATTCTCTCATGGAATCTTCATGACTACTGCTTCTCAAATGTTTTACTATTATGATGTTACACACTGCATTTGTAGAGTAATCAATCTTTTATGTTTCTCGATGTTGATAGTTATGCTTGCACATCTCCCTCATTTGGTGATTGTGTAGTCTAAAGCACTAACCTATTGTTTTCTTGATCCACCTGTTGCAGCTTAAGCCAAAATCTTGCGACCTTAAGGCTCACAAGGGCGATAGGGTCTCAGTACACTACAGTGTGAGTAGAAATGCTTCTCTACTTTTAACTATTTAAAAGCTCCTAATCGTGGACGGAGGGAAAGTTACCCATGAGAGTGAGGTGCTTCTAAGTTCTTGTGATCCCTACTTGTAGATCAGTAAATTATTGTGCTTGCTCCTTTTAGGTAATGCTTAATTACCTATATCCGAAGGAAATAAAGGGAAATCCTTCCATTGATAACCGGGTTTTTTGTCAATTATGTTGGAGAATTATATTCATGCATATTGGTTTGAATAAGAATGGGCTAGTGAAGAGAAAGATTTCACTTGATTATTCAGATCTTTTCCCTTCTTCATCTGTTTGCAGTCATCTTCCTTGATAAGCTTAGGGAATTCCGGATCCATACTTTTACACTAGAGATAATGTCTGTCATCATACTGTAACATGTCCAATTACAGAGGAGATTCTACTAGACATTTCCTATTCCTGAAACTGCAGTACTCTACATCATCCACCTCCCACTGTTAAGTATATGTCATGTGACAGAGATATTCCTCCTTTTCCAAATATAGGTCACATTAATTGGAACACAGGAAGTATGAAAGAAATGCCATATCTGAACAGAGGAAGTATGAATGAAATGTTATATTTGAACAGAGGAAGTATGAAAGAATCAGGGTGACAGCATTAGCATTGGCATATTTGATGAAACAAACATGAAAGGGTTGCAGAGAAATTTGTTGTATTCTTTAAGGAAGAGTCTGGCTGATTTAGATTTTTCCCAACTACAGGTAACGTTGAAGTGATTCACCCTATATCTTAATGTTCCTGCAGGGAAAACTTACAGATGGAACTGTATTTGATTCCAGCTATGAGAGGAATGATCCCATTGACTTTGAACTTGGAAGTGGTCAAGTAATTAAAGGTTGGGTTGTGATTCCTTAAACCAATGCCCATTCTACACCATTTATTCATTTTGAATCCTTCGGAACTATGGCAAACATGTTATCGTTGCATTTGTGCATTTTCTTTTTCTTCTTTGATGGTTTCCCACTTTGATTACTGGCTGCAGTTATAAGAAGCATATTAGGCGCTAGATTATCGACGACAAGCCACTGAATTCTTGATAAGGATAAGCATGAATATTCGTGTGCAGATGGATGTAGCACTTACAAAACAAAAGATGGCTTAATGTTTTTGTCTCTTGTTTTTCAAGATGATTTGGTTTTTTAATACTTTGTGGGGGGTTTGCGATTTGAAATTTACCCTATACGTTGGAAACTCAACCATTTTCCGTTGATATGTCAAAGATCTTTATCATAAACCAAACAGGTTCAAAGGAATTCTTTCTTCATACCAAAGTAAAATTTGAAAAAAAAAGAGCTTGGTTGTTACTTGGCAAGAGAGAAGAAAAAGGCAAAAGAGCTAGCTTGCCAATAGAATCGACAAACTGAAATCATTACACTGTTGGCCTGTATAATGATATGAGGTTTTTCGTTCCTCATGAAGTATGAAAACTCTTTTTTATTTCCTATTCTTTAAGGTAACACATCTACTCAAGTAAGTAAAGAAAGTCTGTAGTATAAGTTCCTAAAAGCTACATTTATGTTTCTCTATTCTGAATTCCCTTCTATGTTTCAATAAATATCATATTTTTCAGAGTCTACGGTGATACCCCACTAGCTTTATGTTTCTCTATTCTGAATTCCCTTCTATGTTTCATTAAATATCATACTTCTCAAAGTATACGGTGATACCCCACTAGATTGATGCTTCTCTATTCTGAATTCCCTTCTATGTTTCATTAAATATCATACTTCTCAAAGTCTACGGTGATACCCCACTAGATTGATGCTTCTCTATTCTAAATTCCCTTCTATGTTTCATTAAATATCATACTTTTCACGGTCTACGATGATACACCACTTGTGTGATTACACTGGATATGCTGTTGTTGTAGACATATATAGATTTTGACAGAGATATATAGAATATTACATTTTCTGAAAGAAAAATTATGTGAATGATGGTAAGCTATCCTAGAAAGGTTACTGAACAAAAGAACAGAGCAAGCTATGTGATACTGAATGTTGCCTTGCCAGGTTGGGATCAAGGACTTCTTGGAATGTGTGTGGGAGAGAAGCGAAAGTTGAAAATCCCTGCCAAACTTGGTTATGGCGAGAGTGGATCCCCACCAAAGATCCCAGGTAACATCAGCTGTTTTCTAATAACTTGGAAATTCTGCTTAAAGCATTAGCTAAAGCTATAATCCACAAGCATTGGACAATACATTATCGTTTGGTGGACTTATCAACTACTTTTGTGGTGTCTATTTCTGGTTCTGAACAAATAGCTTTAATAGCCTCGCTTCGTTAGCCATAAATGTACTCTCCTTCAGGTGGCATTGCTTCCGTTCCACATAATAGGTTGCATTTGTTTATATTTTTGGAGAAATTGCAAAAGAATTTTGAATACATTTCTGGTTCTGGAAACTTTTTAGGTTGACAAAAAATTGATTGTTTGGTGAATATTTCTTTTTTGTGAATTTTGGAAAATGGGCGATTTGTCAACTCGGATATTTTGCAAAACTTGGAATAAACAAAAATTCAAAAAAATGTTCCAGAATGTTTTCAAATATCGTAAAGTTCTTTCTTCGCCAGAATGATTTCTTGTTTGTTGGGGTTGCTTTTGATTCCCATGTGATTTGCTACAGTAGCTAAACGTGGAAAAAGTTTTTCCTCAAAGGGAAGTCAGATTGACCTCTATATTCTATAAAGCGGATGGGTGTGGTGGGGTTGAGGAGGGGCATTATGTCGTATTCTTCATCATGCGGGTTTTAGTGTTGCTTAAATTTAATGGGAGGCATTGTTTCCAGCTCAAACTATACTCGAAAAGTCAAAGTCATATTTAAATTATACTAATGACCTATTATATATCTAAACTATAAAAAAATGAAACTATTTATACCTTGTTAGGCTACCATCACTTGCATGTGGTGTAGTGTTTTACACGCGCTGCCACGTCAGTAAAAAGTATCACTTTTTTATAGTTAAGGTGTGTAATATGTCACTTATATAGTTTAGGTGTGGATTCGAATTTTCGACTATAGTTTGGGTGGAAACGATACTTTTTCCCTTAATATTTTTAGCCGTTTACTTTTGTTATTTAATAGGCTGGACCCTAAAATAAGTGTAACACACACGCTTTAGAATGGGGGTCATGGGGAGGTAATAATATCACTTTTATATAGTTAAAGTGTGTAATAGGTCACTTATAAAATTTAGGTATGATTTAGACTTTTGTTAACTAGACAACCGTTATGCTGGGCTACAAATAAAATTAGCACATAATTATCTATTCATAATCCATTATCAAGTTCGAGAATGCAATTTTATTGTATTTCTTGCTTGCATTTTGTACTCTCCGTTTGTTTTGTTATCTAAAATTTCCCTTGAGTTGGCTAGCATGGTCTTTCAATATTTTTATATCCGTTCAAACTTAAAGGTGGTGCGACACTTATCTTCGATACTGAGCTGGTTGCTGTGAACGGAAAGAAATCAACATCTGATAGTGAACTGTGATTTCACGATGTCTCTACACACTGCTTCAAATTATTAGCTCAAGAAAGGAGGGAACTTCTAAGGATCTGTTAATGTTAGGCTATCTATTAGTTATATTTGCTTCGTTGATAATTAATATACTGAAGTATTGGTCGCTGCCAAAAATTAAAATTACACTAGTCTTTTGTCACTAGTTCTTTCTTCTGCGAAAGTTTAAGTGGATGGACGTTGAACTCCAAGGATGGTTTTCCATCATCACTTTTTACATTGTGGTACCGTTGGTGGTTTTATCTTTTCCTTTCCTACCTCAAAAAAAAGGGTACCTGGCACGGTAGTGGTAGTGGATGATGTTGTTTATATACATGGATACTGGAATTAAAACCTTTCCATGTGTTACTGCGCAAGGTAATTTAGGAGAGTTGCTTGTACTTCCTCCTTTTCAAAATAATTTACCCTCTTTCAAAAAATATTTATTTCAATTTAGTTGGCCTCTATATGAAATTAAGAGAATTTTATTGTATTCTTTCAATATTACCTCTATTATTAAATGACTACACAGAGTGTGTACATACTCAAATTTATATTTTTAAAACATAATTACTAAAATTAATTTAATAAAATAAATCCTCAATAAATACTTTTTTAAACACAGTGATAAGTCGATGAAGGCCAACTTATTTTGAAGGGAAGTATACAATCCGAAGGATAAAATGATTTAATACAAGTAAAGAAAATGCTACCTAAGATATCTAAATCTATATAAATCAGCTAAAATATTATATGAGGAAACTTACAATTGTATAATTTTATTTTGCACCCCTCAAATTGCAACACAGATAATGATCATCCTTAGCTTGTCATAAAGGTAATCAATTCAAGCTTCATTCAATGTCTTAGTAAATAAATTAGCTAGTTGTGCTTTGGTCTTTACGTAGCTTGTGGGGATCAAGTTTTGTTGGTTTATGATATTTTGAAAATTTTTACTATGAGTGAGATACCCTTGTTACAGAGAAGCACAAGTTGTTCCACTACTTTTTTGACACGTGGATTATGAACCTATTTTTTCAATTGAAAACTATGAAGAAGAGAGAGCATCTTTAATTTTGTGCAAGAAATTGAAAGTGAATTGTGGGCTCTACACAAACTTGAATTAAATGTGAGAAATTATTTAATTAACATTATAATGTGGGCCACCGCATAATCTCAATTCTCCAGCCACTTCTGTTCTTAATAAACCCTTGTTTTCCCTGGCAGTCGTCTTCCAGTTTTTTGCTCATTTCTTTTCATCAACTTTAGATCAATTCATATGTAGAAAATAAATTTTTTAATTTATTTTGTAATTTTACTATTCAATTTTTTAATCCTTCGTGATTTGAGTAAAAATTTAATTAATTAATTAATTGATATATTGATACATTTTTCTGTTTCACGTGATTTCATTAATTTTTTTAAAATAATAATAAGTGAATTGATTGATTTTATAATTATTTGAATGAAATAGAAATGTATCAATTTTTATAAATAATTTAAAATATTTTATATAATTTGTCATCAAACTTTTATTACAGTTAATTTTTATTCTAACAGACTAAAAGGTTTAGGCTAAAACACATTTTTAAAAAATAAATTATATGAATCAAAGTCAATTTATGTAAAAAAAAAAATTATAAGATTTTTATCAAGGTATTTTTATATTTTTTATAAACTATATTCACTTAATTAAATAATATATTTTAAAACATTATTCATAATTAAAAGAAAATTATAGTAATCTTCATGATTACAAGTTTGCAAAATTTCTTCGGGAGAAGGACAAAAATAATTTCTTGCCGAAAATAAAAGACATAAAAATAGCCCATGTTTAAAAATACCACTTTTTGGCCATTTCGCTAGCTAAGCCGCTTTGTTTGACTCTTTTTTTTTATTATTTTTTTAAAATTTTTTTTGCTGATTTTATCCTTTTTGTTTTACTTTTGTTGTTGCTCCTTTTGCTTCTTCTATCATTAATATATAAAGTGTAAAAATTGTAGTTGTTTTTTGTTGT
>NC_061119.1:167906634-167914134 GCF_002878395.1 Capsicum annuum
AAAAAACGAAAAAGGAAAAAAAAGAAGAAGTAAAAGAGAGAAAATAAAGTGGAATGAAAAAAATGGAAAAGAAAAAGAAATTAAAATAAAATAAAAAGATAAAAAATGAAAAAACTAAAAAAATAAATAGTTAGAGATATAAGAGAATGATATTTTGAAGATCATGAAAATAATAATCTTCATATTTGATTTTTGATTTGGAAATGGAATCTACTAATATAAATAAGAGTAATTTATGAGAATTTAATTAGATGGGATGCTTATTGCTTATTTAACTCAACTAATTTGAGTAAAACAAGGGCAATAAATCTTGTTGTGTATATATTTGTATAGCAACAGTTTACTTAAATACAAAATACAGTTTGCTATTTTTCGTAATTATGAAACTGTTGCTATAAAAGTTGCAATTAAGGCTCTATAGTTGTTATTTCTGAAATTTTTCCTTTTTTAAAAGAGCTACATGGTGTCCTTTTCTCAATTTCTTTCTAATGGCAGGGGAAAAAAAATATAAATACCATTGCTAAAGTTTTTTTTTTAAAAGAAAAACAACAACAATCAAATTGACAAATGTGTATTATAATTTTATTTGAATAATTAAAATTTAATTTAGTTTTAATTTAAAAAAAAATTCTAACCAAAATATGAATAATTCTACTTAAAACTCATATATCGATCATAAAAATATTGATCAAAATTCACTAGATGAAAAAAAAAATAACCTTCAATTAATCAGATTAGCTAACCAAAATTTTCAAATATTATTTTTTAAAATTAAATTTTTGTATTCAAAATTTTTTTAAACTATGTCACAGATATAATATGCGAACACTTTTTATAAAGCCTTTTTAAAATGCATAAAATAAACAAAATATTTGGAAGAGGATTGGAAAAAAAATTAAGAGGAAGGAATTAAAAAAAAAGGATAAAAGTAGATGAAAAGAAATGGGAGGAGTCCCTTATGGACTGTGGTGCTTGTCAGTGGGACCACTAGTGTCCATTTGTCAATAAGTTAATGCCTCATACAAGTATGAGTTGACGTATCTCACACATAATAAAATTTTTCTGATATTTCAACTCGATTTCAATTAACATAACGGAATTTTGCACCAGATTAGATTCGATACTTTGATTTTTACTCCTTGCCTATGCCAATTTCTTTTAACAAAAGAACAATAACCTATAGTAAATCTTTCATTAATTTTGGATTCAACCTTGTCAACATCAATGAAGCACTCAACACGAGAATGAATATGATTGTTATACTAATAGCCTGTTTGGTCAAACTTTCTTTTTTAAAGTGTAATTTTTTGGCCAAGCAACATAAATCCCTGCAGTTTGAAATTTAATTACAGAAAATACCAATATTTTACATAATTATTGAAAAATCTCAATTTTAGATCTGTCGAGATACATAATTAGCTCTCAATACATCCAACAAAGTTATATTTTTTTCTTTGTAAAGATACATAAATAGATCTGATATATTTTTTGATTTTGGGTCTGTCGAGAGACATAATACATCCAATGAAGATACATTTTTTTCATAAAAATACATAATTAGCTCTCGATACATGTTTTTCGATTCTGAGTCTGTCAAGATACATAATTAGCTTTTGATTCATTCAATGAAGATATGTAATTAGTTCGGATTTTTGTAATTCCTTTGTAAAGATGGAGATTTGTGTAAATATGATAAGTTAATATGTATATTTATGTTATTTTTTCTATTTCTTAAAAGTAAGGTGTTTGGTCAAGTTTTTGAGAGAAAATAAATATTTTACAGAGTAGCAGAAGTTGTTTTTCAATACAAATAAAGTAGATTCTTCCTAAAATCGCACATTTGAAAGACATTTTTTTTAAACAAAGAAACATTTAAAAACTCTTCTAAAAAGCTTTGTGAAACATTAATTATTGCTCAAAAATATTTTTTAAATAGGGAAGTACATGTATGATCCATAGTCAAACTATTTACAATTAAATATGTCACAACCCAATCTATGGTCTGACCGTGATGGACATATCAAGTCCAACAAGGACCGGAGACCACCCCTTGCTCCTAACCAAACGGGACATAATACCCCTAACAGTAACTGAATTTCGAACATATAACATGATAACATAAGATAAACTTAAAGAATTTAAGACATGTCTATAACCGATAGCTGTTAAGCAACCAAAACAACCAACACCACTACCCAAGTCCACAGTAATACACAAAATCTTCTAACAAATTGTAATACCCCGCAGTTTTGGGCTGGTCTATGAACTATTGTTCTTACGTGTATAAGCTAAGTGGAAGGGGACTAGTTAGATGGTATATGGTGTTCTAAATAGCCAAGTTAAGGAGTTTTGATTGACTGTGTTGAGGCTTTTGATATGATCTTGATTCTCTTGGTCTAGAGATCTAAGTTGGAGATGCGATATTCATAGTCTATGACAGAAGCAATATGGTTTGTTAAGGGTTGAAGATATCCGTATTAAGCGTTAGAATCTAAGTTTGAAACCTTGAATATTGAGCACATAGAAATGACAGTTGAAGCTCTAGATGGTGTGAATTCAAGATGTAGTGATACTCGTGACGATTCGAAGTTAGTAAGTATTCAAGTATTATATGATGAGTATTGGGGCTATAGAAATATAGAGTGTATCTTAGAAGGTAGTATTAGCAGTGGGTTTTTCACTTCCAGGTGTAGCCTTTTGGGTTAAGTTCTATTATTTACGTGTAATGTTATACCCCTGGCTCTACAGTAAAGTAGTTGTAGTTCAGTTAGAGTTTAGTAAAGGGGGTTCCACAGACTTTGAATGATGGCTTAAAGCTAAGAGGGAGATGATACGATGAGTAACCAAGTTAGGCTCTCAGATTCTAGTAGTAATGCCAGTATGAAGTAGAACATCAGAAAGTGGGGTGAGGCTCAACCTATTTTTATTTCTGTATTTTCAGTTATCCTAATACCTACTCATGCCTTACATTTCAGTTCCATGATCATAGTTTAAGTTCATGTATATGATAGAGAATCATGTGCTCTTCCAGTTCCTAAATGAGGAGTTCCAGTTCTTTCAACAGGTGAAATCACATTCTGTAAGTAATGAACTCCAAATTAAGGTCATGCAGCTCATGACTCATGTACTCATGCTTTATAGAAAGCTCAGTTCTCATAACTCCTTCTACACTCCTAATGATCAGCGAAATTCATCTTATAGCGATGTATGCCCTCAATTCAGATCACTTTGATGAATCCATGATACTGATTCTCTATCCTCAAGCCTCAGTTAAGTGTCAAGTTTCGTATAGTATCCTTCTATGCTTTAAGGTCTCATGTTCTAACCTTTTTGTGACTCCTCCTTATGTAAAGATAGTGGTAATGAGTAAATGTTTCTTGTTGATGAAAGATCATTGTATGCTTGTTTTAGATAAGGCTATAAGTGTGAAGTAAGATTAGGGCCAATTCTTTGATACATATCATGGTTAGTTGAAATTTGTGTGTGTATGTTCTTGGGGTAGCGCGTGAGAGTTGTATTGATAGTGGTTTAAAGAATATGTGAAGTATGACTTTATGAGTGTTTGCCTTGAAGTTGATATATGGTTATAAAGATAAGCTTGAATGACAGGTTAGTGAATCCATAGCAAGATTTTAGAGTTAGTCATTTCAGTGGTAAGGCACGTTATGCTTAGGGCGTGAGCTCTAAAAAGATATAGAAGATTGAATCATATGGTTTAGACTAGTATTGTGGTGTGGCATGTTGTATCTTGTGATTTAGAGTTAGGCTTGATCACGGTGAGAGGATTTAATTTACGGTAGACATTAGTTGAAAGATTTATCAATGCCCATGTGAGAATTATAAGTTGAATCAAATGAGTATGGTATTTAAGGGGAATAGTATAGTTAAGGAAGTGTTCGAGGAGTGTTGCTAAGCTTGAAAGTAAGAAGTTACGTTACCTAAGGCCTGGTAATTCTATCCTAGCTTATGAGTTATATGTCTATATTCCATGCTATAGAATAGTGCCACAGCCAGAAGTAGCAACATTTGGTGCATGAGCTGAAGACATGGCAACTGAAACCTTATTAGCCCTAGTAGCAACTTTGACTGATAGACAATGCCATTGCAGGTGGCCCAACCGACCATACTTAAAGCACTTATTCCTCCCCTTCTCACAAAATCTGCAATGCACCTACTTACAAAAATGGAAAGGGGGATAAAATGGGGTTGACTGAGCTCCACTAGCCTGAGACTGGACACCTTATGCCCTAAACCAATTGTTGCTTTGAAAACGACGATCACCGAACGACTTAGGATATGGAGCACTAGCCGTAGAATAGGAATCAGAATTGCCCCATTTCTTCTTAGACCATTTTCCACCATCTCTACCACTCTGCTGCTAACCTTCATCCTTGTCTAAATACCAAAAATTCTTGTTCTATCTTTTACTCATCTATGCTTGCTTCTTATTTTGCTCTTTCACTCGTTGCATATACACCACAAGTCTAGAGATGTCCATATCCCTTTTTAATATGGCGGCTTGCTCTCAAAAATCAAACATGGGACTCAGAAGAAAATTTCCTCATTCTAGACCTCATGCTAGACACTAACTAAGGAGCATAGCGCGATAACTGATGAAACTTCAAGGAATACTCCTTTACTGTCATCCTACCTTGCTTCAATTTCTTTCGTTTCTCAGCCTTCACCTTCCTCAACTCCTGAGGAAAGAAATGATCAAGAAAAGCACTAGAGAAGTCATTCCGTAAAGCAGACTCGATATCATCACCCTTAGATTGGTCCCACTCCTCATACCACTGATATGCCAAATCCTTCAATTGATAAGCAACGAACTCCACACCCTCCACATCAATAGCATGCATCATACAAAAAATCTTTTCCATCTCATCAATAAAACTTTGAAGATCCTCCTCAATCTTCGAACCAGTGAAAGCTGGAGGATTCAACCTCATAAATTGGCCAACTCTAGTGACCTCATACGATAGAGCTACAGAAGTAACATGCTCAGTATGAGAGACCACCAACTGGATAAGTAAATAGATCGATTAGTGAAACTCAGCATTAGACACATAAACTTGAGGTGTCCGAGGTGCAATAGGAGAAACCAGTGAAACTCCACGTGGGGCAGTATAATCAGGAGTTGGAGCTCTAGATCTGGTCTGAACTCCTTAAGTAGTAAGAGCCCCATCGACATTGTCCTCAGACGGGACAAAAGAGTTTTCACGAGTATCAGATCTTTTGGGAGGCATGATTTGAAAAGCGAACATATGGGAATTAGAGGAGATTTCAGGATCTTAGACTCTATAGCCCAAAATAGAACAACAAAAAAGGAAAAAATTCCTAAACGTCTCGTAGCCTTTCCCTTATAAGTGTAGTATGCTACACACCCATAAAAGAGACTCTTCTTGACACGGATTTGTGGATACCCAATGACACCAAACTTAGTCTCTGATACCATCTTAGTCACGATCCGAACTAGGACCTGGCCGTGACGGGCATCTCAAGTCTAATAAGGACCGAAGACCACCCCCTGCTCTAACCAAATAGGACACAATACCCTAACAGTGACTGAATTCCAAACATATAACATTAGATAAGTCCAAAAATTTTAAGACATGTGTATAAACGATAGTTGTTAACCAACCAAAGAAACCAACACCACTACCCAAGTACACACTAATCCACAAAGCCTTCTAACAAACCGAAATCAATAAAGTGTCGAGACATGCCCTCGACTCCGACTCTAACAATGACAATAATAATGTTAATGTGAATTCTTTAATCTAGTTTATAAAATGGAACCAATGGAATAATCAAGTCTTATGGAGAATGGAAGCTCACCACTTTACTGCAAATGACCAATGAATCGAATTGATCCACATGACACTGTGTAGGAAAAGTAGAAGTATCTTCGGTGCCTGCATCATGTGGGGATACAACATTCGAAGACAGTTAGTGGATTGTGCACTAGCATGTAACTCAAGAATAAGGATAAAATAATGACAATTTAAAATTCAATTCAACTCGATGTACATGTTCACATACATGTGTATACATACATAAATACATACATATATATATATATACACTTATATAACATGCTGGAATAGGAAATAAGACTTAACATGTACTTTAAAACTTTATCCTGGATTGTGTAACTTAACCGTCATATAATAGTATCCAAGGGCTATATAGACCCCATTTCTTTCCTACTGGTCAAGCTCCAATGTGCGTAACCGCATGAACTGAAGAATAATCTCATATATATATACGGGGGACTCGAACCTCTCAATCATATACTAAGATGACTTAAACATTCGATCATGTAATGTAATATGGGGGACTCAAACCTTCGAATCATAATAATAATAACGTGGATACGAACCACATGGTCATAAGCAAGGGGACTCGAACCCCAGTCCATTTCTACCCCCTTCCCGACAAATGCGGTTTCCAGTATTGGTCCTTTGAGACCTCCACTTTCACAGCCTAGCTACACAACCATCTCTTAAGCCCCATTAAAATAACTATCACACATTCTCATTCATTGAATCATAATACATATTTAGACATACACTTTTGGTATCGTTATACCAACTACACTTTTAAGGTATCATCAACCTGACAAATCAATTCTATTTAACTTGGGAGAACAACTCCCTTCGTTCATCAATACAAGATAGGGGAATAACGACTCCCTTTGTTCATTAAATCAATGATCATGTTTCAATAACCTCTTTATACCATGAAATTATTTCGAAAATAGTTCAATGCAATTATACTCATGCTCAAAACTGCTTTCACAAAGTTGGGTTGGTGTTGTTACCAATTCAATTGTCAATATTCACAAAAATTTGAAGAAATCACAAACCCTTATTTTTTTCACATACTCATGCATCAAATTGATTTTAAACCACCATTTAAACATAAACAAAGCATATGTAAATATGAAACATCACATAAACAACAATTATTCAAAACCCTCAACCCATGTCCCAAAATCACCATCAAAACCACATGAATAACTATTTAAAATACCTGCTTTTACAAAGTAATAGTTGCGAAGAGTAACATGCCTGAAATACCAAGAGTTATGGATAGAATTTGCCCTTGTGAGCTCTAATTGATGAACTTCTTGGAAACCCTAAGTATCTTGCTTGAGAGAATTTAAGAGTTTGAGAGAGTGTTTTGATTGTGAATAGTATGCTAATGATATCCCAAAGAGGGTTTTAAGTCATAGGGGCTAAGTAGGGTAGGAGAAAAATTACCAGTATGCCCTTAATTAAAAGAATGATAACCAATGCCCAGTCGCTACGGGTGACCTCACGACTCATAGGGTCACCCTACGACTCGGTTAGTCCAGTCGTAGTCTAGATAGTATCTAGGGTCACCCTACATTGGTATGGTTACGAGTCGCAACATATGACTCGTATCCAGTCCTACGACTTGTAACATGCTAGTTGCAGTCACAACGAAAACTTAGGATTGTACACTGATTTCCCT
>NC_061119.1:167919134-167972191 GCF_002878395.1 Capsicum annuum
CCGTTACATTATCAATACATCTATTAAGATAGTCGTTATATATTTATTATTTAGTGACATTTGTTTAGATATTAGTTATGGAGTTCAATGTATAGAATTCAGTTGTTGGAGGTGACCCCCTATGTAAGATTAGGTAAACAACAACACCATACAAAAATTATCTGAATATAAATTAATCATTCTTCAAGATTTTTTACAAATTTATACCCTTTATTATTATCTAAAAATGTATAAGTCTCATTCAAACATAACAGCCTAACCAGATATCCTTCAGCTACTTACGATCCCAAGCGATCTTCAAATTTTAGCTCTATCAGCCCCATTTTATTTATAAATTATATTGCTCTAGTTTTACTTCATATCATCATATCTTATTTTTGCTATGTCCGATCAAGTCAAGAACTCTTACCCTTAAACCTCACTAATTATAGTGATTCAACCCATAGTTATGTGTGAAAATACCTCAAAAATAATTTGTGATAAGTATTAGGCTCAAAATAAACCAAGAAAAACTTACACTGAAAAGAAAAAATAAGAACCAAAAGAAGTGGGCCAAGAGTCCCAAAAAGAAGTTGATCTAAAGTAACCCCACCAAATCCCTATTCTCCTTATTTCCCTAGGTCTCCCTCTTCCTCTAATAACACTCTAAAAAGACCTATTCCTCCAACCATAGGATTTCAAAGGCTAGAGTTCACAAGGGTTGTTAGCGGCACACTTGGAGGGAATTAGACATGGGAATATGCTTAGTATGCACATGATAACTCACTCCTCTCTACAGTATTATGTTTTTTCTAAGAGGTAAGTTATGATTTACTATGTCACAACTAGATTTGGGCTAGATATATCTAATGTTAGGAATAGTGTTGGGAATTTTATGTATTAAGCCTTTTGGCATGAAGATTCGATGGATGGACACGTTTAGGAATCTGGTTAGGATTAAATATATTGTATTACTATACATTATATTGGTATTTTTATTGTGATAAGGAAGGGATAGAGTGCTAGAGAGAATATTCGTAGTTTAACATCTTCTGGGACTTGGATATAGTGGAAAGTTAAATAAGACCATGAGGGATAGAAAAAGGGAAAATTAAAAAACTCAATTGATTCTAGTAAAAGTTGTAAAAGTTTAAATTGCACTAAGGAAAGGGGTTAAATGGTGAATTATGACAAGTTGAAGTTGGTAATGAGCATAAATAAATACTGTGACTGATGACCAGACATAAAATAGTAAATGTTGTAAGGTAAAGAATAAAATTTTCCATTAGAAGAAGTTAGGGAGAATTATATAATAATGCGAAAAACATGAATTTGGATGTGGAAAGAGAAAAATAGGTTATAACTTGAACTTGGGTTGTGGCTGCCCCGTTGGGATGTACGGAATATGATGGTTATGAATACATATGTATAGATTAAGATCTATAATTAAAATGAGCTATGGTTTTGTTGTAATAGTTAGCCTGGCTTAGCCTGTGCTTGTTCATAAACCAAACGCATTTGATTGTCTCTTTGCATGGCTTATGATTTATTGATTTCATGCACACATTCATATGTATTATGATGCTATTGTGGGATGAGGGGTCGGGTACCACGTCGGTAAGGATATGATTTGTTGTGACATGGGTTGGGTACCACACTGGTATAGATATAAAATATTGTGATAATAGGTCGGGAACCATATCGGTATGGATATGAATTGTTGTGATAATGGGTTGGGTACCTGATGTCACAAAAATTATACCTCTAAACAAAATATAAAAGTCACTAATAAAAAAATATAACCCGACTAGGTTGGGTCAATCCCACTGGGAATAGGTTGATATATCAATCAAGATATATGTTAAAGTAATTTATAACAATTTCCAATAAAATAGACAGTGTTTGTAAATAAATAATTTAGTAGGAACAGTTGTTGATTTGTTGGATTTGTAATCAGTATGAGAGAGGCACTAGGATTGTGTTCTCCAATAACTTATAACTCCGCGGGGTTTTTATACTTATCTCCCAGTGCTCGGTATGCAAAATTGATAGGTTATGTGTACTTAGAGCAACCTTATGATTTTGTATAAGCAATATCCTCAAGTAAGTTTTCTCTTCTCTTGAGTTTGCATCACTAACCCATATCTTAGATACCAGATTAACTCCCTCAGATTATCAACTCAAGCTATTAAGTGGAGGTTGGTATCTCCAAGTCTCTATTGTCCATTCCTTTCTTCCAATCCATTACTCATACTTTTATCTAGAATAAAGATAAGGCTATTTCTAACGTTGTACACCATCAAAAAGCAATCAAACCCAAGGAAATAACAATACATACATAACACCAATTGAGAATTACTTCATACTCCAGACATTTCTTCGTTAATCTATCATGATTTCCACAACCCTAGTTGCAGTGTGTAGCTACTCATATTTTCAAGAACACAAGAAGAATTCTGATAAGAAAACATGATTATGAACTTAGAGAAAATAAGATGAAAACTCCAAGATCTCACTTTGAATTAAAACCCTCAAAATCAATGTTTGTACTTACAGAACCAATAAGATGTCTTGGAAGTACTAATAGAATGTAAACTAATACAAAAGACCAAATAAAAGTATTTATAGATAACATAAACCCTATCCTAAATATAACAGGATTTGTTGAGTCAGTTATCTCAGAAGAAAGGAAGGTAAGATCGTAGTTAGATACCACGATCTTTCTTGGTACTCGTTGGTTTAACATGGACTTTTTCATCTTCGGGTCATAGCTGGTATGATGCTTAATATGAGCTCTCATATGATCTTCTTGTACTTTAACTTCTGCAAACTTCAACTTTGGGCCTTTCTCCCACAATATCCTTCTATGATTGTGACATCAATTCATGGTCATGGGAGTCAATCATCTAATCTTCTTCTCACTTTGCTCCTATAGCCATGCTTCTAGTACTTCCTTCCCACGATCAAGTTATTTGATAGTGACATCAATGAATGAGATAGGAAGATTTCGTCTGATTATCTCCTGAGAGTCCATTCTCTAATTAAATCCATGATAGCATAGTATGACCCTAGTTATATTCCACGATTGTGGAATGGGTCATCTGATGCCCTAAAGTCCAACAAACTAGAACTTCCTACATCGGACTTGTTTGACCTGCAAATCCTCAAAAACATGTCATATCCAAATAAAAATACCTTTGTACTCATAAATATTCACAATTTTAAGCGTCGTAACTGTCATAAGTTCACGATGCATCAATACCCTCAACTTAGAACATTTGCATGTCCTTAGCCTAACAAAATACAACTATACTATCATAATGCTTAACTAAGAGAAGAACTAAGATCACTATGGTAGTTAGATTCTTACAAAACCATTTTCAGTATGCATTACCAAAATTCATGTCAACGCCCTCCAATATCATCAAAACATAACAAATCTTTTGTGTACACCAACCACTTACCATACAAAATAAGATTAGGAAATGACATCGCATTATCAACAGACAACCCATATTAAACTAATGACACTACCCTAGCATGCAACAACCACAATACAACCTCTACACCTTCACGACAAAGAAGTCCCTAACAATCAAAATATGAAATAAATGCCAACATAATGACACGACCTAACCGAGGGGCTTATCGTAATGGTCATCCAAGTCCAACTAGGACCGGGGACCACCCCTATTACCTAACCCAACCACCATTAGCTACCTTGATTCAGCTAAATTCCGAATATATAACAAGATAGCATGCTTGGACAAGGACTGACTTTGGGATAGGTCTATTCCTAGATCAACCCTACTAAGTCATCCCATCCACTAAACCGTACCAACTAGACCACTAAGCCAAACCAATACCGAACCAAGGGCCATAAACCAGGCCATAACCAAATGAGATCCATAACATAATATGATTAATCCCAAAAGGAAATACAATGAAACAGTGAGAAATTATGTCCAATGATGTCAGCCCCAATACCAATTCCAATATTAAGGCCAACACCAATACCGATCCCGCTCATTCCAACCCATAGTAGTAACACAAAGCCTCTAACCAAAAGAGTAGGAATATTCTCTTGGGACACGCCTCCAACCATAGCCAAAACCAGTATCCAAAAAATAAATCAAAATGTCTAAAAATATCCATAATATGAAATGGAGCTTTATAGAAGTATGGAAGCTTACCACTTCAATCCAACATCTATCCCTAGTCAATCACTATGTAGGAGGAGTAGAATAGCCGATTCTTAAATAGCATAGGTATACAGCAGCCCGATAACAGGTTAGCGGGTAAACGCTAGAATGAACTCAGGATAAATATAAAATAATATCATTTATAAAACCAAGTAAAAACCATTTATATGCACACAACCATACATATATATAACCATGTCGGGAAAAGGAATCGGGTTTAGAATCCCATTAAAACCATTACCTGGGCTGTGTAGCTTTGCGCTCTTAAACTACCCATGGGTTATATGGGTTCAGCTCTCCCTGCTGAAAGGGCCCAAGTGCATGAAGCCGCACGACTAGGGAATAAAACCTCGAACGACTAGTACATCCACTAAATATAAAGTATGACATCATGCACATGGTCACTTGGACCAAATCCTTCATCGATAAATATGAGTTTCCAGTTTTGGTCCCCCCGGGACCTCTACCTTCCATAGCTTTGCTACACATCTCACCATTATTGCCTAATTAAAACCATTACCAAACAATCAACCAATCCATTAACCATTTATTAACCAAGGACATTAGTAGTGGTATCGTTATACTAATAATAACTTGCAAGTTTTGTCCATAGCCAACCAGGTTTAAGGGATTCCATGTACCCTTCATGAATTCCAATTAACCAAAATCACGACCACTAAAGCTTTTATAATCCATTTAAAACCATTTAATTCATTCATATCATTTAGGGTTCCATTACCAAGTTTAAACCATGCATAAGTTCCATTGAAAAACCCATATTACAGGGCAAACATTGTTAAAGGAATTTTATCAAACGCATTGGGGGCATAGTATTTCCAAAGCCAAAGCCCATTACCAAAGAACCATTCCCATGCAACCAATTATCCAAAACCACCATTAATGCATACAAAAGTATAATTAAAACATAGGAAAACCATAACCAAGCAGTTATAACCAAACCCCCCAAATCATAGTTGAAAACCAAAAATCATACAACAATGAAATCATAATAACATTGTATAAAACCATGCCTTTAATTGGAACTAACAATGAGGGAAGAGAACATGTCTTGATTGACAAAGTAGATGGAGAGAAACCACCAACAAGATCCCCAATTTATTCCTCTAGTTGAAACCCTAGTTTATTTGTCCAAAACCTCTTGAGAGAATTATAGAGTGTTTAGGAAGAGTTTTAAAGTGTTAATGAATAGAATAATAGGGTAAATAACATCCCGAGTGAGTTAAAAGTTGTGGGGCCTTATTAAGGTAAGTGGGGAATATCTAGAGTACCCCCACTTAAGTTGAACAAAAATCCTATCACAGAGGTATGACTGACCCTCACGAGTTATACCCTTTGATACGAGCGGTACCTACCACTCGTATCCTAAACCTCAACCCTTGGACCCAACACTGTCCAGTGTACGATTCATCCTACCCAAGTCGTATTGAAAGCATATGATTTGTAACCTTCACCCGTATCCCTAGCAAGATTAAATCACTGAAGGTTTGAACACTGTCCACCATACGAGTCCCTAGTATGACTCTTACCCTGACTTACGGATCCTGGTAAGCCATTCGTACTCAGATCCAATTGAAGTTACCAAGCGTAAGGTTAAGTGAAGGAACCAAACGATCCATATCCAACCATACGACTCCTACCAGCAAGTCGTACCCATTCTAGTGACCAAAATACATCTCACCAACCAACACTGGTCAGTATACGATTGGACCATACCATTCATACCCCAATATACGGCTTGTACCCATGAGTCGTATTGGGTCCAGAGACCAGAATTCTAGGAAATTTTCTGTGGGTCAAAACCCAGGGTGTTTCACATAGGGACTGAAATAGATCTCTCACTCACACAAAAAAGTCAAGTCGTGCATTTGATACCATAGACTTATCCTTATTTTTTATTCCTTAGCTTTTACATAGTTGGATTAGGATTACTACAAGACTTTTATTGGCTTGTAATGTATGCTTGGGGACAAGTATGACACATATGGGTAAAGTGACTCATTCATCTTCGACATTGCACTATTTTTTACTTCACTTTTCTCATTTCTTTTTATTCTTTTCCCTTTTTACAACTTTTGGACCCCGATTGTGGTTTTATTTTCACAACCTCCTTTTTTTCTTTTTTTCCTTATTTTTTCATTTTTTTCCTTTTCAAACTTTTTTTTTCACTCCATACCACACGACTCCTTTCTTCTTTCACTAATATTTTCTTCATACCTAATATTTTACGCACTCCTATGATAGACACCCTCAACTTAGGTGATTTTCTTGAGTTAAGGTGCACACTGGCTAAGGAGGGACCAGGGCCAAAGCAGATTCATCATAAATAATCAAGAACGTAAAAAAGCTATTTCGAAGAAATGGTCTACTTAGCCTCAAATTTAGTATCAAGGGATATCACATTCATTTGGTTCTTAGGATTTTAGTGGACAATTTTTAAAATGTCCTGTGATCTTTTCCTAACCTCTTATCCTATGACTTCAGCAAGACTAACCCAGCAAGCTTTAGCTCTCTCTCACACACCGACTAGGTAAAAACTCACACTCACTTAGATCAAGGCTATGTATTCATTCACAACCTATTCGATTCATGAAAGTTAGGATACAATTTTAAAGTTCATAATTCTAATTCCATTACGAGATCCAACAATATTCATAGCTTAGCATAACATACAGTACAACACATAAAACAACAATAAATCACCTAAACATGCAAACTCTAACTAAATAGCGCAATCGAGGGAAAATGTAACGCCCCAAAATTGGGTCCCGAGATGTCACCCGGTGCTTAGGGTCACAAGTGACCCCAAGCTAACCCTTCTACTGGCATAACTCATAAGCAACTGAATAAAATACTTAAATCTATATAAAATCAGTGAGACTATAAAACTTTTTTGAACTTGATCAATACAAATCTGTATTTTACAAGATTACAACTCTGCTTTTACCAAAATAAAACTAAAACTGAATACATTAACTCTACTGACTGTCTATGAAGACTCTACTAGTACTGACTTTAGATAGCCGGGTCATGACTCCCAACTATCCCAACTATCCCAACTCAATATGACTGAAATAGAAAAATAAAGAACTGCTCAAACTATCTATCTGGCTCAAACCCTTGAATCAAAAGGATTCATCACCTGCTGACTGGAAGCTGTGAGCTGACTGAATCTGAATGTGCATATTAAGTCTTGTACCTACATTATGAGACAATGTAGAACATAGACGTATATGTGGAACAACACTTTGGGAATGTACTGAGTATATGAGGGTGTATGCAAATAAATAATCAATATCATAAATCCTTATAGAAAATAAGCATGCTAGTATAGATGATTCACATAGCTTGAATTAAAACCATCATAATCATGAATAAGAAAACAGGTAATGTAAAGCACGTGAATCATTGCACTTCATTCTAAATCTGTATTCTTTCTTTATTCTCAAGCTTGTAAGATAGATAAAGTCTTAAAACAATATTTTTCAAAGCATACACTTAATCTCATGAAAACTAGTAACTTCTTTGGAAACTTAAAGATTTTGATACTTGAGAGCCTTAGAAATCTTGGACTCATAGCTTTCAAAATACATATACTTGTATCTTAGATAGAGTGGGGGACTACTTTGGGAGTTTTTTCTAACCGACATAAACCATGTGAGCTACATGGATTCTAACGTCTTACCCACATTGGGGAGAGCTGTTCTATCCTTGCCATCAGATAGAACCTTAACTTTAGTGATTACTATCTTAACTCACTTGGGGTATATCAAGAACCTATGAGGGAACGTAGTTCTGGGGCATGAGACCTCGGAATCAAGCCCAACTCGGTGCTAAATACTACTCCCTAACTTAGCTCAGAACTTTAAAAAATCCACCTTAAAACAATTTAATAATATATATATAATGGTAGCCAAAATGCATCCCTTTACTTCAAACTCAAGAATGTGGATTTCTATCTTAACTTACAATCAAAACTCACTTCTTGATATTCTTTAAAAATCACTAACATCTCATTCTAAAACTCATGCTTTAACCATAAGGTTCAATTCACAACAATAGGACTTGAAATTCTCAAAAAATGATATAGACATTGAATTATGTAACTTAAACCATAAATTGACAATTCAAAACAGTAATATGCATAATAATATTACATCTAAAAGCTTGGGTAAGACATAATTTCATAAAACTCACAATATAATAACATGATAGGAATTCTCCCTGAATTTACGAAATACTTTTCAAAAATATGTAACTTTTGGGCACAAGAACAAAAAGGTATTCTTGTTCAAAACCACATACCTTAATAGACTTGATTTGATGTAGAGAACTTGACTTTGAAACCCTAGGAGATGATCTTGAAAGCTTTCTTGAGATTCTTGGATTGTGATGCTAAACTATTGGTTTCTTTCTTGAAGAGGATGACCTTAATTTGATGTTCTTGGGAACTTTCTTGAACTTCTTGGATTAGAAATCTTAGATTCTTGATTATCTTGAAGAAGGAGTAATGGAGTTTTGAATTTCTTGGAAGGTGATCTTAAGAGGAAACCCTGATATTGTTCTTGTTAATAAAGAGGATTAAGGGTTGTTTAAACTGATTTATGATGATTAAGTACGTGATTTTGATTATTTAGGTCATGGGAGGTGAAGGAAAAGTCCAAAATACCTTTACTAAACCGCTTCCCAATTGCTCAAAATCTCGGCTGATGACATTTGTGATAAGCCGTCAAACTTATGATAAGTCATCTCAAATGTCATCACGTGGGAGTTGGATTTTATGGGTTTCTGCCTAAGCCTGACGACATTTTGTGATAAGCCGTTAGACTTGTGATAAGTCGTCACAAATGTCATCACTTGGGGCTGAAATTTATGGATTTCTACCTAAGGCTGACGACATTTTATGATAAGCCTTCACAGACGTGATAAGTTATCAGAAATGTCGTCACTCAGTTTTACAGGCTGACATGCTGGAGTAAAATGGGCATAACATTTTGCTCCGATATCGTATTTAGGCAAAATTAATATCGTTGGAAAGATAATTCGAAGAACTTTTATTTGATATATAGTAGGACACCTAGTTTGTCATATACAAGGATTTATGGTCAAATGAAGTCGACTCAAGTTTCAACGCTCACTAAAACTCGAACGATAGGAAAGCTTTCAACTTGACCTTGAGTTAGGGGATCTCTATGATCTTAATTCATGATCAAATAGGTTCCCACACTACATAATTGATTAACATACTAAATTTGTATAGGATTTATGGATTTTGGAATATCTACACGTAGAAAAGATAGTTTTCATTCTAGCCCAAAATACAGGGTGTTACATTATCTTCCCCTTGGGATCATCGTCCCCGAATGTTGCTCCTTAGGTTAGGAATACAGAGAACACTGAGGATACATAGTTGAAATAACTTATTAAACTGAATCTATATCTTTCTATACTTTGGAATACTTTGATGAATGCATATACTCATGATAAGAATAGCTATCTAACTGAATCTTTGATTAGAGAGGGGATGAAGGCTGTTACCTTCATTCGAATCTGAGCTAACTTGCCTTTTTTACTTATTTTTGAAGAGCTGATTCATACTGAGGGTTTTGAATTTGCTTGATATGCACATGGTGTGATCGTACTTATAGACTGTGAGGTGATAGTTTATGCAGGCACAAATCATGACTAAGATCGCACAATGGGTATCACAGTGTCTAACCTAGAATACTTGGAAAAAGAAGATCGTTCGGCGAATATTTATGAACTGAATCATGACTAGATATCCGACTTTTGAAGCTTATGCTTGATACATATACTGAGCTGAATTTGCAATTGCGAAATTATTTGAAATTACTGTACTTATGAAACTTCAGGTAGTAAAACTTGGCTAGTTTGAAAAAATAGAAATCCATAGAAATCTATGTGCCTGATTGTTATACTGAACTGACTCATGCTCAAGTGGAGGGTTTCTTCAACACCCCTCTAGGGAGTTCTAACGATTTGAAGGAGCCAAGAATTTTGGTCAAGATCTGAACAAGACATCTAAATAAGGGATCACAATATTGCTACAATTCCATAGCTTGGAATCATAGACCTTTGAATCGTAGACTGGGGTAGAATTTACTAGGCTTTAGGCAATGCAACACCTTACTTAAAACTTAGACACACTTTTAAAATATTCTGTCAACTAATCCTTTACCTTAAAAACCATGCTTATTGATTCATCTTCTAATTCTAACAAGGTCGTTGATATTTCCTTCTACTCATGTCTAAACTGAACTAAATTCCCTCACCATCTTCAAGCCTAACCCACAATCATAGGGTACACCACATAACATTGAACTACTAGTCTGAACCGTAATTCAACACACCCTGCACTTCACAACTTCTCATCTCATGAAAATCCTTATTACTACTCGAATAACCACATTCAACCTCGTACTAGACATTTTACTAATGTGCAGTGCATTTATCTTAATATACAAACATGATGTTTAAGCCTCACTTCTATAACCACGTATGAACTTCTAAACATACTCCCCTAAAATACCTTTGTCACAACTTACAAACCTCTATCTAGAACAACTTCCATGCACTTTTCCTAAGAAGACATATATAAGATTTCAACTACCCAAACATCTCATATAAAACTTCGACTAACCATGACGGGTATTAAAGACTTGGCTTCAATCTTTCTTCACACTTTACTGACTTGGCTAAAATAAGCATACAACGATCTTCCAGTAACAAGAAATGTTTACTCTCTCTCCCATCCAGACAACTGATTATCATCACTATCTTGACCGAAGAAAAGGTAATAGAAGGTTAGAACATGAGGGCCCAAAATATGAGGGGATACTATGAATAACTTGACACTCAACTGAGGCTTGAGGAATAGAATATATAGCAACATGGACTTATCAAAGAAGTATGATCTGAGGACATGCAAGATATAAATCTGAATTTCGCTGATCATTAAAAGTATTGCTTGAGTACTTGGATTGAACATACTGTAAAGCTTGAGAACATGAGTCATGAGCTGCATGACCTGAATTTAAAGTTCATAACTTATGGAATATGATTCCAACTGCTGAAAGAACTGGAACTCCTCATTTTTGGGAACTAAGAGAGTACATAATTCTCCATCATATGCCTGAACATGAATTAAGATCATGGAACAGAACGTAAGGCATGGGTAGGTATTAAGACAACTGAAAACACTGAAATAAGATTGGGTCAAGCATTAATTTTTCTCATAGCTATTCTACAACTTGGTGGTACATCTACTAGAATCTGAAAGCTTGACTTGGTTACTTGTTCTATCATCTCCCCCTTAGATGTAAGCCATCACTCTAATGCTGTGAACCACTATATAAACTCTTATATAAGTACAACCACTTTACTCTAGAGTCTGGGATACAACAACGTACATGAACAAAAGAACTTCTCCTGAATGACTACACCTGAAAGCATAAAACCAACTTCTAACACTCACTTCTGAGCTACACCCTATCTTTCTATAGCCCCAATAGTCATTATATAACACTTGAACACTTACTAACTTTGAATCTGCATGAGCATCTCCAAGTTGAAGTGCACACCATCTCGTGCTTCAGCTCTTATTTCTATTAGCTAAATCTTCAAAATTTCAAACTTAGATTCTAACGCTTAACATGGGTATCTCCAAACCTTTGATGGACCATAACTTCTGTCATAGCCTACCAATATCACGCTTGTAAACTTATGTTTCTAAACCATGATAATCAAATTTATACTTAAAAAGGCTCAACATCTTCAGTCAAACTCCTTAACTAAGCTATCAAGAACATTACTCATTATCTAACTAGTCTTTCTCCACCTAACATCTCAATGGTACTACTGACCCCACAACATGCAATAATCCTCAAAGAAATAATCCAGCCTCATGGCACCTTAGGCGTACTTCTACATCATACATACAACGTCAAACTCGATTACGAATCAAGTAAACTTATGCTGTTGTATACACTGTTCAAGACTATTATATTACTTCCCTATAACTTCTATTATTAGCCATGAAATCATCACATCCACCTTCATGAACACTAATCGTTCAAACTTAATACATAGTTGTTGTTCTCACTTGGAAGCTATAAAATAAAATGTCAAGAATAACTAGCCAACTTGAACCTTATAATAATGATAATCGATCATAAACATATGGCCTATCTTATTTACAATCCATTACCACATCCTCCTTCTACATATCATTACTATCCACCTATCTATATACCTAAACTTCTTTTGTAGCTCTATAAGTTTCAACCAACACAAAAACAACAAGATGCACAACAAGTTGCTAGTTAATTGAAATAGGCCTCACACGGCTTCACTAGACTTTGATTTTTTAACAAAACAATGATAACAAGGTTATAAGAGATAGAAACTTGACACACAATATTCAATGATCTAATAATACACATCTTATTCTGTCTTACTTGAATGACTCATAAGAGTGAGGACATAACTCTGATCTTGAGAGACTTATAACACACTAGAATGCTACTCTCAAGCTGCTTTGTGTGACTTCTGAAGCTTCTTGCTAGACAATCTGAGAGCGTTATCTAGGGAGGAACTGGAACTTACTTATCATGCTATCTCAAGAATAATACATGGATAGGGAAGTATAGCTTTCCGTTATAGATTTTGAGGAGGAATCTGGAAGTACATTTGACTTGGGCTTAGTGCACGGCTTTTATGAATCATGAATAAAGCACTTCAATCATCGAAACTCAAAAGCACTGATGGGATACTTTTTAGCTTACTTACAATTCAATAACTATCTGTGGAGACTGTCTGAGAAAGCACTATCTGTAAAGATTTAAGCTTAACTATTTTTGATACCTTGAAAACAAGGCAGAGATGGCTCGAATAGAGTAAAATGAGAATCAGTATAAGTTTCTTAAAGAACATTTATATAGCATGATCTGAGACTTAAAAGAATGAAGACATTTCCTAAGTGCCTTGTAGCCTCCCGAAGAAAAGTACAAACGTCTTCGTACCATTTCGCAAGACTCTACTAGACACGGCTTCACAAACACCCTAGGACACTTGAACTCTGTGCTCTAATACCAAGTTTGTAACGCCCAAAATTGGGTCTCAAGATGTCACACGGTGCTTAGGATCACAAGTGACCCTAAGCTAACCCTTCTACTGGCATAACTCATAAGCAACTGAATAAAATGCTTAAATCTGTATAAAATCAGCAAGAACATAAAACTTTTCTGAACTTGAGCAATACAAATATGAACTTTACAAGATTACAACTCTGTTTTTACCAAAAAAAAACTAAAACTGAATACATTAACTCTACTGACTGTCTAAAAAGCCTCTATTAGTAATGACTTTAGATAGCCAGGTCATGACTCCCAACTATCCCAACTCAATACGACTGAAATAGGAAAATAAAGAACTACTCAAACTGTCTATCTGGCTCAAACCCTTGAATCAAAAGGATTCATCACCTACTGACTGGAAGCTGCGAGCTGACTGAATTTGAATGTGCATACTAAGTCTTGTACCTATATTATGAGACAATGTAGCACATAGACGTATATATGGATCAACACTTTGGGAATATACTGAGTATATGGGGGTGTATGCAATTAAATAATCAATATCATAAATCTTCATAGAAAACATGTATGCTAGTATAGATGATTCACATAGTTTAAATTAAAACCATCATAATCATGAATAAGAAAATAGGTACTGTAAATCACGTGAGTCATTGCACTTCATTCTAAATCTGTATTATTTCTTTATTCTCAAACTTGTAAGATAGATAAAGTCTTAAAACAATATTTTTCATAGCATACACTTAATCTCATGAAAACTAGTAACTTCTTTGGAAACTTAAAGATTTTGACACTTTAGAGCCTTAGAAATCTTGGACTCATAGCATTCAAAATACATATACTTGTATCTTAGATAGAGTGGTGGACTACTTTGGGAGTTTTTCTAACCGACATAAACCATGTGAGCTATATGGATTCTAACGTCTTACCCAGATTGGGGAGAGCTGTTCTATCCTTGCCATCGGACAGAACCCTAACTTTAGTGATCAATATAATGGGAGCCAAAATGCATCCCCTTTACTTCAAACTCAAGAATGTGGATTTCTATCTTAACTTACAATCAAAACTCACTTCTTTATATTCTTTAAGAATCACTAACATCTCATTCTGAAACTCATGGTTTAACCATAAGGTTCAATTCACAACAATAGGACTTGAGATTCTTAAAACATGATATAGACGTTGAATTATGCAACTTAAACCATAAATTAACAATTTAAAACATTAATATGCATAATAATATTACAACTAAAAGCTTGGGTAAGACATAGTTTCATAAAACTCACAATATAATAACATGATAGGAATTCTCCATGAATTTACGAAATACTTTACGAAAATATGTACCTTTTGGGCACAAGAACAAAAGGGTGTTCTTGTTCAAAACCACATACCTTAACAGACTTGATTTGATGTAGAGAACTTGACCTTGAAACCCTAGGAGATGATCTTGAAAGCTTTCTTGAGATTCTTGGATTGTGATGCTAAACTATTGGTTTCTTTCTTGAAGAGGATGACCTTAATTTGATGTTCTTGGGAACTTTCTAAAACTTTTTGGATTAGAAATCATAGATTCTTGCTTATCTTGAAGAAGGAGTAATGGAGTTTTGAATTTTTTGGAAGATGATCTTAAGAGGAAACCCTGATATTGTTCTTGTGAATAAAGAGGATTAAGGGTTGTTTAAACTGATTTATGATGATTAAGTATGTGATTTTAATTATTTAGGCCGTAGGAGGTGAAGGAAAAGTCCAAAATACCCTTACTAAACCACTTCCCAATTACTGAAAATCTCGGCTGACGACATTTGTGATAAGCCATCAGACTTGTGATAATTCATCACAAATGTCATCACTTGGGAGTTAGATTTTATGGGTTTCTGCCTAAGCCTGACGACATTTTGTGATAAGCCGTCATACTAGTGATAAGTCATCACAAATGTCGTCACTTAGGGCTGAAATTTATGGATTTTTGTCTAAGGCTGACGACATTTTGTGATAAGCTGTCACAGACGTGATAAGTTATCAGAAATGTCGTCACTCAATTTTCTAGGATGACATGCTGGAGTAAAATAAGCATAACTTTTTGCTTCGATATAGGATTTAGGCAAAATTGATATCGTTGTAAAGATAATTCAAAGAGGTTTCTTTTGATATATAGTAGGGCATCCAGTTCATTATATACAAGGATTTATAGTCGATTGAAGTCAACTCAAGTTTCAACACTCACTAAAACTCAAACGACAGGAAAGCTTTCAACTTGACCTTTAGTTAGGGGATCTCTATGATCTCAATTCATGCTTAAATAGATTTCCACTCTACATAATTGATTAACATACCAAATTTGCCTAGGAATTATGGCTTTTGGAACACGTATACGTAGAAAAGACGATTTTCGTTCTAGCCCAAAATGCGGGGTGTTACAGAAAATCACCATAACAAAAATCGTCGTTTGTGGTAACCCCCCACCCCAACATGGAAATCATGCAATGTCCCCATTACATAAAAATCTAGGAAAATATAAGACTAGGGTAAGGGACGTAGCTATGATACACTTGACACTAGTATTACTCGAATCAGCTGGTGTCATAGATGGGACCCCTCTATGATCCTCCACTATTGTAGCCCCTGTTATGGCTTTGACGCTCTCAGATAAGTGGGCACCGATTGTAGATAGTGCTTTCAATAATATCCCGAGGGTAGTCTCAAACCCCCTCAAGTCTAAACAACCATCTCAGCAGCAGGTTAGATCTTAACACCCTCTGGAATTAGTGTCTCAAAGGTCTGGTCTCACACCTTCACTTTTTTTATTTCCATCTCTATCTTTTTTCTTTCAGCCTTGTCTTCTTTCTTCTCTTTCTATGGGGCTGCAAATTATCTTTTATCATGATCCAAACTAGGGACTGGCCATGATGGGTATCTCAAGTCCACCATGGACCAGAGACCACCCCATCGCGTAACCTCATGAGCACAAAATAATAATAATAATAATAAATGTGTAATCTAATTATATAATAATAATAATAATAATAATAATAATAATAATAATAATGAATAGATAACTTTATGAAAGCTAAGAGTTAACCAATAACCATCCAACCGAGATCTACCCACAATAGCCTCTAAAATAAGAATATCAAACAGGTCGGGATATGCTCGACCATGACCAAAATAATCCAAAAGTATTAAGTCAAAATAAAAGAATATGGAAATGATAAGGTCTGCCAAAGAATAAATGCTCACCACTTCATAGCTACTCGACCAACATGCTAATCCACCTAACGCTACATAGGGGATAAAGAAGTGCCTTTGGACCCTACATTATGAAACAATGTAGCCTCTAGGGACAGTTAGTGGGGTGAGCTTTAGCATGTATCTTAGGGAAGGGATAAAATAATGCCATAATCGAATCAGTCCAAAACCATTCGAAAACAATATGCGCACATTCTTATATATATATATATATATATAGACTGAGTTTATTCCAAACCAGATTTATCTGAACTAGAAGGATTGCCCATACATCTGACAAGTGCAATCAAGAATTTTACCAGAAACGAAGCAGTTTATTGTAGGTTCTTCAGCATAGCTAGGGAATATCAAGATGGCCAAGTATATTTTCCTACAGTTAACTACATAGCGGTGGAAAAATTAAGGAATTTTAATATCAGTGCCACAGGAGTTGATAAAAAGATTCCTTATTTTAGTAAAAAATGGATTCAGACCAGACGAGCTTTTGGTTTTACAAACTGACGCCTCTGATTATCATTGGGGGGCATTATTACAAACAAATTTAAATAAAATATGTAGATATACAAGTGGCACTTTTAATAAGCAAAAATGAAATAGAATTCTTAGGAATGATAATTTCAAAAAATGGGATCGAGCTACAAGCTCATATTTCAAAGAAAATAATAGAATTTCCTAATAAATTAACAACAAAACAAGAGATACAAATAGCTATTTCCTTCAAATGTTTTGTAGATGTATGACTTACCTTCATAGCTAATTAACCCGTCCAAGATACTTTCCTTGACGTGATTTGCTAATGATCCTGACTGTATTAGGATTATTTGTTTGTTCCAGTCGCATCCGGTGAACAATAGATTTACAATATTTATTTTCTACAGGGTCATCCCTATAAATCTATTTATTTTTCTTTTAGTCCCCTATCAAGATAAGATAAGAGATAAGATAAGATTCTTCTTTCTCTTGATTGGCTTCTTTTTGGACCATGGGGTCTAATTTCTTCTATCATTTTTGTCGTTTAGTGCCGACACTTATTTTGACGTAATTGCTTTTGTTTTACGTCTTCTCTTCTATTATTGTCTTTTCTTTACAGGTGTAAGTTACACCTCATCTGACATTGAAGAGCTATCTGGATTTTTCCTACGTGAAAAGAAGAAACAAACTATTTCTCTGATGAAAAGTTAGTCCTTTTTCTGCTATCTCAGAAGTTTTTTCAGTTTCTACTGATTTAACTACTTCAGAGAATTTTCTCTATGTTTATGCTCGGTGTTTGGCTTCTTCCAAAGGTTCGGCCATCGGTATATCAGTTCTAAAGGAAAAGAAAAACAAGGGATACTAGCGACAGAATGGCTAAAAAAGCTGCAATTTGTAAAATGAAGTACATCTAAGAATATACGTGTGAGTTTGAAACATACTATTACTAATTATTTGATAGTAGTAAAAACTTAACTCATCAATTTTCAGCCACTCCAAAATCATGGACCATGGCATGCAAATTTCTGGAAGATGAACATCTTAAGAGAAAGGATGAAGATAGCTCTTCAATGTCAGATGAAATGCAACTTACAACTGTAAAGAAAAGATAATAATAGAAGAGAAGACATAAAGAAAAAGCAATTACGTCAAAATAAGTGTTGGCACTAAATGACAAAAATGATAGAAGAACCCCACGGTCCAAAAAGAAGCCAATCAGGAGAAAGAAGAATCTTATCTTATCTTGATAGGGGACTAAAAGATAAATAAATAGATTTATAGGGATGACCCTATAGAAAATCAATATTGTAAATCTACTCCTCCTTGATTTTTCTTAATTATTCTCAATCGAATGTTGCTTTGAAATTATCATTCCTAAGAATTCTATTTTATTTTTGCTTATTTCAACTTTCTTTTGACTTAAAATGATTCCATTTTTAACACAAAGGTTAGAAAATTCTCTGAAGTAGTTAAATAAGTAGAAACTGAAAAAACTTCTGAGATATCAGAAAAAAGTACTAACTTTTCATTAGAAAAATAGTTTGTTTCTTCTTTTTAGGTAGGAAAAATCCATCCAAAGGAGGAAGAATATCTGAAGTTTACAAAACAAATTTACAATCTTCCAGAAACATATGGAGAAACTTATGGAGTCTTAGAATAAAAAAGTTAGCTCTTTATATTTAATAACCATTCGAGCTTTTCCTCTTTTTTGTTCTGCATGATTTCTTACCATAAATGCAGGACTACTGTGAGGACTTTTACTTACTCTTATTAATTTTAGATTAAGGAGTTCTTATATCTGAATTTTAAATTTAGTTTTATCTTCTTCATTATAAAGCATTGGTTTAACTCTTATTATGATACTAGGATCTTTAAGAATTAAAACTGTTTTTTCATGGTTGTTATTCCATTTTTCTAATGGATTTTCTCCATAAGAAGAGAGCAATAAAATGAAGATGTTCGCAAACAGGGTGTGCATGCGAAATTTTTATTCACTTAATCAGTGAAATAAATTAACCAATGAAATAACCATCATCATACCAATAGTATGGATCATCATCACTATCTACATACAAATAGTCATGTATAGACCATTGTTCTTGAACAAGATGATCTATAATTTTTTCAAGAATTTTTTCTTGTAAATCTTTATTTAATTTTATTACTTTTAAAATAGTAATTAATGTTTTTTCATTTATGAAAATAGTATAATAACTCATTAGGCAGTATAAAGTATGTATTTCATTAACTTAGCCTTAGATTTTTTTAACAGATAAACCTTTGTATTTTTTAAAGCTTGATCTCTATCTTGTGCTTTAAGTAGTAGCTTCTCTACTTCGTTAATTCTAGATTTCACAAGATTATTCAAAGTATTCTTTCTTAAAAATTCCCTAACAAAGTGGCAGGAGATGTCCCACTAGCACCTAGTGGCAAAAACATCTCGATGGATATGCCGATGGCTGAACCTTTGGAAGAAGCCAAACGCCGAGCACAAATATAGAGAAAATTCTCTGAAGTAGTTAAATCAGTAGAAACTGAAAAAACTTCTGAGATATAAAGAAAAGGACTAACTTTTCATCAGAAAAATAGTTTATTTCTTCTTTTCAGGTAGGAAAAATCCATTCAAAGGAGGAAGAATATCTGAAGTTTACAAAACTAATTTACAATCTTCCAAAAACATGTGGAGAAACTTATGAAGTCTTAGAATCAAAAAGTCTATTATAAAGATGACCCTATAGAAAATAAATATTATAAATCTAGCCCTCCTTGTAACTATAAAAGGATAGATAGAAACCCATAGAAGACAGACTACATTTTCTCTGAATATTGTCTTTCTTAGAAAAATGCTAGGTATCTTCTACATGAGTGAGTAAGAGACATCTCTCCCTTCAGGGAAAGGTAATAAATATTGTGTATGTAAGTATAAGGAAGATCTGATTAAAGATTTTTCCTATGCTGTAATTTGTTCAAGAAATAAAAAATTTGTTTCATATATCCTTTGCCAATCTTTGTGCTGGTAAAAAATGAAGGTTGCGATCTTTAGCCTTAACGGAGGAAGGACGGAGTAGTAGCCTGAGATAGTGAGTCATAATAGGCTAAAAAGTTCTTCATAGCCATAAGGAGAAGCACTATGGTGTTGATACAACTAACATAAAAGAAAGTCGAAAGGTATATTCATAAACTCTACCATTTCATGAACATATTAGCATAAGAAAAATTTGTTTTCATATCTGCTCTATACCTTTATACATATTATATATTACTAAGTACCTATAGAGAATATAAAATTATGAATTATTTATATTTATTATAATGAGAGTGGTCTAGACTTTAAATGTATTATTAATTTTGCCTCAATACTAGAGATCAAAGTAATTAAATAATTTAATCTATCAGGGTCTTCTTTTGTTTCACTTAATCTTTTATATTCTAAATAGTTACTATTTAGAGCTCTTTTGACTTCTCTAAAAGCCTGAATATTTTTATATGGTCTTCTCATAATTAGTTTAGTAACCAGGTAGATTTAACTATGTGGCTTTAGTCCCCTATCAAGATAAGATTCTTCTTTCTCCTGATTGGCTTCTTTTTGGACCGTGGGGTCCAATTTCTTCTATCATTTTTGTCATTTAGTGCCGACACTTATTTTGACGTAATTGCTTTTGTTTTATGTCTTCTCTTCTATTATTGTCTTTGTTTTACAGCTGTAAGTTACATCTCATCTGACATTGAAGAGCTATCTTCATCCTTTCTCTTGAGATGTTCATGTTCCATTATCAAGCTGTATATATGGTTACCAATTCAAATTATGGAAATGTCTATAAAAATAAAAGTATGGTCTAAATTGACCAAGAATACACAGGAATAGCCAGAATAGTTGAAGCAGAAACTCAACAACCAAATATTCCTACTGAATATGAAATTCATGTGGGAAAACCAATAGAAATAGGAAGTTCTTCCACCTCAAGTCAAAGACTCTCAATAGACTATGGGAGAAACTCCATAAGGAAAGACAATTCTAAAAGATTTAATACTGAGGATTCTAACAATGTTATAGAAGTTTCAAGAAGATTCTTCAACGGATGCGACTGGAACAAACAAATAATCCTAATACAGTCAGGATCATCAACAAATCACGTCAAGGAAAGTATCTTAAACGGGTTAATTAGCTATGAAGGTAAGTCATACATTTACAGAACATTTAAAGGAAACAGCTAAGAATGTACTTCGAATAATCTTGTGAAAATTAGAATTAACGAAGTAGAGAAGCTACTACTTAGAGCACAAGATAGAGATCAAGCTTTAAAAAATACACAGGTTTATTTGTTAAAAAGATCTAAGGCTAAGTTAAAGAAATACATACTTTATACTGCCTAATAAGTTATTATATAATTTTCTTAAATGAAAAAACATTAATTACTATTTTAAAAGTGATAAAATTAAATAAAGATTTACAAGAAAAAATTCTTGAAACAATTATAGATCATCTTATTCAAGAACAATGATCTATACATGACCATTCATAGGTAGATAGTGATAATGATCCATACTATTGGTATGATGATAGTTATTTCACTGATTATATATATATATATAAGATGTCGGGATAGGAAACAAAGTTTAAGCATGAGATTTAAAATCATTATCCTGGACTGTGTATCTTACATCATCCTAATAACACCCATGGGCTATATGGGTTCAGCTCCTCCTGCTGAAAAAGCCCAGTGCGTGTTAGCCGCACGAACCAGAGAAATCTGAGAAAGAGCCAAAGCCATCGAGTCTCCATATATATATATATATATATATATATATATATATATAAAATTTGTGAACTATGAACACAGTCATGAAGACACCTACATCGGCAAACGTGGTTTCCAGTATCGATCCCCCCGGGACCTCCACCTTTCACGGAGAGCTACACAACCCCCTTTAAGCCCAAATTAAAACCATTTTGCACATAATTCCAACTATTAACTCAGAGTTCAATCGTTAAGGCATTAACCACTTTGTATCATCATACCAATACGCTTGCAAGATAAATCACCTGTGCTAAATCTATTCACACAAGCACATTGACTCCCCCCAAGTTCCATTAAAATACAATTCATGGCCACCAAGGCCTTCCAAATCTATTTAAATAACTATTTATCCATTAATCCAATGCAGTGAGTTCAAAAACAAGTTAAACCATGCAATTTTCCACAATTTAAATCAAATTAATAAAGTGGGTTGAGGTTCATGCAATTCTAAGCCAAAATTTATCCAATTTGGGGAAACCCATGTTCCCCATTCCAATCATTTAATTAAAGTACCAATTCAGTCCCTAAAACACTCATTTAAAACATGAATAATCAATCCAAATCATGGGACAAGTAATTAAATCAATAACAACCAAAATCCCTCAACCCAATTTCAAACCCATAATTTAAATCATATAGAAATCCTCAATCTGCTGCATATAAACTACAAGTCTGGAGATGTCCATATCATTGTTTATAATTGCAGCCTTACACTCCAATACCAAGTCTCCAGATATCTTTGGATAGACACCAACTCATGAGCATATCAAGTCAACTGCTAAAATTTCAATACATACTTTTCCACACTCATCTTACCTTGCTTCATATTAACGAACTCCTCAACCTTAGTTTTTCTCAACTCCTAAGGAAAGAAATGATCAAGAAAGGCACCTAAAAACTAATCCTATAATGTCGACTCTGTATCATTACCCCTAAACTACTGCCACTCCTCATACCACTAAGAAACTATATCTTTTAGCTGATATACAACAAACACCATACCTTCAAAATTAGTAGAATGCATCACCCTGAAAATCTTCTTCATCTCATCCACAAACCCCTGAGGATCCTTATCAACCCGAGATCTTGTGAAGGTTAGGGGATTCAACCTCATGAACTGGCCAACCTAAGTGACCTCAGATGAAGGAGCAACAGAACCAATATGATTTAACTGATGAGAATGATATGTCACCAACCAAGTAAGCAAATGAATATACATTAGAACTTCACATTAGAGATTCCCCTCTGAGGTAGCTGGTTATAAGTATAACCACCTCAAAAATATTAAGAAGGACTAGTAGGGATAGGTGGAACTCCATGTGATACAACATAATTAAGAGCAAGGACCTTAGACCTGGTCAACACTTCTTACATAGGGCTAGTCCTCTCTACATTATCCTCAGGTAGGATAGAGTTTCCAGTAGAGTTTCTACTAATATAAAATCTTTGGGGAGGCATGATCTGAACTGTGAGGAAGCTAGGAGTTAGAGAAGTTTCTTGACACTAGACTCTATAACCCAAAAATAGAACACAAGAAAGGGAAACATTCTTAAATATCTTATGGCCTCCTCCTTATAAGTGTGGCATGCTACACACTCATAAAAAGGACTCTACTCAACACGACTTTGTGGACACCCAACGACTCTAAAACTAGCTCTAATACCAAGCTTTAACAACCCAAAATGGACTATATGGGTTTAACTCTCTCTATTGAAAGGGCCCCAATACATGTTATCTACATGAACTGGAGAAATCTAAGGAAGGGCCAAAGCAACCGAGGCCCCAACCATTCCAAAAAAATATATATAGTGTGTGAACTAGGCACACAATCATAAAGACCCTTATGCCAATAAACGTGGTTTCCAGTATCGGTTCTCCCGGGACCTCCACCTTTTACAGCAAGCTACACAACCCACTTTAAGACTAAATTAAAAATATTTAGCACATAATTCCAACCATTAATCTATGGGTCTTTCATTAAGGCATTAAATACTTGGTATCATCATACCAATATGCTTGCAAGCTAAATCACACATGCCAAATCAATTCACACAACCACATTGACTCCTCAAGTTCCATTAAAATCCAATCCATGGCAACCAAGGCCATCTAAATCCATTTAAATAACCATTTATCCATTAATGCAATGCATTGAGTTTAAAAACATATTGAACCATGCAATTTTCCATATTTTAAATCAAATTCATAAAGTGGGTTGAGGTTCAAATGCAATTCTAAGCCAAAATTTATCTAGTTTGTGGAAACCCATGTTCTCCATTCCAACCAATTAATTAAAGTACTAATTCAGTCCCAAAACACTCATTTAAAGCATGACTAATCAATCCAAATCATGGACAAGTAATTAAATCAATAACAATCAAAATACCTCAACCCAAGTTCAAACCCACAATTTAAATCACACAAAAATCTATCAATTAAATGTCACAATATAAAATTAAAGTTTGGGAAAAAGATATATGTCTGAAACACACAAGAATTTGTAATCAATTTGAAGTTTGGAGCCCGGATGATGAATGCACAATAAAACCCTTGAATGTTCTTGGGTTTTATGTTTGAGAGTGAAATAGGTGAATTTTATCTATTAAAACTGATGGGAATGGAACTATTTTATTTTTAAAAGTAGTTAAAATGTGAAAAGCCCAAAATCCCCTCACCCCTTAGTGAAAAAAATAAGACTGGAAAAAAATTATGCCTTGGTGTGGCACGCTAATATCTTGGAGACTATCCTCCATTTCACGCCAATATCATAAAGGGTGGCCTCTGTGACACGGCGATAACATAGAGTCTTACTGCCTCGATGTTCCAAATTGACCTGAACCTTTTCTAAAAATTTTAAAACCTTTCCAAATTACCTTTTTAACGTCCCTAAATATAATTCAAGTAAAAAATTGATATTTCAAACATGAGAAGGTCAAAAATAAAATAATAAAAATTTTAACGATCTTACATCTCTAATCTTATCTATATTTGTGTCATCACCCCCAACCACCAGATCCTAAGTATAAAAGTTGGGAACTGAAGAATCCATATCTACGACAAGATTTATCAAGGATGGTATAGGAGGAGGTGAAGATTGTATAACTTGGATTGTCCACTCCGTGAGCTCCTTCGCTATTTTATTATGTTAGCCAAATCCTTCATAACTGTGCTCATGTCGAGAACCTAGAATTTCTCTATATTATCCACCGTCCAACTCTCAAATCTATCAAAATGGGTCTAAACCACTCGTATCATAGCCTTAATCTCATCCACTTGTAGGGCTTTAACCCTACCTTCGACTTTTAAATTTATGTATCACGCAGTAACTGATTCCGTATAATCTGCTCTAGTTGAGTTGTAGATCAAGGTATAGTCTGTAGGTACTAACTAACATGCACCTAAATATGTTGCAAGCCACTTTAAAGAAAAACAAGAAGATGCACCGACATCAGATGCCTGTATCTTACTAGATAAAGCACTCCATTCCGCCTCCTATACTGGCACATTCGATAATAGATCGCAAGTTAGAGCTATCAAATTTTACGGTCCTTAATATATATCCACACTTTTTGTAGAACTGACAAACCTGTCAACTGCCTGAATAGATGGCAACTATGAATTATGAATTAACTAAGCAAACAGAGACAAAAAATACAAGGTGGTGCTGAACTGCAATACTCTATCTCGAATATCTTTCATAATATTTCACAAAATATTTGTCTCTAGCTCCACCATAAAAGTTGTGACTAGGCATGCATTGGTTGCACCCAATGTGTTATTATTCATTGTATATGCAATGTATTGTCGCTTAATTGACCACTAAGCCATGGCTGTGAATTTCCAAGTATGTTTATATATCATCGATCCATCAACCCAGACTGCATTCTTCCTAGATTTTGCAATGTGGTCCACCAACCACTTGTAGGGTATAACTTTGTCATTTATGCTTAACTTTTTTACCCTTTTCAAATCTTTCACTTAAAAACATACTCCAGAGTCTCTTCAACTATCTCAAAAGTATCACCAAATAAGACTCTAGAAATAGCTTGACTGATATATCGATCTCATGATCTCAAACTCGGACCATGTTCCAGTTAGGGCTACTTTATCATCTCCTTATCTTTATTCGAGGGAGTCATGTTTTTAATTATTGTTGCATACATGGCATAGAATTCCTTCACCATCTCGAGATTATAGTTTAGGAGTGGCTTCGCCATCCACCCCAACTCGTACTTTTCAAATATTCATACTAACTCTGGGACTCTCTATAGTGAATTAGGCAAGATTTAGGGATCTTCCTATATGCTTCAGTTTTGTAACACCCTGCATTTTTGAGCTAGAAATTGAACTGTCATTCCTACGTGCTTAAGCTCTAATTCTATGATTTATATTTAAATTTATGTGTAATGATCCTTCTCCTAGTAGATGGAGTGATTATGAGGTGAAAAGTGTTCATAAAGATCACTTGGAGAAAAGTTGAGCTAAGAGTCATTCATTCATCCAAAGTTTGACATTCGATTCGATAAGGGTCTACTTTAAATGTATCTAACTTTTGATAAACATAGAATTTTTCATCCCAAGACCTGTCAAATTGTAGATAATTGAATTAGATTTCCAACGATACCAATTTTGCCTAAAACTGATAACTGAATGTAAAGTTATGGCATTTTTCATTTGAGATAGTAGGCCAATGCGATCTTGACGCATCACGTCGAATGTTCCCTGACATGAAATCTAACACGAATATAAAGCTATTTTACGTATTATTTCAGTTTCTAATGGATCTTGGGGCATTTTGGTCACTTTTCATCACCCAAAATCCATCTATAACATAGAATTTCAGCCCTAACAAGCCAAAATTGCCTATTATTCACTCTTCCTCTCAAAATAAAAACCCGAACTCCTTCCTCAAAGATCAAGAACTCATCTCTAGGATCAAGAATTCCAAGAAAACTGATTAAGATTCGGATTCTATTCTTCTAACTATGAAATCTAAGGTACGTGGGGTTTTTCTAAAACTACATGGGCATAGTAAACTCTTCTTAATCATGTTAAAGATTTAGAAATTATGAACTTACAAAAGGGTTTTGGATTTACAACTAGAATCATGTTTTGAAGCCCTTGATAATATTGTTTTGGTCTTTAGGCCTTCCCTTGAAAGTGATTTGACTAGTATATATGTATGTATGTGTTGAAGTCTTGAAATATAAATTGAGAGCATAAATTATTGAATCTTTTCCCCTCTCATTGTGTTACTACTTAATTTGCAAGTTATGGATTCCTAAATTGCATGATTTAAAGAATGAATCAAGAGTTTTATTATTTTTATGAATTTTATGATGATTAAGAATTGGAGAGGGGGATATAATCATGATTTAAATGCTAAATGTGATAACTGAAGGAATTTCAGGAATGTTTTGAGAAATTGACCACCACTTGTTGGAATTGTTGAAAAGATATGAATCTTTGTATGGTTTGGACTTATGTTTTGAACATGAATTCTCTTATACTGTTTGAATGCTTTATTGGTCTGAATATTTTTTTAAATGAAAGAATTATGCATGATATCTTATGGCTCAGAAATATGACTTGCAAGTCAGTGTGATGTTACCAATTCAGATAATGCCATAGCAGATTTATAATAGATTAAAAATATAGATTTTTGCTTAGAATTTTTAGAATTTGATTTTAGAAAGATACATGTTTATAGCATACTAAAAAAGGGCTTAAGAGATGTTAGGTTGCTGCCCGAAGAAGGCATGTGCCATAAAACTCATTGTCCGAAATTGTGTTTTGCCGATAAGGGTATAATATTATTGTACGCTGGCGACGGTCATGGGGTGTAGCAGATTTAGATACTCCAATTCTTGTGGCAACTTGGGTTGGGGTCTTGGCCACCGAGTTAAGGGCGGATTCCATATAGCCCGTGGGGTAGCAGCTATGTAGGGTATACCACCTAACTCAGAAGTAATACAAAGATTAGAATTGCATTGATAAGATTGTTTTAAGATCATTTAACATTTTCCCATGTGTTTTTAAATTATTTCATGTACATTTTTTTATGACTTGCTCTCACCTATGTTATATATATAAATTCATTATTTTAGATTGCTCTGCATACCAGTACATCTGTATTACCCTTTATATTTCAGGATCTGAGGCACAGTTCTGCGGTCCCACACATCAGTAGATCCGTGTGTGTCAGAAGTTGCAGTTGGTGAGCCTTCTCTTTTCCGGAAGGCCTGATTTTTTGATTTCAATGTTTCTTTCTTTTATGATCTACTGGGATCCTTGTCCAAGTTTTATTTCAAACTTATGTTGGATCTTGTGATATTAGAGATTTCGCAGATGGGTGTTATATGTCTAGAATATTCCAAAATAGACTTGATCTCACAATCAAAGACCCCAACTTGCCTACTTGTCTGAGGATGGAAAAGTGTTGCCCCATTTTGTTTTGCATCATATTTCTCAAGAAAGTTTTTGAATAGATGATTACAAAAGTGAGAGCTTCCATCACTGATAATTTCCCTTGGTGTCCTAAATTTAGAAAATATATTCTTTCTCAAGAATGTTATGATACTCTTCCCTTTGTTGTTGGAAGAGCAACTTCCTCCACCCATTTGAAACAAAGTTAACAACCTCCAAAATATAATTCATACTATGAGAGATAACAAATGGTCCATGAAGTCAATACCCCATACATTAAACAACTCAATCCAAGAATAATGCTCATTGGACGTTCTTGCCTTTGCGAGATGTTTCCTTGCCTTTGACATTAGTCACAAACCCTTGCATAGTTATGTGAATCTTTCTCAATGATGGGCCAATAATATCCATATTGCAAAATTTTGTACTCAATCCATGCATCAATATGATTATCTCAAATTGGTGATGAATGACATGCCTCTAAGACACTCATCATCTCAACCTTGGGAACATATTTTTGAATTACTCTATCTACATAATTTCAGAACAAGTATGTCTCATCTAAAATGAATTTTCACACATCATGCATAAACTTCTTAGATTGTTGAAATGACAAATCTTCAATAACCACATCACATTAGATAATTCTTAAAGTCTGCAAACCAAGTGATCAAATTTTGCGATGTAGCTAATACATGTTCATCCAAAAGAGCATCATCAATCTCATGCTCATCCTTCAGTTTTAGCATGGCCTCTTCTTCAAGGCACAATAAGTGATCAACCACTTAATTCTTAGTCCCCTTTTGGTTCTTGACCTCAAAGTCAAATTCCTGCAATAAAAGTACCCGATGAATCAACGTTGGTTTTGTATCCTGCTTTTGTAATATGCATAATCAGTTTTTTACCAAGAAAATAAGATTGAGGTTTCTCAAATTCCAACTCCACAACAAGAAACTTTTGTTCAGTCACAATGTAATTTTTTTAGTAGGGTCAAGTGCTTTAATAGCATAGTAGATGGGATGTAAGATCTTTTCTCACTTTTGCCTAGGATTGGATCTAGTGCCATGCCACTAACATCACTCATAACCTTAAATGACAAGGACCAATTAGGAAATATAATAATACGAGATGAAATCAACTTCTCTTTAGGCACTCAAATACCTTCATACATGCATTACCAATCTGCTATTTGAATAAAATAGGAATGACTCGGCTATCCCATCTAGCCAAGCTAGAAGATTTGATATAAATTAGATAAAATTAATACAAACTTCACCTTCTTATCTAATAACTTGCACAAAGGATTTATAATTTTAGAAAAGTCCTTGATAAATCTTTGATAGAAACTAGGATGCCCTAAAAAGGTATGAATACCCTTCATAGAAATTGGTGGAGGTAATTTTTAAATCACCTCAATCTTTACCTTATCAACTTTAATTTCCTTTTTTGAAATCTTGTGGCTAAGCACTATTCCTTCTTTAACCATGAAATGACCCTTCTCCCAATATAGAACCAAGTTACAATCCTCACATCTTCTCAAAACACTAGTAAGATGTGCCAATCAATCCTTAAATAAATCACCAACAATCAATAAGTCATCTATGAATACCTCAATAGTTTCCTCATCCATGTCAAAAAATATAGCCATCATACAACACCAAAAGGTTGTGGATGCATTACACAGACCCAAAGGCATCCTCTTGAATGTGAAAGACCCATATGAACAAGTAAAAGTGGTCTTCTCTTGGTCTTCGAGAGTAATAGAATTTGATTGTAACCTAAAAAATCATCAAGAAAATAATACCATCCTCTACCACCAAGATGTTCTAACACTAGATCTATAAAAGGCATCAAAAATTGATCAATCTTAGTTAATGCATTCAACTTTCTATAGTCCATGCAAACATGCAAACCAGTGAATGGCCTTATAGTAATAAGCTCTTTTTCAAATTTGGAACCACAATGATTTCACCCTTCTTTGGTAAATATTGGATTGGGCTCACCTATTTACTATCTACAGTGCTTGATGATATTTTTCTTCACCACCTTTTGCATAGGCAAATTTAATTTCCATTAATGATCAGGACTAGGCACATAATCTAACTTAAGTTTTATTTTGTGCATGCAAATTCCAGGCTAAATTCTAATGATATCAGCAATGGACCATCCAATGGACCTCTTGGACCACTTCAATACCGACACCAAAGTTTCAACTTGTTAATTTACCAAATCAGCTGCAATAATAATTAATAATATATTGTTATCTCTCAAAAATGCGTAATGAAGATGAGAAGAAAAAGCTTTAAGTTCCAAGATAAGAGGCTCATCAATAGAAGTCTTAGCTGGTAGGGTCACTCTATTCTGTAAATCAAGATATCTCTTCTCGATGTATAACTGTATGAACCCCTACCTTCAAGTCCCCTAATAATCTCATCATAACTCTTAATATTATCAATCTCAAAATTCATAATTGTTGTTGCAAGGGCCTCGACTCTAAGTCTCTCCTCAATTGGAAATACTAATATATCCTTATCAACTATATAGATCACAAAAATCACCCGCATATCTTTTGTCTGCTTCATGGATTGGCATACGTTAAAGGTAACCTATTCATTATTCAATCAAAACTTTATTTACCTCGTCTCCATATCAACCAATGCAAACCCAATCACAAGGAATAGTTTCCCCAAGATAATAGAAACCTCAAAGTCAAGGATGGCAAAATAAGTTAGGAAGATAAAGGATGCAACCCTCACCAGAACATAACACAAGATTCCCACCGACTTCTTTACAGTGCGGTCTACCATGAGAAGTCCCATCAAAGTTGATTTAGAAAACCTAACCCAGTTGTCTATAAACTGCTAGCAACATCAAATTATTAACACCTAAATCATACAAAGCTTTTGCAAAGTTGAAAGACGCAACTATGAATGGGATCGTGAACACTCCAAGATTTTTTTTCTTCATAACCAAAGATCTAGAGGCTATTTCACTACAATGGTTCATATTGTCAATGGGCTTAAAAATCATTGTCCTCTTCTTTATCACAAAATCTTTTATAAATTTTGCATAACCTGGCATTTGTTCTAGAGCCTCAATAGGAGGGATATTCACTAACAACTTCTTTCGTATGGAATAAACTCTTGGTACTTTCCCCTCTTCAACTATCTTCTTTAGTCTTTGCAGAAGAAGATAAGGAGGTTGTAGAATTGGAGACAATACTTTCAAAAACACCTTGTCCTTCCTCTTTTTTGCCTTTGACTCATGGTTATAAACTAGAGGCTTTTCAAGTGTATCATCATATATCACTAATTCTTTAGATTTGATAACTTTCTCATTATTGATGATCACAGGTACTACCTCAATCTTAGCAATCATGGGAATTTGTGACTCAGTGGTCATCTTACCACTCCTAGTTGTAATATCCAATAAATGACCTTTATTTTTTTAATTTTAGATGGTGTTTCTGAAAAGTGTACCCTTGTTGACGTTGATTTAACATGATGGGCATCTGACCAAATTATTTCTCAAGATGTGTTGTGGTAGTAGCATATAATTTAACCTTCTCATTCATTCCTAAAATATCTTTCTTAATCTCCTTAAGGTAGTATTTCATTTTCTCTATCGCTTTCACAACCTTTGCAAGCATGTCTTTCATACTTGAATTGTTTGAGCTTGCATCATGATTTCTAGGTGGAACATAAAGGCCATTATTATCCTTGCAGTCATTCTTTCTCCTCTAATCATCATCTTTATCCTATTCCTATCTCTATATCCCTACCAGTTGTAATTGTTATCTCCATAATAGTTCTAACCATGATTCCCTTGCCTAGAGTCCTAATTGTTTGAGTTAGACCCTTATCCCTTGGTTCAGAAACCTGCCACCTCTCTGTCTAGATACTTTGCCTTTATTTTAGAATCTTAATCTTCATACTTAGGTGCCTTACCTTATAAACTAATTGCAATCATCTTTTTCACTTCTACTATTGTAAATTACTTCATAAGCAACCAAATCTTAGTCTTCAGCTGTATTAACTAAGCTACCAAATCATCTAACACTTGTTGCTTTGCGGATGCTCCAATTGCTTAAATTCTTACGAATCTGTTTGCATCTCTAGTATGCCAACTTTGGTTGTTTTTTGTGATTTGATATAGGATCTCAGAAGTGTGCTCCTAAAATAAACTCGTGAATGACCCACCAGTGATAGGGTCTTCTATAACCTTGGTGTTAGAATTCAAAGCTTTATAGAACATCTTAAGAAAGTTTTTACCAATTATCTTATGATTAGAAACATTCTATATCTTCTTCTTGAAACTCAATCAAGTCTCATATAATGCCTTCAAATACAACTGGATAAAGTTATATATCTTATCTTTCAACTAAAATATAGAAAATATCTATCCAAGAGCTAAGTCCTCAACTGATTCCAAGTAGTAATCGATCTACATGTAGCTCAACAACCATAATGTAGCCTCATCCTCAGCGAGGAAGAAAAAAATTCTAGTGTAATCGCCTCTTAACTTACTCCAGGTAGATTATATGATGTGCAAATAACATAGAGTTTATAACATACATGTCTGCATTATCAGTAAGAAGGCCTGAGAACACCCTCTTTAAGTGAAGCAAATGGACCATGGCAAAAGTGATGTCAAATTAGTCCCTGAAGCAATTCTGGTGGAATAATAGCACATGTTTCCACCAGCTCCAAATATTCAAATAAACCTTATAATGGAAGAGATACTATTATAGAATTTGTTGCCCACTATGCTTTCTCCGTCTCTCCTTCTCATCAAGTGCAACTAGATGATTTACTTTATTTTGCCTAGCCGTTTCTTCCCTAATTGCTCGTCTGGAAGCTCCTTGCCTAACATTCTTCTCAGCAATCAATCGACTAATAATTTATTTTGAAGTCTCCTGACCATTATGTTGAGGTAGTGGCTGATTCAAAATTATAGCATCATCATGAACTACCCCAAGAAGGGCTCTTTGATTATGAACTCCTTTATTAACCATCCTTTAATTAGTTTTCAAAGTTCTCTAAAGTTTTGTATCAAGTGGAATCAGGGGATTATCTTGACTATGAGAGTTAGGCATACGCTAGTGTGCACCCTAAAAACAATATAAAAGTAAGATCAGGAAACAACAACTAACAACTCCAACAAACATAATCAATTAACTCCATAACCGTATTTCCAAGCAATAATGCTAAAATTTAATATCCCTAAATTACATCTCTAAATAAATTATAAATTATTCCCTGATCCAATATAGAATCCAACTAGGTTGGGGTCAATCCACAAGAAATATGTAAAAATATTAATCAATATGTATGTTAAAAAATCAATAATAATTTCGAGCAAAAGAAAGGGTGTTTGTAAATAAATAAATCAGTAGTAACAGTTGTTGATTTATTGGATTTGCAATCAGTATAAGAGAGGCAATAGGACTGTGTTCCCTAACAACTTTATAACTTTGCAGGTTTTTCATACTTGGTGATCTCTCCTAAATTTGGATATGCAGAATCATTAGGTTATGTATACTTAGAAAAAATTTACACTCTTGTTTAATCTATATCCTCAAGTAATTTTTCTCTTCTTCTGAGTTTGCATTACTAACCCCTATCTTGGATCCCAGATTAACTCTCTCAGATTATCAGCTCAAGCTATTAAGTAGAGGTTGGTAGCTCTAAGTCTCTGTTATTCATCCCTTATTCCTATTTATTACTCATCCTTTTGTCTAGATTAAATATAAGTCAATTTCATACATTATACATTATCAAAAAGTAATCAAACCCAAGGAAATAACAATACATGCATAAACACCTATTGAGAATTACTTCACACTTCAGACCTTACTTCGTTAATACATCATGGTTTCCACAACCTTAGTTGTGGTTTTTAGTACTTTAATTTTCAAGAACATAATAAGAATTCTAATAAGAAAACATAATTATGAACTTACAAAAAAATAAGATAAAAAAACTCCAATATATCAGTTTGAATTAAAAATGTCAAAATTGATTTTTGTACTTACAAAACCGATAATATGTCTTGGAAGTAGTAATAGAACGTAAACTAATACAAAATACCAAATAAGATTATTTAGAGACAAAATAAACCCTATCCTAAAAATAACAGGATTTGCTGAGTCGGTTGTTTTAGACGATAGGAAGATATGATCGTGGTTAGATACCATGATTGTCCTTGGTGATCATGAGTTTAGCATGGACTTTGGCATCTTCGGTTCATGACTGGTACAATGCTTAGTACTAGTTCCTACTTCTAGGTATGAGCATACAATACAGTAGTCTGATTCTCTTGAACTTTAACTCCTACAAACTCTAAGTCTAAGCCTTTCTTCCACAATATTTTGGTACGATTGTACCATCAATGCATGGTTGTAGAGTAGATTGTCTAATATTCTTCTCACTTAATTTCCAGTCCATGCTTCCAGGACTTCTTTCCCATAATAAGGTTGTACGGTTTTGACATTAGTGAATGATTGTGATAAGCTTCTGTCTGATTATCTCGTAAGAGTCTCTCTACTGGTTCAATCTATGATAGCATGGTATGACCGTGGTTATATTCCATGATCATGGAATAGGTCTTCTGATGCCCTAAGTCCAAAAAAGCAGCACTTTTATTATCCAAACCTATTTGGCCTGCAAATACCCAAAAATATATTATAACTAAATAAAATAACCTTCATACTAATAAATATTCATAGTTTTAAGCATTGAAAGTATCATAAGTTCATGGAACACCAGTACCACGCTAGTACAATATAATTTTGATGATGTTGAGAAGACTGGTGTGCAAGATAAGAAGAAATAATGTGAACATCTTTCATTCATGCACTAACTCATATGTCTTAAATGTAATTATATTTTATATTCTTGCATATGTTCATGTTATGTTAAATTGCGTAGGAGGATCTAAGGTAGTATGTGGTCCCTTGTGTGGATTAGGTTAGAGATTAGAATCTATGGTTCTTTGAGAGAATTAATTATGGTAGGATATAATTGGTGGAGTTCTAATTTCATGGTGTGTGGTATTGTGATGTCTTATGATAGTAAGTCCCAAGAGGATTTGGGTGTTGGTAGTTTAAGAGTTGTAGATATTTTAAGAGTAAGGTAGTTAAGAGTAGAGAAAATTAATAAGTCATCAATTTGATAACTTATTAGCACCTTTTAAGCTTAAATTATCATGCTTTTCCATTGATTTGGTGTTAATCTCATGTGTTCTGCTTATTTTTGAATGTAAAGGTTGAAAATGAAGATGAGCAAGCCAATCAAGTTAATAAAAGGTCAACCATGAAAGGAAAATAGCCCTAAAGATCATATGGATGTGTTGGGAGACCACCCGTTCAAGCAGGTGGCCAAATTGGCCAAAATAGCCCCATCTGTGCCTAATCTTCTTTGGATCTGCTCTAGATCTTCTCAAGCAGATCAAGAGCACGGTAGCATTTTTGTAAATTAGGGCAAACATGAATATGGGGTTAAATAGGGGTTTTCATCTCATTTCCACCATTATTGAACATTATTGTACTACTCTTGAGCTAAGAAGACATTAGAGTGACTCTCAAGTGAAGAATTAGGGATTTTATTGAAGTTTTATTGAAACTAAAGCTTGGATTTAACATTCTCTTTATTTTATATGGATTAATTTGATGGAAATTTGGGTATATCTCTACTTTCTCTATGTATGAGTAGCTAATTCTTCTTCTTGAGGTTATGCTTAAACAGGTTGTGATTAGTGCATGGGTTTTATTTATTTGTCCTTCTAATTAGCTATTTTATATGGGTTTTGAGTTTATTCTATGTTTTAACTAAGAATTTTGGGTAAAAAACCCCAATTTCCTTAGAACCCATATTATCCTTGACAAAGAAATATGGGTGAGGAATGGGTGTGAACAATAACTTAAATTAGTTCATTTAGTAGAATCTCTTAGACATAAGGATGTTAATTAAGACCATTTGTGAGATTTGGTATCTTATTGAAAACATGATACTAATACCTCTAGATCTAGTCTACCCGTGACTTCTAGCTAAATTTTGATAGATAATCAAATATCCATGCATGAACCCACACCTAGGAAGGAATAACCCCAAGTTCTATCAACACTTTATTAATCTCGAATTGTTTCTAGCTTCAAAATAGTAATCTCAAAACAACAAATTATTCAATTTGAAATCATTCAAATAAACCCCCATTTTTACTTTTATGTTTGTTTACCACACATTACAGGTCAACTCCTAGTTAAATTCTAACACTCTTAAGCATCGAAATCCTTGTATTCACTCCCTGTGGATTCGACCCCAACTCCATTGGGTTACTATGCTTATGATGATCGCTTACACTCAAGGGTACAGTATGAGCGTCATCAGAAATGTAAGCTGGAATAGATAGTCAAAGAACAAATATATTTGAAAAATGATAAATAATATGTAGGTCACAAAGATGCTATAATAATAAAGTGCGGAGCATTCTCTAGTTGGGATATAGAACCAGAACGTTACGTGATGTTATGCTTTCTCCTTATTTTATTATTGATGCTATTTGCTTCTAACTCTGGTCAGTTGATGATATTACCGGCATGGTTGTACTAATGCTACACTTACTATATCTCCAATCAAGGGTATATCCATGGTGCAAGTTACTTAGAGTTTCTATAGCATCTACGTCGATCACTCAGCTACAGCTCTTGCCTTTTCGATCTTGCATAGATGTTGTGTTATAGGTGTCCCTACTCCTTGTCTAGTGCTCTTGCACTGGTTTAGGATAGGTTCTTTGTAGTCTCTTCTAGTTATTTTACACATTTACTTTATGTATTAGATGTGTGTCGAGCCTTATTTTTCTTATGAAAAGTGAGATTCGATGTGATAACTCTTTTACGAACGGTTTAAAAGAGAAGAGTTGCCGCCTACAGAATTAATGTTTAAAATAGAAGATTCACAACCTAACAAATTAAGGTATGTTAGGGTATCATTATAAACTAATTATGCATTATTTAATTAATAGCCTACTTTAATAGAAATTTGGGTAAGGGTTCGGGTTACCTTGAAAGGAAGGAGTTAGGTACCTTTCAAGGTCCATAAATATAGGTCCCAGCCAAAGTCATATATTACGTGGGGTCTTCTATATGATAACAAAAAGGTCAATTACTTTTATTAACTTAATATTAACTAAGTATTTAAAAAATTAATAAAATAAACATGCAACTCAATTATCTAATTAGTAATTATCTAAGGGATAATAAGATGCATAAATAAGAAAGAAAAATGTGAACAAATAAGTGAGGAGATAGAAGTGACACAATTTATATAGAGAAAATATTTACTTAATAAATCTAAACTACCCCAAGTAATTAAAACACTGAAAATAAAGAAAACAAAAACTGAGTCAGAAGATTTGGACAAGGAATTGATTTTATTCTATTCGGATCAACGCCTCTCTTATTAATAGATTACAATAGCGTATGTTACATTGGCAGATTCTGCTTGGGTCAACTTCCATCATTTCTAACTATTTACCCATCTAGTTTGGTTATTAAGTTATTATTAAGTCTAAAAGCACACTAAAGAAAATGATAAAACTAACATTTTCTAAGATTCCTATCCATCCCAACTTAATGTCCACGAACATTGGATGATCTATTTTGGATAAACATCTAGACAAAAAGAAAATTTAGGCTGCCTAATTAGACTCGAGATTAATATCAAAACAAAACAAACAAGACTAATCTATTAGCATATATCATACAAGCCTCTTGATTGATTAAGAGCTAATTAAGGGATAAGCATATTAAAAAAATTAACATTTTATGTGATTTAAACCTATAGTCATGATATCTTATGGCCAAAGACTGACTAACATGTTGAAATTAATTTAAAGCCTTAATGGTGTTAGAAACGCGATGGATTTGATGAAACTAAATGTTTCTAGGTGGAAGATGTAAAGTTAATTTGCTGGAAATTAATTTAAATAGGCAAGAAACTAATTAAAATATGGAGAAAATTAATTTAACTGTAAGAACTTATACAACTTTGATGATTTTATCTTTGACCCTCCCGCGTTTGTAATGTCAATTGAATTATGTTTAGGGATGTTAAAACGATAATTGGGAAAAGTTTTGGAATTTTTGAAAGGGGTTCGGGGTCATTTTGGGACCCAAGGTACTGAGGGTTCGCAATATTAGCGTGGCATGGAGGTTAGCCTCCGTAATATCGGCGTGACATGGAGGCTACCCTTCGCGATAACGGCATGCCACACTAATGTTTTAATTTCATCCTATTTTTGTTTTTTTACTTGGGTTGAGGGGATTTTGGTCTTTTTACCCCTTGTACGACCTTCAAACATAAAATAACCTAACTTCCTTCATCTTTCAAAGATCAAATCTTTCTCTTTCTCTCTCAAACTCAAAACCCAAGAACATTCAAGGGTTTTACAGTGAATTCATAATTCGAGCTCTAAACTTCAAATTGTCTTCAATTCCTTGTGTATTTCAGGCATGTATCTTTTTTCCTAAATTTAATTTTATGCTGTGACACTTGTTTAATCTTTATCCATGTGTTTTGAATTGTGGGTTATGGGGTTTTGATTGGTATCAATTAAACTACTTTTTCTATGATTTAAATTAATGATTGATGCTTTTAATTTATGGTTTTTGGACTAAATGGGTGCATTGTTATGAGAATTGGAATGAGGAATATGGATTTCCCCAAATTGATGACTTTTTGGCTTGGTAATGGCAGTAACCCCAAATCACGTTATAAATTTAGTTTTTGAACATGGATAATTGCATGATTCAACTTATTTACCTTTGCATTGTATTACTGGATAATTCGTTAAAAAGGATTTGAAAGGCCCTTGGTAGCCATGAATTGGATTTTAAATGAAACTTGGGAGTCAATTTGGTTAAATGATTTTGATTTGGCCTAATTGGGTTAGCTTGCAAGCATAACTGGTATGATGATACCAAGAGGTAATTACCTTAATATAAGACTCCTAGGATAATGGTTGGATTATGTACAAACTATTTTAATTTGAGCTTAAAGAGAATTGTGTAGCTCATCGTGAAGGTGTAGTCCCGGTGTAACAACCTAAAAAATTGATAAAATATGTGAAATTTTGTGATTTTGTGTGATTTGACTATTTTACCCCTCACCGTAATTGCATTATGATATTTTTAGACTGTGGGAGTGATTGGCATAATTTTCGGTGCATTTTGGTACCATTTATATAATATTGTGGTTTTGATTGCTTTGAGAGACTTATTTGGGACTTATCTGGATATCTTTTAATCAGTGCAACAGATGGCCGAACGGACTATGCCAACAACTTTGAATATCGATTTTAGGCTAGGTGGAACTTTGGTTTGGGTCTCGATACACCTGAGCTCATTTCGACCTATTGGTTGGAAAGTTGAAAAATTAGAAATATGGGTGTGGGACCCACATTTGGTCGAAACAACCTCGGATGGAAAATCCAACTTTGTTAATAGATTTGGAATGTTTATTTTAGGGTGTTAGCATGTTTGGTATGATTTTACGGCTTTTAAATCTCATTTCGACCCACGATTTGGAAAATTATGATTTCGGGTTTCAGAGGTCAACTTTGTGAAAATGATATTTTAAAAAAAATTTGACTTCGCCAACGCGTCCAAAACGTCAAATTTAGTATGTTCAGATAGTTCTTTTGTATATATTAGACTCCGAATGAATCCCGAGCACCTTATCGCAGTGTGAGTTGAACCTAAAATAAAAATGAAAAAAACTGTTGGTGCAGATTTTCTGCTACATATATAGAGCAGATTTTTTTCTTTTTGGCCTATTTTACTTATTTTTCATCTTGCCTCTTGAGAGTTAAACCCTAAAATAGTGTGGAATCTTGGGAAGCTAGATTAACACCTATTTCTTGGTTTTACTACGGATTTAAGGTAAGAATTCACCATTTTCTTAATAATTTCTTAATTAATTTATCAAAACCCCCAAAATTTTAGGACATGATTTTAAACACAAATTTCACTCCTTTTCACTTGAATAATATGTTTATCTTATAATTACTAATTTTTTTTAATCAATTTAACATTCAAAACAACTCTGATTCTTGATTTTAACTCGAATTTCAAAGACTTTACCTAATAAAGCTCAAAAATAGTTTTTCTTTGATTTAAACCTCATTTTTTACTAGATTTAACTTGAGTTTTTAGATTTAGGTTCCTAAAAATATGGGGAATATTTTTTTGAAGTAAAGTTCCAATTTTGCCCTTCTTTTTTGAAAATTTATTTTGGGGGTCCGTTTTGACCCCGAATCAAAAGTAGTCAATATGTGTGTCATTGGTATTGCTTTGATACAATGATTTAATATTTTATGTATTTAGTGAAGTTGGAATCATTCGTGGAAAGTAAGGTCGTGGATTCGAAGTGTAGTGAATTGGTTTTGGCTTTTGAGGTAGGTTATTGCTTAAATCTTTCAGACTAGGATGGGTAGTAAATCATGATACAAAATGTATATTGAGGGTGGGAGCTAATCATGAAAAATGGCTATTTATGTGTTGTGCCCGTGTGGGGGCCTATATGTGATGAAATTGTTGAAATTGAGTTATTATGTGATATGTGTGACCGCGTGGGGTCCTAGGTGATATTAATAGCCTTGTATACATGTGAATAATTGTATTGTGTTGTTAAGATGCTTAATATGGTACCATTGATGTATTATGATTATATTCATACTTTATTTGGCATATGAGACATACAATGAGTGGATATTGGCTCACATAGTTGTGGAAATATATCATTGTGGTTGGTTGTGAAAATATTCGTTGCGATTGGTTGTGAGCATTACATCCTCATATCATACTCATTTATAAAACATCGGTAACACCGTGGCAATATCTGAAAAACACTGGCAATACCTTTTTGAAACCCTCCCCAAGGAATATGTCGGGGAAGAGATATTGTAACACCTTATAAAAATCTTTTCTAGGGATGTTCCAAAAAAGAGATATGAGATATGTGCATTATATACGGGTTGATAAACCCTCCCCCCATGAGTCCTACATCGGGAAGCTTTAGCTCCGTAGGTGTATGCAAGGATTGTGCGATGATCCCGGAGGTTGTGTGATGATCTCGTGCATTATCATCATTATCATCATCATCATCATCATCATCGTCATCATCATATACATTGCACTTACTTTATTGTGTTTATGTTGTATTTTATTGCCATATTGACTTGTCATCTATGTATTTGTCTTACCTTCCTTTACTTGTATTTGATGATCTTGTATCTATATCTTCTCTCTTATTCTCTTTATATATGACATATTATATACTTGTGTTCTATATCTTTGTGTGATGTTGCAATATATGTGAGATATATTAGAACTGTTAGTGCAAGCGGTGTGGGCTACCGTTATGGGATATTTTCTGATTGCAGGTGACGTGCCCTTAGTGTATATTTTGTATGCTTTATTTAATACTTTGCTTGGTCGTCCTATGATACATACTGAGTACAAATGGACCGTACTCATGCCTACTGCACCCTTTCGGTGCATGTCCTAGCTTGAGTGTGCCTCAATTTGCTTAACTCGGGTGATTGTTGGAACTTCCAAGGTAGTGGTTAGATATTCATGCGTCTGAAGTTCACCTCTATCTTTCTATAGTAGTTATGTCTTTATTAGTATTTGGAGACAGTTATTATTCCTTTGTGGTTATTTTTTGATGTATTTGACTCTTGGGTTGTATTAGTAGTTCTTACTCTATTGACACCTAGTTTTGGGCATGATTGGTTTTTTGGATAAGTTCTTTCCACATTACTATGATTACTTATTTGGTACAGCTTTGTTCTAGAAGCTTTATCTTGGGGTATTTCTTTTTCTCTCCTCTTATCATATCCGTTTGGGTGATAGGCTTACTTGTCAAGGTGCGCCACGACAAGTGCCATCAAGACCCTTATTTTTGGGTTTTGACAAATTAGTATCAGAGCAACCAGGTTATTGGTCTCAATGGTGTAAGAACGAGATGTCTAATTAATTCTGGTTGATCGGTACATAGATATCCATATCTATCTTCGAGAGACTATAGGATGTCTTTAGGAAACTTCTCTTATTTTTTTCTTTATCGTGCAAAGTTCTTTAATATCATGTATTTTGATTTGTGTTTCACTCTTTCTGTGCAGATGGTGTGTCTTATACTACATCTTATCAGTTGAGAGATGTGGATACATATTGGTGAAGGTCGTTTATTAGTTGTAGACCCTATGATTCTTTTGAAATAACTTAGGATCATTTCATCGAGGCTTTTCTAGAGATATCAGTGTCTTTCAGTTTGAGAGACCATATCAGGACGAGTTTGATCATTTAGAGTAGGGCTCCATGACAGCTGCTGAGTATGAGGCACACTTCCTATGAGGCACACTTCCATGCCCTGTCCAGATATTCCTAAGATGGCATTTCTATTGATTTTGAGAAGGTTTGGAAGTTCATGAAGGGTTTGGATATTTTCTCTTTGGTTGGCTATATCTTAGATGATTGTGCCTAAGGATTTTTTTTTTAGAGTATAGTAGATCATGCTAAGACGACAGAGGGTATTCTTTAAGCATCTTAAGGAGACGCCAACATGGCACGACGTTTTGGGTGAGTTCAGGAGTCAGACATTGTGAGGCAAAGATTTTAGAGGTTCTCATGGATTACATGGTAGGCCAGTGGCAGCTTTATAGAGTTTAGGTAGTGGATCTTCTAGTTCAATAGTTCAGGGTGTCCGTTCATGCCTAGTTGTACCTTCTCCTATTGACACTGATCGTAGAGGTGTCTATGTGTGTGATAAGATTATCCATATGGCCAAGGATTGTCCCCGCTGGTTGATTTGGGCTACTTTTATTTTAGCTATGAGAGGTAGGGGTACTACTAGAGGAGCAAAAGGTAGAGGTAGTGGAGCCCGTGGCGGGAGTCACAACACTTTTTACTTAGCCGGTAGTCGAGGTCAGTGTTATGCCATACTATCCAGACCAGAGACAGAGGCTTCAAATATTGTGATCATAAGTATCATCTCCGTTTTTTTCAAACCTGCATCTGTATTATTTGATCCCAGATCAACTTTCTCCTATGTGTCTGTATGTTTTGCTTTGGGTTTTGATTCTATTAGTGAACCTCCTGCCATGCCTATTTGTGTATCTCTAGGTAGGTGATTCTTTAGTGGTGGATCGGGTGTACCAATCTTGTGTTGTGACTTATGTCGGGTGTGAGACTTTTGTAGATTTGCTTGTATTAGATATGGTTGATTTTGATATTATTTTGGGTATAGATTAGTTGGCTCCTTATCAGGTCGTCTTCGATTGTTTTTCTAAGATTGTGACTTTAGCTTCACTGAATGTGCCAAAGATAGCTTAGAAGGGTGCACTTTATTCGAGTCGTAAGAGTATTATATCTTATTTTCAGGTTCGTAATTTGGTTGAGGGGGATGGTTATCTTACTTGGCTTATTTTCATGACACCAGTGTTGTATCACCTCCTTCCTAGATTCTGTCCGTATTGTTCATGAGTTTATGGATGTGTTCCCTATGGACTTGCCTAGTATGCCTTTGGATCGAGATATTGATTTTATTAATTAGGTTGAATCGGGCACCGAGCCTATTTCTATTCCTCCTTATAGGATGGCCCCAGCAGAGTTGAAGGAACTGAAGGATCAGTTGCAGGAGTTGTTGGATAAGGGATTTATTCGACCTAGCATTTCACTTTGGGGTACGCCTTTCTTGTTTGTGAAGAAAATTGATGGGTCTATGCGGATGTGTATTGATTATCGACAGTTGAATAAGGTGATGATTAAGAATAAGTATCCTCTTCCTCGTATTGATGATTTGTTTGATCAGCTTTAGGGTGCTGCAGTGTTTTCAAAGATTTATTTGAGTTTGGCTATCACCAGTTCAGGATTAGAGCTTCAGATATTTTGAAGACAGCTTTTCAGACTTGATATGGCCATTATGAGTTTTTGGTCATGTCTTTTAGGTTGACCAATTACCCTGCTATGTTCATAGAGTTGATGAGCTGGGTATTTCGACCGTATCTCGACTCCTTTGTTATTATGTTTACAGATGATTTCTTGGTGTATTCTAAGAGCAAGGTTGAGCATGAGTAGCAATTGTAGATTGTGCTTTAGAGATTGAGTGTAATACCCCGTACTTTTCTTAGTCCCATTTAGCTCCTAGTGTGTCAAGGGTCAACCTTAAAAGTGAATAACACTTTATACGTGTAGAATTTTCAATCTTTAGACCAACCAAATTTTAGATAATTCAATCATCTTTCCAACGATACTAATTTTACCTAAATCTGATACTCGATTGAGAAGTTATGGCACTTTTAGTGAGAAACAGTAGTTCAACGCAATAGCACCGCATCACGGTGGAGGGCAGATTCACAAACGTCCTCTTTCCAGTAAGCACTGTGATTATGCTGCATCGCGATGAACCCAAAAATCTCACTCATCTTTTTCCATAGCTCACCGCGATTGGCCAGTGTTGCGCCATGAATTGTGGTGAAGCATAGCACCGCATCATGGTGGAGTGCAAAATGGAACTCGTCCTGTTCTAGTGATACAATGCGATAGCGCCGTATCATGCCATAGTGCAAAATGGCACTAGTCCTTTTCCATTGATGCAACGCGATAGTGTCGCGTTACGCTAAGGCCCAAAATTGAGATTCCAATTCCGAACTTAATTTTTTAAAGGGTAATTTAGTTTATCCCAAGCCCTCAATTCGTGAAAAACACTAGATTAAACCTATTCTAAGCCTAATACGCTCATTATTTATCGATTTTCTCTCAAAGAAAACCCTAGAATTCAAATTTCAAGCCTCAAGAAATCCAAATTCTATCATTCTTTTTTCAAGTAACCCAAAATACAAGATTCCCAATTTAAGATCTTCAAGAAACAATCTTTAAGAGCACTAATAGTAACTCAAAGTTCAAGCTTTGTTATTTATTCATCAATTAAGGTATGTGGGGTTTTCAACAAGGGTAATTCTTTCATCCTTATGTCCAAAATTAGATTTTGAAGTTAATTTCACATGAATTTACATGGTTTTCAAATTAGGGTTCATACCGAATTATCATTATTTGAAGATTATGATCTTACAAGTGATTGAGTTGTTGAATTGCATATCTACTTTCTTATTTTATGCGTGTGACATTATTTCCAGATTTAGAATTGAATTTTTCAAGGCTTTTATTATTAAGCATGAACATTATGATGATTTGACATGAACTTAATGCATGGGTTATTAAGACATAGTTTTAATGTTGATATTTTAAGAATGACTATGCTTTAAGCACCCTACGATTAGTTTATATTTAGATTTTGTTAAAGATTTGATCTTTTGATCTCAGCTAAGATATGAAATCCATATTACAGACTTTGTTACAGTTTAAAGTGAACAGATGCATGATTGGTTTCCATTATAAACCCTTATACTAGTTTTAAAGTTGATTTCCTACAAAATGAGCACACAGATTAAAGGGAGTAGTATTTAGCACCGAGTTGGGTATGTTCATATACCCCAGAACTATGAGCCAACGTAGGTCCAGATTATCAAATTATTCTTATTTCTATATGGATGACAGATACAGATTGTGATCACTTAGCTTAGGTTATACTTCTTGGCAAGAGTATGACACCTCTCTCAAATATGAGGTTTTCTCATAAGGGAACTAGACGTTGGATACTATGATAGATCATATAGCATATGTCGGTTAGAAGAACTTTCCTACAAAAAAGAGTACTCATAACAGAAAAACTTTTAGAAACTAAGTGTAAAGGCTCACGATTGTATTCAGATATTGTATTACATAAGTTATTAGTTATGAGATTACAACTTTCAATTTATAGATACAGAGGTGAGTCCTTTTACACTTAGCATATATGATTTCAAAAACATATTTCAAGCACAAATTTAGAACTAAGTGTGGTGGCTCACAGCATTCATATAGTATGTTTTGTCATTTATGATTTATGATTATAGCTTTCAATTACTCAAGCCAAAGTAAGCCATTATTACTTAGCATGCATTGTTTACGAAAAAGATATATGTATTCCCTCACTATTTTACTATGCATTTCACCCCCATATGCTCAATACATTCCAAAAGTACAGATCCACATATACGTCTATGTGCTATATTGTTTAATAATATAGGTTAAGGTGCTCAGTTTTAGCAGCGTGAGTGATTTTGAGAATCTCCATCTATATCCCGACAGTTAGTGAGTCCTCATAGTTTGGGGACGAAGTTATTTAGATTTTTAGCTTATTAGAGTAGTTGAAGTCAGTATTTTCAGTCAGTTCGAGTCTCCTGGGGGTTTGTCTCAGTGGCTCTCTAGTTATTAGAAGAGGCTTGTTAGACTACTAGTTATGATTCAAATTTTTAGTGTTGATTGTCTAGACTTTTGATTCTAATACTTTTAGATATTATGTTCAAATGATTTCAGCTTAGAGCAGATAGACTTCTGCATTAATTTTACATTTATATTTCTCCATTTTGAGTTTCATATTTAGTAAATGGCTTACAGGGTTAGCTTGCGGATACTCGTATTCTTGAGCACCGTGTGACATCTTAGAACCCATTTTTGGAGTGTTACATTGAGGGATGAGAAGTTGTACGCCAAGTTTTCTAAGTTCAAGTTTTTGTTAAATTCTGTTTCTTTTTTGGGTTATGTGGTGACTAAGAAGGGTGTTATGGTTGATCCAACCAACATTGTTGTGGTTTGTGATTGAGCTAGACCTACTTCGCCCACCGAGATTCAGAGTTTTGTTGGCTTAGTAAGTTATTATTGGTGTTTTGTTGAGGGTTTCTCTTCTATTGCAGCTCCTTTGACTAAGTTGACCTAGAAGAAGATTTCTTTTCAGTGGTCCGATGCTTGTGAGGCAAGCTTTTAAAATATTAAGGAGTTTTTTACTTCAGCTCCTATATTGGTTTTACCCAAGGAGGGTGAGGGATTTACCATCTTTTCTGATGCTTCAGGTGTTGGGTTAGGTGTTGTGTTGATGCAGGAGGGTAAGATAATTGCATATGTAGCTCGTCAGTTGAAGCCTCATGAGATGAATTATCCTAGGCATGATTTGAAGTTATGCGCAGTTGTGTTTGCCTTAAAGTTGTGGAGTCCATTGTGAGATCTTCTTATATCATCGTAGCTTTCAGTACTTTTTCAGCCAGAGAGATCTTGATATAAGGCAGCATCGTTGTCTTGTTTTGCTTAAGGATTATGACTTGACTATTCTCTACCGTTCGGGAAAGCTAGCGTGGTTGTAGATGCCTTGAGTTGAAAGTTGACTAGCATAGATAGCTTGGTGCATCTTTTGACCCAAGAGAGGCCCTTGGCCTTAGAGGTTTATTCTTTACCTCACTAGATAGTTAGACTTTATATTTCGACAAAGGGGCGTGTTTTAGCATTTATGAATGCTAGATCTTCTTTGATAGAGCAGATTCGAGCTCATCAGTTTGGTGATGTTAGATTAAGATCAATTTGAGATAAGGAATTGAGTGGAGAGGATAAGGAAGCCTCACTTGATTCAGATGGAGTTTTGCGGATTAGAGGCCGAGTTTGTATGCCGAGAGTGGGTGACTAGACTAGGTTGATCTTATACAAGTCCCATTGTTCTAGATATTCTATCCATCAAGGTGTGACTAAGATGTATCGTGATTTGAGATAGCACTATTAGTGGGGTGGTATGAGGCAAGATATAGCAAATTTTATAGCTCGTTACCTATATTGTTAGCAGGTGAAGACCGAGCATATGAGACCTAGTGGTTTTCTTCAGAGCTTACCCATTCCTGAGTGGAAGTGGGAACGCATCACCATTGACTTTGTGACTGGTTTGCCTCGTACATCTCATAGTTCTGATAGTGTTTGGGTCATCGTGGATCGATTGACCAAATCAACTTATTTTATTCCAATTCAGGTCTTATTCAGTGCTGAGAGGATGACTTGTATCTATATTCATGAGATTGTACATCTTCATGGTGTGTCGGTGTCTATTATTTTAGATCGAGGTCCTATGTTCACATCTTACTTTTATAATATGTTTCTGGATGAGTTGGTACTCAAGTGGATCCTTGTACATATTTTACCCCTAGACTGATGGCCAGTTAGAGTGGACTATTCAGGTTTTGAAGGATATGTTCGCGCATGATGGATTTTGGTAACCAGTGGGAGCAGCATTTGGCTTTAGGAGAGTTTTCATATAATAATGGCTGTCATCCCAGTATTGATATGACTCTTTTGAGGCATTGTATGGTAGGCGTTGTCGCTCCCTAGTGGGTTAGTTTGATGTTTCAGAGGTGAGACCTCGAGGTACGAATTTTCTTCATGAGTCTTCGGATAGAGTCCGAGTCATTCAGGATAGACTTTGAGCAGCTCAAAGTAGGTAGAAGTGCTATGTTGATCATAGACTTCATGCCTTGAGATTTGGTGTTAGTAATCGTATTTTTCTTCGAGTTTCACCCATCAAGGGTGTGATGAGATTTGGGTAGAAGGTCAAGCTTTTCCCCAGGTATATTGGTTCATTTGAGATTCTTCAAACTATTGGTGATATGGCTTTTGAGTTGGCTTCGCCCCCTGATCTATCAACTGTTCATCTAATTTTTCATGTTTCCATGCTTCGCCGTTACATTTCGAATGAGTCTCATATTATTTGTTGGGAGTCAGTTCAGTTAGATGAGCGGTTGTCATTTGTTGAGGAGCCGATCTGTCTTTTGGCTAGGGATGTTAGGCAGTTATGCTCTAGAGTTATCCCTGCGATTAAGGTTCAATAGCAACATCGAACTGTAGTTGAGGCTACTTGGGAGGTTGAGTTTATATTTTTAGTTCTTGTCCTCAGTTCCTCATTGATTTAGGTATTTCTTTCCCTTAGTTCGAGGATGAACTAGATTTTTAGTGGTGGATGATGTAACAACCTAAAAATTTAATGAAATATGTAAAAATTTGTGATTTTTACCCCTTCTCGTAGTTGCATTATGATATTTCTGGGGTGTGAGAGTGATTGACATGATTTTCGATGTATTTTGGTACCATTTATGTGATATATGGTTTTTAATGGCTTCAAGAGCCTTATTTTGGACTTATGTAGATATTTTTTGATTCGTGCGATAGATGGCCGAACAGACTGCGCCAGCAGCTCTGGAATATTGATTTAGGCTAGGTAGACCTTTGGTTCGGGTCCCAGTACACCGAGCTCATTTCGACCTATTGATCGATAAGTTGAAAAATTGAAAATATAAGTGTGGGACCCACATTTGGTCAAAACGATCTTAGATGGAAAATTTAACTTTGCCAGTAGATTTGAAATGTCGATTTTAAGATTTTAGCATATTTGGTATGATTTTACGACTTTTAAATCTCATTTTGACCCTCGGTTTAAAAAATTATGATTTTGGATTTTAGGGGTAAATTTTGTAAAACTGATATTTTTTTCAAAAATTTGACTTCGCCAACGTGTCCGGAACGTCGAATTTAGTATGGTTGCATAGTTCGTTTGCATATATCGGACTCCAAATTAATCCCGGACACCCTGTCGAAGTGTGACTTGAACTTTAAAAAAAAAAAAAAAAAAAAACTGTTGGTGCAGATTTTCTGCTATATATATAGCAGAGTTTTTCCTTTTGGGCCAATTTTTCTCATTTTTCATCTTATCTCTTGAGAGTTAAATCCTAAAATAGTGGAAAACTTAAAAGTAAAGTTTGTGGGAGCTTGAAAAGCTAGATTAACACCTATTTCTTGATTTTATTACGGATTTAAGGTAAGAATTCACCCTTTTCTTAGTAATCTCTTAATAAATTTCTCAAAATCCCAAAAATCTTAGGGTATGATTTTAAATCCAAATTTCATTCATTTTTACTTGAATAATGTTTCTATCTTATAATTACTAGTTTTTTCATCAATTTAACCTTCAAAACAACTCTGATTCTTGATTTTAACCTGGATTTTAAAGATTTTCACCGATAAAGCTCAAAAATAATTTTCTTCGATTTAAACCTCATTTTTTACTCGATTTAACTTGGGTTTTCAGCTGTAGATTCCTAAAATTATGAAGAACATATTTTTGAAGTAAAGTTTCAATTTTGCCCTTCTTTTTTGAAAATTTATTTCGGGGATTTGTTTTGTCAATATGGATGTCGTTAGTTTTGTGTTGACTTGTGATTTCATAGTTGATATTTTTAGTGAAGTTCGAGATCATTCGTGGAAAGTAAGGTCGTGGGTTCGAAGTGTAGCGGACCGGTTTTGGCTTTTGATGTAGGTTATGGCTTAACTCTTTCAGATTGGACTGGGTAGTAAATGATGATACAAAATGCAAGTTAAGCGTTAGAGATAATCATGAAAAATGGTTATATTTGTGTTGTGCCCGTGTGGGGACCTATATGTGATAAAATTATCGGAATTGAGTTATTATGTGATATGTGTGACTGTGTGGGGTTCTAGGTGATATAAATAGCCTTGAATATATGTGAATAATTGTACTGTATTGTTAAGATGCTTAATAGTATATCATTGATGTATTGTGATTATATTCATACTTTATTTGGCATATGAATGAGTGGATATTGGCTTGCATGGTTGTGGAAATATATCATTGTGGTTGATTGTGAAAATACTCATTGTGATTGATTGTGAGCATTACATCCTCATATCATTCTCATTAATGAAACATTGGTACCACCATGGCAACATCTGAGAAACACTGGCAACACCTTTTTCAAACCCTCCCCGAGAAATGTGTTAGGGAGGAGATATTATACACCTTATAAAATCCTTTTCGAGGGATGTGCCATAAATGATATATGAGATATGTGGATTATATACGGGTTGACGAATCCCCCTCCCCCCATGGATCCTACGTCAGGATACTTTTGCTCCGTAGGTGTATACGAGGATTGTGTGACGATTCCAAAAGTTGTGCGACAACCTCGTGCATCATCATCATCATCATATATACATATTGCACTTACTTTATTGTGTTTATGTTGTGTTATATTTCCATATTGACTTGTCATCTATGTATTTGTCTTACCTTTCTTTACTTGTATTTAATGATCTTGTATCTACATGTTCTCTTGTTCTATTTATATGTGACATATTGTATACTTGTGTTCTATATCTTGGTGTGATATTGCAATATATATCAGAACTGTTAGTGCAAGCGGTATGGGCTACCGTTGTGGGATATTTTCTGATTCCAGGTGACGTACGCTTAATGTATATTTTGTATTCTGTATTTACTACTTTGCTTGGTCGGTCTATGATACCTACTGAGTACAAGTGAATAGTACTCATTCCTACTGCGTCCTTTCGGTAAAGGTCCTAGCTCGAGTACGCCTCAATTTTCTTGACTCGGGTGATTGTTGGAGCTTTCAAGGTAGCGATTGGACATTCATGCGTTCGAAGTTCACCTCTATCTTTCTATAGTAGTTATGTCTTTATTAGTATTCAGAGACAATTATTATTCCTTTGTGGTTATTTTTTTATGTATTTGACTCTTGAATTGTATTAGTAGTTCTTACACTATTGACACCTAGTTTTGAGCATGATTGGTATTTTGGATAAGTTATTTCCGCATTATTATGATTACTTATATTGTTTGGCTTCATTCTAGATGCCTTATCTTGGGATGTTTTTGTTTTTTCTTCTTTTCGTATCAGTTTGGGTGATAGGCTTACTTGTCAAGGTGTGCCGCGACAAGTGCCATCGTGACCCTCATTTTTGGGTCGTGACACCCGGGGGACTAAAGCTGGAAATCACGTTTGCCGGCATTGGGGTCTATATGACCTGTGCTTAGTTCACACATTATACTTTTGGAATGTCTAGGGCCTTGGTGTCTTTATCCCTTCCTTTGGATTCCTTTGTTCGTGCGGCTAAAAAGTACTGGGGCCCTTTCAGTAGGGAAAACTAAACCCATATAGCCCATGGGTGCCTTTAGAGTAGAGTGAGCTATATAGTTCAAGTTAATAGGTTAAACTCTCATGTTAATGAACCTTGTCCTTATCCCGACATCCTATATGTATATATAAATGTTGTGCATATGGTTTTGACTGATTTATGGCATTGAAATTATTTTATCACTTTCTCTGAGTTACATGCCAGTGCTTATCCCACTGACCGTCCCTAGATGCAACACCATTTTATGATGTAGGGTCCGAAGGGTGTTCTATTGATCCTGTGCAGCGTTAGGTGGTTCGATATATTTGTTGAGCTGTTGTGAAGTGGTGAGCCTCCATCTTTGGAAAACCCCAATCATTTCATCTATTTCCTTTACTTCTTAGTATTTCATTTTGCATTTTTTTGTCATAGTCGGGGGCATGTCCCGACTAGTTCGCTAGTTCGGTTTTAGAGGTTTCTGTGGACAAGTGTGAGTTGGATGTAGTTTGACTCTTAGTTTTCATTTCGTCTATCTATCTATCCTTATTATATATATATATATATATTGGTTGTCTTCTGCTGTTCATTATTATTATTGTGCTCTTGAGGTAAGGCTAAAGGGGTGATTTCCGGCTCAAGGTCGGCTTGAGATACCGTCACGGCCAGGCCTGGGTTCGACTTGTGACATTAAATGTGCAGAAAATTAATTTAAATATGCAAAAAAACTGTTTAAATATGCAGAAAATTAATTTAACCATGCAGGAAATTAGTTTAAATATGTAGAAAAGTAATTTAACTATACAGGAATTTAGTTTCAATATGCAGAAAATTAATTTAACTATGTAGGAAATCATTTTAAATATGCAGGAAGTTAGTTTAAATATGCAGAAAATCGGTTAAC
>NC_061119.1:167975191-167999495 GCF_002878395.1 Capsicum annuum
TTCTTTGCATGTTTCATTAAATTTTTCATGTTTTCTATGATGAAAATTGAAACTATGAATATCATATTCTTACATTGGTTATTTAAATTATTTATTTACATCTGTTGTTTTTATTTATTTACCCATTATCCATATCCTATTTATTAAGAAAATTGAAGGAAATGTGTCTTTTAAGTCTTGAATGAATGAATGGTTGTTTTTTCAAAATATGTAAAAAAAGTCACCTGTTGGTAGTATTGATTTTTTTATTTATCTTATGTTTTTTTTTGTTTTTGTTGTTGTTGTTGGAATATATAGTGTTGGTGTTGTTGATGGTGTTGGAACATATGGTGTTGTTTTTTGTTATTGATACTATTGTTGATGTTGTTGTTGTTGTTGGAACATATGGTGAAAGGTATTAAAATAGGTTATTTAATAGATTCTCTATCTATTGCAACTGATAAATCAGCTATTGGAATAAATTCAAATAGCTCTTCCAACAGATGACCTATCTGTTGCAATAAACAGAGCACCTATTGGAAGAAATCAAACCAGTAGAAAGGCTGGTTTGATTTCTTCCAATAGATGACCCATCTGTTGAAATATGTTGGTCAACTATTGTAATAGATGTGTCACTTGTTACAACAAATAGCTCATCTGTTGAACAAATAGATAATTTGTTGCAACAGATGGGTCATCTGTTGGAATGCTTGTAGTAATGTGTTGTATTTATTGAATTTTGTGTTACCCATTTTTAAAATTATTTTGACCTCAATTGTAATTTTGTTTTCTCTTGTTTATTGATAAAAGATGTCTCCCAAAAAAGAAGTGAAAATGGATCAACTTTTGCCCGACCAATATAAAAGGCTAGAGTAAAGATGGGCTTGGAGGAATAAGTTGCTTGCAGATGGAACCACTTCATATGTGGGAGTTATGTATTACTGATCATGTTATCATGAAAACACACATTGAGTACACTGATTTTGTGAATGTTGTTCTTTACCGATTAGGCATTAATCATTCAAACAAGATATTGCATTTTATAGTTAAGATTGATAGTTCAAACTGATAAGGCTGAGGGATCATGTAGGTGGTGTCGATACCCTATTACATTTAATAATAGTTTTGCTAATGTTTATGGTCAAGTTTGGAGAAGGGCTCAAATTTTTGTGGCAGTGTAAAGATTCAATAGTGATTGGGATGATTTTAAGGGTTTAATAGAATTTTGAAAGGCCTTCAAAACCTCGCACTGCTGCAAACAAGAATGGAAATCAATATAGTTATTGCCATGATCTAAATTTATATAGCTGGATTGCTCGGGGTGACAATTATACAACAAAGGGTACTTGGGAGAATATCTGTGATAGAAAGCGGAGGTGCTGAGGACTATATATCAACTTAGACCTTATTAAAAAAGAAACATAGGGTATCAAGGAATGTGTAGCGAATCTAGCCGATGAAATTGACATGAAAAATGAAAAAATTAAATGAGCTAAAAAAATAAAAGTGTACCCAAAAATGAAAATCTGTCACTTATTGTTGAAAAGAAAAATAGTGAAGTGGACTGGAGCTAGACACTTTACTAGGTTACTGCGACTAGTTAGCGTGGCCTAAATGATGACCCACATAGCATAGGATCAGAACTCAAAAGAAGCAACTTTGCGAGCACCGAGGGGTGGTAAGATGGTCTGTTAGAAATAGAACTTAAACCAACAACTCCTAAAATAAAAATAAGGGATCAAGCCAAGGTGACAATTTATGAAGTTAAACTTGTATCCTAGGCCTTCTGCTTATGGTCCTGGTCAGGTCAAAGGCAGTGGAAAAAAAAAGGCATAGGATTTCTACCCACTTCAGACCTCTTTGTTTCCACTGCCATTGACTTAATCAGAACCACAAACAGAAGGCATGGGATGAAATTTAGACTTCAAAAATTGATGCCTTGACATCCCTTATTTTTACTTTAGAAGTTCTTGGTTTAAGTTTAAATCTTGACTGGCCGTCTTACCAATCCTCGGTGCTCACAAAGCTTCTTCTTTAGAGTTCTGATCCTGTGCTCTGTGGATCAATATTCAGGCCACACTAACTAGTTTTAGTTACTTAGCAAAGTGTCTATCTCCAGTCCGCTTTACCAATTGTTTTTCAACAACGACTAACAAATTTTAATTTTTGGATACATTTTCATATTGCAGCTCATTCAGATTTTTCATCTTTCAAGATAATTTCATTGGCCAGATTGGCTAGAAGTTTCTTGCTTGCTCCCCTGTGTTTCCTTTTTAACAAGGTCTGAGATGATACAGTTTCAGTAACTCCTCTTTTCCATGCAAGTATTCTCCTAAACATATTTTACTGTATAATCATCTCCCCGAGTAACCCATCCATAAAAATTTAGACTAGGGGAATTTTTATTGGTTTTTCATTCTTGTTTGCTGCACTGGGAGGCTTTGAAGGCCTTCTCAAAGTCCATTGCACCATTAAAATTAGTCTAATCACTATTGAATCTCTACACTGCCATTAAATAATGATCTTTTCTCAAAACTTGTCACACATAAACATGAGCAAAACCATTATTAAATTGTAACAGGATCGACACCATCTTCATGGTCCCTCAACCTTATCAATTCACACCTATCAAACATAATTGTAAAATGCAGGATCATATTTGAAGGATCAATGCCTAATTAGTAAAAATCTGCATTCACAAAATCATTGTACTTTTATGTATTGTCACGATAACCTGATCAGTACTACATAACTCCTACGCATAAAAGTGGATCCATCCATATGCACACACCTATTCTACCTACCCCATCATGTCAAATAATGTTTAATCTTTAGCTCCCATCATGAAGTAATGTACAAAATTATGTAGGCTCAAAGGGTAACCATCTTCAATGTCAAAGGACTACATGCCCGTCAAGAAAACAAGTGCTACGTATATAATGCACCATGATCATTATAATAGTAAACTTGTGTTGTTATTTATTATGGACTTTGATAATTTTAACTCATTGTTGGGGATGTAAATATTATTGTTTATTATATAAAATATGTTTTTATTAACTTGTGCATCAATAAAAAAAAGGTAAAAGGAACTAAATAGGACAAACTACAAAAAATATTTTTAGTAGATTACCCATGTGTTGCAACAGATGAACATTGGCTAGAATAATACAATACAGTTCATCAATCTGGACTGCGTTCAACCAACAGATGACCAATATGTTGCAACAGATGGGTAATTTATTTGAAAGACTCAAAACCCTCTTCTTCTAATGGATGGAACATCTATTACAACAGATCTGCTAGAAGAACACAATACAATAGTTCTTGCCATTGGTTTGTGCAGATGACAAATTTGTTTCAACAGATGGTCCATTTGTTGGAAAAATAGACTAAAAGCAATTATTAATAGAAAAGGGTTATTAAAAGGGTGAAAAATCATGACTTTTCGATTATTGAATAAAGAAAAATGGTTCATAAATAAATAATTAGGAAATAAATGATAAACATAATTTAAAACCATAAAAAATGGTTATTTAATTTTAATAACTGATGTTACTATTAAATAGGCGCAAAGCCATGATTTTTCACTTTTTTTTGTTTTTGAATATGTTTTTTAATTTGAATAATCAAAAAGTCAGCAGTTTGAATTAATTAAGGGATATTAATATTAAAAAAGAGATGAATAGTCATGACTTTTTATCTAACATATTTAAAATAATTGATGAATCAAATGTCCCATCTGTTGCAACTGATGAATCAGCTGTTGGAAGAAATTAAAATAACTCCTCCAATAGATGGTATATCTGTAATAACAGATAACTTATTGTTGCAACAATTGGATTATCTGTTGCACACATGGACCATTTGATGCAATAGATGGTAAAGTTATTGCTGTAATGACCTAAAAATTTGATGAAATGTGTAAAATTTATGATTATGTGATTTGACTATTTTACCCTCTCCCCGTAGTTGCATTATTGAATTTCTAGGGTGTAGGGGCGATTGCATAGTTTTTGATGCATTTTGATACCATTTATGTGATATTGTGGTTTTTGATGGCTTCGAGAGCCTTATTTTGGACTTATGTGGATATCTTTGATCCATACAATGGATGGCCGAATGGACTACATCAGCAGCTCTAAAATATCTATTTTAGGCTAGATAGACCTTTGGTTTGGGTCCCGAAACACCCTACCTCATTTCAACCTATTGGTCAGAAGTTGAAAAATTTGAAATATGAGTGTGGGACCCACATTTGGTGGAAACAACCTTGGATGAAAAATTTGACTTTGCCACTAGATCCAAAATATCAATTTTAGGGCGGTAACATGTTTAGTGTAATTTTACGGCTTTTAAATATCATTTTCGACCGTCGATTTGGAAAATCGTAATTTTCAGTTTCGGGGCTCAACTTTGTGAAAACGATATATTTTTGATAATATGATATCGCCATTGAGTCTGGAGCATCAAATTTAGTGTGGTTACATAGTTTGTATGCGTATATTAGATTTTGAACTAATCCCGAGCACCCTATCGATGTCTGAATTGACTTAAAAATCCAGCTTTTTAGCAATAACTGTGTAGAAAAATCTGCAATAATAAATAACAGTTTTTGGCCTATTTTGCTCATTTTTCATCTTGCCTCTTGGGAGTTAAACCCTAAAAGTGTGGGAGCTTAAAAGTAAACTTGTGGGAGTTTGGGAAGCTAGATTAACACCTATTTCTTAATTCTATTACAAATTTAAGGTAAGATTTCATCATTTTCTACTCTAATTCCTTGATTAATTTTTTAAAACTTTAAAAATCTTAGGGCTTGATTTTAAACCCCAATTTCACTCATTTTCACTTGAATTATATCTTTATCTTATAATTACTAGTTTTTCATCAATTTAACCTTAAAAACAACTCCAATTCTTGATTTTAACCCAAATATCAAAGATTTTATTCGGTAAAGCTTAAAAATATTTTTTTTTATTTAAACCTTGTTTTTGACTTGATTTGACTTGGGTTTTTAGCTGTAGGTTCCTAAAAATATTGGAAACACATTTTTGAAGTGAAGTTACGATTTGCCCTTCTTTTTCAAAAATCCGTTGTGGGGGTCCATTTTGACTCCGAATTAAAAGTGGTCAATATGGGTGTCATTGATTTTTTTGATGCGTATATTTTATATTTAATATTTTTAGAGGATTTTGGGATCATTCGTGGAAAGTAAGGTTGTGGGTTCGAAGTGTAGCCGATCAATTTTGACTTTTGAGGTAGGTTATGACTTAACTCTTTTAGACTGGGCTGGGTAGTAAATGGTAGTACAAAATGCATGTTAAGGATGGAAACTAATCATGAAAAATATTTATTTATGTGTTGGGCCCGTGTGGGGGCCTATATGTGATGTAATTATCAAAATTGAGTTATTATGTGATATGTGTGACCGCGTGGGATCCTATGTGACATTGATAGTTTTGAATACATGTAAATAATTATATTTTATTGTTAAGATGATTAATATGGTACTATTAATGTACTGTGATTATAATCATACTTTATTGGCATATGAGACATGAGAAAATTCGCGGATGAAACTGAAATAATGAGTGAATATTGGCTTATGTGGTTGTAAAAATATATTATTGTGGTTGGTTGTGGAAATATATCATGTGGTTAGTTATAGAAATATATGTAATGACCCTTACGGCCATTTTCCTGTATTTTCATATAATTTTAGTACTAACTAAATGTATCGTGAATCATTTAATTTAATTTGGCATTTGGTAGAAATATAATTTAGTACCCTTATATAATATTTTCGATATTGATAAAATTCTTTAAGTCATGATATATTTATATTATTTTATAATAATTTTCTTATAATTTATTAATATTTTATGCGGAGATAGTAAATTTAAAATATTAAAATATTATTATTATATAATATAGGTTTTGTTAAAAATAATTTTTTATTAATTATGATATATTCAAAGTATTATAATTATTTTTATCATGAATTTATACGATACCCGAATATGTATGCAGTGTAGAAAAAATTATTTGATGTGGCAATACCACCACACACGTGGGAAATGATGGACCACATGTTGCTACCACTTGTCCAAAACTTAGACCAAATATATCTTATATACTATATATGGTCTATTGACTTTTAGAAGTAGAAAAAAAGAAGAGTGAACTTCTGAGGGTATACATATACACGTCTATATCTCTATATTGGCCTTTCTCAGTTTGCTTCTGTTTTTTTTCATCCTTCTTTAGAAAAGCAATTAAAGTTCTTGGCAAGTCTTATAAAATTTCATATAAGTTAATTATTTGAATCCATTATTCAAGCTCAGGTTCTACTAGTATTATTTAAAGGCTTCGCGGACGGATATTCTAGCTTTGGCGTCCAGGTAGGCTAGGTTTTCCTACTTTTAGATTGAGTTTATATACCAAAATTGTGAACTATTATTCTAGCTTTGAATAAATACTTGTAGATGCATATTATTTGATTTATATAAGCTGTCTTATTTATTCGGATTAGGGCCCCGTTCTAGTAAATATTGAAAAATTATCTTTTAGCATAATATAGCATCTATTACTTTAGAACGTGAAGCTAAATTGGAAAACCTTGAATTTATCCCTTTTTAATTAATATTAATGAATGATTATTTAGGCATTTATATTGTTATGATATGGATTTTAATATTATCGGTGGGTTATGGTTACTATAAGTTCTGGTTCGAGTCCGGCAATTGATTATTACGATTACTACGAGTTTTGGTTCGAGTCCAGCAATTGATTATTATGATACTATGAGCTCCGATTCAAGTCTGGCATCTGATTATATTTGGGGTTACTCTGAGTTCCGGTTCGAGTTTGGCATCTAATTATTTATGTTTACTTTCACCACTTGTGTGTCCCACCGGCTTATGGGGGTACGGTTGGGTTAATTGTCTTCTTCAGTGTGCCTAGTGGGCTTATGGGGGCTCAGTTAGGTTATGTTTGATTTATTTGTTAGTACTGCATCATTATTTTTTCTGTATTGCATAAGTTTATTCCTTTACAGCCCTTGCATAGCTTGGTAATTGTTTACCTTTCCATCCCTATTTACTAATAACTCAAATTACGTCCTTGCATTGTAGTTACATATTTTCTGTATTAAACTCAGTCGGCCGATGATGCATACTGAGTACCCATTGTTTTTGGTACTCATACTACACTTCTCATCTTTTTCCTGATGCAGATCCAGGTACTAGCAGTCGGCGTTGATGTAGTTCCTAACTTTCAGTGCTAGTTTAGAGCGAGGTGAGCTTAATGTTATCCGAGGCTGATCCTCCTCTATCTACTCTAGTTAGTCTTTTTCACTCATGACTACTTGTGTATATTTTAGATTTTTGTCTAGTACTCTACGTACCTATTAGTAGTGGCTCTAGTACTGACCTTATCAGGTCTTGGGAGAGATTCATTTGTATAGCTGATCGTTTTTCCTCCTCTCATTTTGATATAATACATATGCTTTCTTTTTAGTTTTCACTTATTATTGAGGTTGTTATTATCATACACGATCTTTTATTTTATCTCTGCCTAATATTACCTATCATTCCGGACTATGGTTTGGCTTGCCTACTGGTGGGATAAAGTAGGCACCATCATGATTTGAGAAATTGGGTCATTGCAATATATCATGTGGTTGGTTGTGAAAATACTTATTGTGATTGGTTATGAGCATAAATCCTTATATCATACTCATTCATGACACATTGGTACCATCGTGGCAATATCTGACAAATATTGGCAACACCTTTTTAAAACCCTCCTCGAGGGGTGTGCTGAGGAGGAGATATTATAACACTTTATAAAACCCTTTCTAAGGGATGTGCTGAAAAAGATATGAGATATGTGGATTGTATACGGGTTGACGACCCCTCATGGGTCCTACGTCAGGAAACTTTAGCTCTGTAGGTGTATACAGGGATTGTGCGATGATCCCGAAGGTTGTGCGATGACCTCGTGCATCATCATCATTATCTTATACATTGCACTTACTTTATTGTGTTTGTGTTGTGTTATATTGCCATATTGACTTGTCACCTATGTATTTGTCTTACCTTCCTTTACTTGTATTTGATGATCTTGTATCTACATGTTCTCCCTTGTTCTACTTATATGTGACATAATGTATACTTATGTTCTATCTTAGTCTGTTATTGTAATATATGTGATATATTATAACTGTTAGTGTAAGCAGTGTGGGCTACCATTGCGGGACATTTTTTGATTGCAGGTGACGTACCCTTAGTGTGTATTTTGTATGCTTTATTTTCTACTTTGCTCGATCGGCCTATGATACCTACTGAGTACAAGTGGATCATACTCACTCTTACTTCACCTTTTTGGTGCAGCTTCAGGTTTAGGTGCACCTCAGATTGATTGATTTTGGGCATTTTTAGATTACTCAAGGTAGAGGTTGGACATTCATACATTCGGAGTTCACCTCTATTTTTCTATATTAGTTATGTATTTATTAGTATTTGGAGACATATATTATTCCTTTGTGGTTATTTATTTGATGTATTTCACTCCTGGATAGTATTAGTAGTTGTTATACCTTTGACACCAGGTTTTGGGAGTTATGGCTGCATGTGTTGATTTTATTCTTTCCGTTTTATTATATCTATGTTGTTCGGCTTTATTCTAGAAGCCTTACCTTGGGGGCATTTCTATCTTTTCTCTGTGTGTATTAGTTTTGGTAGGAGGCTTACTTGTCAAGGGTCAATGCGACAAGTGCCATCATGACGTATCAATTTTTGGGTTGTGACAAATTGGTATCAGAGCAGCCAGGTTTCATTGGTCTCAATAGTGTAATAACAGAATGTCTAATTGAGTTTCATAAATCAGTATGTAGATTTCCATATCTATATATGATAGACTATAGGATGTCTTTAGGAATCTTTTCTTATTTTATTCTTTATCGTGCGAAGTTCTTTCATACCTTGTGTTTTGAGTTAGTTTCACTCTTTCTATGTGGATGGTGTTACTTATACCATCTATCAGTTGAAAGATGATGCGAGAGATTAGTTGATATCATTTATCAATTGTAGGCCTATTGATGCTCCTGAGTTGTCATGGGACCAGTTTGCTAATTCCTTTCTAGAGAGATTTGTGCCTTTTAGTTGGAGGGATCATATACGTGATGAGTTTGATCATTTAGAGCAGGGCCCTATGATAGTTGTTGGGTATGAGGCATGCTTCCATGCCTTGTCCAGATGTTCCTATGATAGCATTTCTACCGAGTTTGAGAAGATTCAGAAGTTTGTGAAGGATTTGGATATTTCTCTTCAGTTAGCTACTTTTCAGAAGGTTGCATTTGAGGCTTCTTTATAGAGTATAGTGGATCATACTAAAATGGCAGAGGGTATTTTTAGTGCATCTTAGGGTGGCGCCAATAAAGTGTATCATATTGGTGACTTTAAAGGTCAGTTGTAATACCCCAAACTTTCTTTAAGTCAAATCTAGCCTCCAGAAGATTTATTGATGACTTCCTAAATTATTAATATTCAAATAAGATAGAATTTTCCTAATTTTGACTTTTTATCATGTGAGAAATTGAATTAGCTTTCCAAGATACCAATTTCGTCCAAATTCAGTATCGAGGTAGAAATTTATGGCTGTTTTACAGAAAGCAGTCAAAATCGCCCAGGTGCGACAGTGAGGGTCAATGGACCGTCGAGCTAGTGACGGACCGTCGCCCAAGCCTTCACAGCATAGGTAGTGAGACCACCTTCTGCCTAAGGGCGATGGCTCAAGCTAATGAACTGTCGAGCTAGCAATAGACCATCGCCCAAGCCGTCGCAGCAGAGGTAGTGAATCACTATTCTGCCTAGGTACGACAATCAGGACCGACGGACCGTCGACCCAATGATGGACTGTCTCACCCACTATGGCATAGTTCATTCAGTTATTTTAAAGTCAATTTAAAAGAGTATTTGGGTCTTTTCCATATATTTTAACCTCTAATTATATCAGATCAAGGCTCATAGGTTCATTATCCATCTACAACATCAAATTAGGGTTTTCTCTCAAAGATAATCCTCAAGAACAAGATCCAAATTCTTCTTCAAGAAACTAAGAAATTCATGTTCTTCAAGTCCAAGAACTTCTAGAAACTCACAACCCAGGTATGTCAACATTCATGGGTCCCTTTCACCCATGAAGCTCAAGAATCTCTTTTCAAAATATAAGATTTGTGATTTATGAATGTTCATGATTTAAATACAATTGAAATTTCATGTTCATGATGTTATGGGGTTTTGATTCATCTTTTAAATTACATTCTTCCAATGATTGACCCTAGTATATAAAGATTGCACAATAATATGATAAACCCCTTCAATTTACAAGTTGATTGATGTATCCATGATTATTAGATGTGTTGATGATTGTATAACCAAAGCATGTTCCCTATGTGTTTGATTAAATGCCTATGTAAAAGAAAAGTGCAATACTTGTACAATAATATGAAATTCCCATTCATGTACAAGTTCATGCATGTCAAGTGTTTGATGAAATATCTTAGTCAATGAGTTATGGATATATGTGCGGCCATTATGGTGCTTTAGAACTCGTACTTCATGAATTCTCCAACTTATTATATTATGGATTATTAATGTGGTCATGTATTCAAGAAAGTCATACTTTGTTAGTTTCTTCCCATCGAGTTCTAGGGGTAATTGTACCAAAAAATTTAGCTGTGTGCCTAGAATCAATGTCATGTTTTCAAGATACTCTCAGTCAAACCATGATCCATAGAATTCAATGAGTCTCATAACTCAGGAAAACTCACTAATCACAGTAGTATTCCATCAGTCAACAAAACTCAGTTAACTCAATCTAGTCAATTCAGTTAATCATGTTCAGTGTCTATCCAGATAGGAGTAGAAATTAGCACCGAGCAAACCCAAGGATGGGAACCCACCTGCTATATGAGGGTATGATTCTTACAAGAAATTCTTATATTTCAGAACTACGTAGCCAGTGTAGGTTGAGATATCATAGCCTGTTATATGAGGGTAGATGAGGTGGCTTAACCTGTTATATGAGGGTTCCCACCATTCTAACTAGAGTTACCTGTTATATAAGGGTTACTCACAGATTATCCTTACTAGTGGCGCGGTATTGACACCCTTCCAATTGGGGTTATTGATTGGACCCCAACTCATCTATATTGTATTATTTGAGGTATGGCGATTAGATGACTACTTCCCACAGTTTTAGTTACAGAATCAGGATTGTCAGATACATTCATTTAGTCTCAGTAATAGAACTCAGATAGTTCTTTAGAATTTCAGGACTGTCAGATATAGTCACTCAGAATAGTACGAAACTCAGTTAGTTCCATCAAAATCTAGACTGTCAGATACAGTCGCTCAATATTAGTTATGTCAGTTATACAGTTACCAGTATCTCATGTTATTAGTACCTAGGCTCAGTATTTATGTTATCATGAACTCAGTTACAGTTATTATGTATTTATGCATGTATTCTCACGTTCATGTTATTTAGTCTGTTAGTATAGTTCATGTATGTGAACCCTTTGCATTTAGCCTACCTCATATGCATACCAGTACATTCAAACGTACTGATGCATTTGTATTATGGTGTTTGATAGCATAGGTTTAGAAGCACGAGCTCCAAAGCATCAGTAGTATTCCAGTCTCAATTGTCAGAGTTAGCAGTGAGTCCTCATCCTTTGAGGATATGACCATTACTTTATTATCTCATTAATTAATTTATTTTATTAGTTGGAGTTAGTTGGGTTATGTCCCATCAACTCCTTATTCAAGCAGTTTAGAGGCTTCCAGACTAGCATGTTCAGACTGTTATTTTAGTTGTTTTGGTATTGATATACCATATCCTCAGATGTTATGTTTTATCAAATCATTGAACCTTATGGCCTTTCAGCCTTTATTTCCATATTTATATAGTATATTATCCAGTGTACACGTATAGATATCAGTTATGGGTTAGCTTGTGGTCCTTCGGGGTTATGAGCAGCATGTAGCATTTCGAGTGCCAGATTTAGGGCGTTACAAACATGGTATCAAAGCCTAAGATTCAATAGTGTCCTAGGAAGTCTGAAAGCCACATCTAGTAGAGTCTTGTACATGGGTGTGTTGCACGCTACATTTATGTACAGGAGGCTATAAGATGTTTTAGGAAAAGTTTTGCTTCTTTCAGTATTTATGTCGTGCCAGTGAGTATAATCTTCGGTAAATCTCTCAGTCAGGTCTAATTCGTTTCTCCCTTTCTTCTACAGAACATGCCTCCTAAAAGAAAAAATGGGAATTAGCCAGCCCCTCAGCCCAAAGATCCTTTGGGAGAACATGTGTCTCATGTAGAGTTTAGAGCTACATTCACTACTCTTGCTCAGTCGGTTGCTGCTCAGAATAAATGATCGACTATTATTTCGGCTAACCCATTGGCCAATTCAGCTGCAGCCAGAATTTGGGACTTCACCTGAATAAATCCTCTATCCTTTTTTGGGCTAAAGTCAGATGAGGACCCTCAGGAATTTCTTGATCAAGTTCAGAAGGTTATGGATATCATGGGGGTTACTTCTGTTAAGAGTGCAGAGCTAGCTGTATAGCAGTTGCAGGATATTGCTCACACTTGGTAAAAATAGTAGAAGTCAGAGAGGGCTGTAGATGTAGGTCCTATTGAGTGAGAGAATTTTGCTACTGCATTCTTAGATAGATTTTTTCCCCTAGAGCTGAGAGAACCTAAAGTGTTTGAATTTATCAACATCAGGCAAGGCAACATGACGGTGAAAGAGTATTCTCTTAAGTTTACACAATTAGCCAGATATGATCCTCATGTGATGTAGATAGCAGGCTAAGATGAGTAAGTTTGTTTCTAGGGTAAATAATAGTATTGTCAATGAGTGTAGGTCTGTGATGTTGAATAGTGATATGAACATAGCCAGGCTTATAACCCATGCTCAAAAGATAGAAGAGCAAAATATAACGATGAGGGAGAAGAAGAATAAGAGAGCTAGGATAGGTAGTTTCAGCTTTGCTCAGCCTAAGTCAGAAGGAGAAAACTATTCTCAATTTTATCCGAAGTCATCAGTTCTAGCTCCTTCTTCAGCTAGTGCTCCTGCTTCTAAGTTTAGGGACGATAACAGAGATAGAGTGCCAGGCTCTAAGTCTTAGGGCAGTGTTAGCAGTGCCCACACCTATCCTCTTTTCTAGACTTATGGCAAGTACCATTAAGGTATTTACAGAGCTGGCAGTGGTATTTGTTTTGGATATGGAAAGCTAGGCCACAGAGTTAGAGACTATTCTTAGCCAGGTCCTCAGGATCAGCAGAACTATTCCTCAGCTCAGTTCGATCGCCCAAATCAGCAGGGTGCCATCTCCAACACTACTAGTGGGCAATAACCAAATAGACTCTATGCTCTTCAGTCCCGGCAAGATTAGGAAAATTCTCCTGGTGTGGTTACTGGTACGTTACCAATCTTTCATGTGCATGTTTACACTTTGCTATATCTTGGAGCTTCTTTGTCTTTTATTACTCCCTATATAGCAGTTGATTTCAGAGTTAGTCCCAAAATTCTAGCAGAGCACTTCTCAGTTTCTACCCCAGTAGGTAAAACCATCATAGCCTGACGGGTATATAGGAACTATTTAGTTATGGTATCTCAGAAAATCACTTCAACAGACTTAGTCGAATTAGAGATGACTAATTTTGATGTCATTCTCGGCATGGATTGGATTCATTCATGCTATGCCACAGTCGACTATAGAAATAGAATAGTCCAGTTCTAGTTTTTGAATAAACCTATCCTAGAGTGGAGGGATAGTACTCCATCTTTCAGAGGTCAGCTTGTTTCCTACCTTCGGGCAAGGAAAATAATATCTAAAGTATGTGTCTATCATCTTGTTCAAGTTAAGACACTAGTTCTGAAACTCCTAGTCTTGAATTAGTCCTAGTCGTGAATGAATATTCAGATGTCTTTCCTAAAGATCTTCTAGGAATTCCTCTCGAAAGGGAAATAGACTTCGACATTGATCTTTTTCTAGATACTCAGCCTATATCTATTCCGCCATACAAAATGGCACCAGCAGAACTCAGAGAATTGAAAGAGCAGTTGAAAGATCTCTTAGATAGGGGATTTATCAAACCCAGTGTGTCCCCACAGGGCGCACCAGTCTTATTCGTGTAAAAAAAGACGTTTCTCTTAGAATGTTTATAGACTACTATTAGCTCAACAAAGTCACAGTCAAGAACAAGTATTCACTTCCAAGAATTGATGATTTATTTGACAAACTTCAGGGTGCCAGTTATTTCTCTAAGATATACCTCAGATCAGGCTATCATCAGCTCAGAGTTAGATAATGTGACATTCTGAAAAAAACCTTCCGTACTCGGTATGGTCACTTCAAATTCTTAGTTATGTCCTTTGGTCTTACCAATGCCCTAGCCGCTTTCACAGACTTGATGAACCGCGTGTTCAATCAGTACTTGGACATGTTCATCATAGTCTTCATAAATGATATTCTGGTCTATTCCTACAGTGAACGTGATCATATAGACCATCTTATAATTGTACTTCAGACCCTCAGAGATCATCAGCTATTCACTAAATTTAGTAAGTGCAAATTTTAGCTAAAGCCAGTAGCATTGCTTGGTCATATCATTTCTGGTGATGGCAGTAGAGTTGATTCTTAAAAGACCAAAGTAGTAAAAAACTGGCCTTGCCCTATATCTCCATTAGATATCAGGAGTTTCTTGGGGTTGGATGGCTATTACCGATGGTTTGTTGAGGGATTTTCTTCTATTATATCCCCTATGTCCAAATTGACACAGAAAAAATTCAAGTTTCAGTGGTCAGATCCTTGTGAGAAGAGTTTTCAGGAGTTGAAGACTCGATTCACCTCAGCTCCAGTCTTAGCTATTCCAGATGGTCCAGATGGGTTTGTAGTGTATTGTGATGCATCCGGAATAGGTTTGGGTTGTTTTCTCATGCAGCATGGTAAGATCATAGCCTACACCTCCAGGCAACTTAAACCCCATGAGAAGAACTATCTACTTATGCTCTTAAGTTAGCAGCCGTAGTCTTTCCCTTCAAGATTTGGAGGCACTATTTATACGGGGTTCATGTAGATGTGTTCATAGATTATAAGAGCCTTTAGTATGTCTTTTCTTCGAAAGATCTCAATCTTCATTAGAGAAAGTTGTTAGAGCTTTTGAAAGATGATGACATGAGTGTCCTTTATCATCTGGGCAAGGCCAATATTATGGCCGACGTCTCAGTAGGCTATCTATGGGTAGTGTTTCTCATGTTGAGAATAGTAAGAAAAAGAAAGCTTAGGAAATCCATCAGTTTGCCAGACTAGGCATTCACTTAGTCGATACAGAGGAAGGTGACATACGGGTTTAGAGTAGTTCAGAATCATCTCTAGTTTCCGAGGTACAAGAAAAGCAAGATAGAGATCTCAGTCTAGTTAAGTTGAAAGAGTTACTCAAGGATCAGAAAGTAAAGGTTTTCTCCCAATGAAAAGATGGTGACCGAAACAAAGCCCGTATTCTTCCTAAACCCCCTATTCTTAGCATGAAAAATATTGAATAAAGGGACGTCGAGGGGATTTGAGGGAAGCATAAAGAAAGACACCGAAAGGTTATGAATTAGAGATTTCTCTCTCTAACTCAAGAGAAAGAGCTGCAACTATTTGCTCATCTGACTTCCATGGAAGTCTAATTGATTTCATTCCTAGGTATAGTTGGGAGTTGAAAGCCAATAGGATTGAAGTCAGATTCTTTCTCTTTAAAGTTATGATTGTTGTCAGGGTCATCTTTGTGTTCCAGGTGTAGATGAATTGAGGCATCGAATTCTTGCAGAAGTGCATGGTGTGCATTACTATATTCATCTAGGGGCCACTAAGATGTACCGTGACTTGTGGGAAATCTATTGGTGGAGTAGGATGAAGAGAGATGTTGCAAAGTTCATAGCAAAATGCACTACATATCAGCAGGTTAAGATAGAGCATCAGAAGCCTAGTGGGTCCATATAGGAGTTTAGTATTCCTACTTGGAAGTGGGAAGAAGTGAACATAGACTTTATGATGGGTTTGCCTCGTTCTCATTGCCAACATGATTCAGTTTGGGTCATTATAGATAGGATGATCAAATTAGCTCATTTCCTTCTAGTCCTTACCTCTTATTCAACTGAGGATTATGCCAAACTCTACATTAGAGAGTTGGTCAGATTGCACAGTGTTCCATTATCTATAATCTCAGACAACGGTACCCAGTTCACCTCTCATTTCTAAAAAGCATTCTAAAAGGGTCTTGGTACCCAAGTTCATCTCAGTAAAACCTTTCATCCTCAGATAGGTGGTCAAGTAGAAAGGACCATTCAGACTTTAAAGGATATGCTAAGGGCATGTGTAATCGATTTCAAGGGTAGTTAGGATGACCACTTGCCTTTGATTGAGTTTGCATATAACAACAGCTATTATTCTAGTATTTTGATAGCTCCGTTCTAAGAACTCTATGGTAGGAGGTGCGGATCTCCAATCGATTGGTTCAAAGTTAGTGAGGCCTCAGTCATAGGGCCTGACTTAGTATTCGATGCCTTAGAGAAAGTCCAGTTGATTAGAGAAAGTTTCTAGGCTGTTCAGAGCCGACAGAAGTCTTATGCAGATGTGTCCAGAAAGGATCTCGAGTTTGAGATTGGTGATTATGTCTATCTAAAGATCTCTCCCATGAAGAGAGTGAAGAGATTCAGCAAGAAGGGAAAGCTCAGCCCCCAATATGTCGGTCCTTTTAAAATACTCATTCGCTTCAGCAAGGTAGCTTATGAGCTCAAATTGCCTTCAGATCTAGCCTCAGTTCATCCAGTCTTCCATTTCTCTTTCCTCAAGAAATGCATAGGTGACCCAACAGTTGTAGTCCCTATTCAGAGCATAGATGTTCATAACAACCTCTCTTATAAAGAAATTCTAGTCAAAATTCTTGACTACCAGACTCATAGACTGAGGAACAAAGAAGTCCCTCTAGTCAAAGTTCTTTAGCGGACCTAGTCCATTGAGGGAGCTACTTGGGAAGCAGAAGCAAACATGCGGATCAAGTATCCTCACCTCTTCTTCGCCAACTCAAATCTAGCTCAAGGTAACAGTTCTTCTTAAGCTTTTCAGTTATATGTTCAGATTTCAGTGACAAGATTGGTATCCATTTCATGTTCAGAATTTTATTATAAACTTGGTATTAAGTACCATTGCATAGTCATTCATCCATTCATGTATCAATTCAATTATATAATTATGCATCAGACATTTATTCTTATAGTGAGAACCTTGATTCATAAGAACACTCAGTCATGCATTCATGAACCAGTTACTCATGCATCAGATATACATGTTCAGTATGATATATATTCGGTTTATCAGTCATCTTAGTCATGGAGTCATGTTTCAGTCATTTATGTTCAGAATGTGCTTCAGTCTTTCATTTCTCCCCTCTCAGTTAGCCTCATTTGAGGATGAATGTTTCCAAGGGGGAGATATTGTAATACCTTAAACTTTCTTTAAGTAAAATCTAGTCTCCAGAAGAGTTATTGATGACTTCCTAAATAATTAATATTCAAATCAGTTAAAATTTCCCTAATTTTAATTTTTTATCATGTGGAAAATTGAATTATCTTTCCAACGATACCAATTTCATCCAAATTCGGTATCGTGGTAAAAAGTTATGGGCGTTTTATAGAAATTAGTCAAACTGCCAAGGTGCGACGGTGAAGGTCGACGGACTGTTCAGCTAGCAATGGACCGTCGCCTAAACCATTGTAGTGGAGTCAGTGAGACCACCTTTTGCCTAAGGAAAACAACTCATGCTGACGGACTATCGAGTTAGCGATGGACCATCGCCTAAGCCGTCACTGCAGAGGCAGTGAACCCCTATTCTGCCCAGGTGCGACGATCAAGACCATCGACCCAGCGATGGACCATCGCACCCACCGTCGCATAGTTTGTGCAGTTATTTTAAAGTCATTTTAAAAAGGAGATTTGGGTCTTCTCCACCCATTTTAACCTCTAATTATATAAGATTAAGGCTCATAAGTTCATTATCCATCTACAACATCAAATTAGGGTTTTCTCTCAAAGATAATTCCCAAGAACAAGATCCAAATCCTTCTTCAAGAAACTAAGAAATTCAAGTTCTTCAAGTCCAAGAACTTCAATAAACTCATAACCTAGGCATGTTATGTGTTGATTCATGGGTCCCTTTCACCCATGAAGCTCAAGATTTTTTTTTTCAAAATACAAGATTTGTGTATTTATGAATATTTATGATTTAAATAGAATTGAAATTTCATGTTCATGATGTTGTGGGGTTTTGATTCATGTTTTAAATTACATTCTTCCAATGATTGACCCTAGTATATGAAGATTTGCATAATAACCATGATAAACCCCTTCAATTTACAAGTTGATTGATGTATCCATGATTATTAGATGTGTTGATGATTATATAACCAAAGCATGCTCCCCATGTGTTTGATTAAATGCCCATGTGAAGGAATAATGCTATACTAGTATAATAATATGAACTTCCCATTCATGTACAAGTTCATGCATGTCAAGTGTTTGATGAAATGTCTTAGTTAATGAGTTATGGATATATGTGTGGCCATTGTGGTGATTTAAAACTTGTACTTCATGAATTCTCCAACTTATTATATTATGGATTATTAATGTGGTCATGTATTCAAGAAAGTCATGCTTTGTCAGTTTTTTCCCATTGAGTACTGGGGGTACTTGTACCCGAAAATTTAGCTGTGTGCCTAGAATCAGTGTCATGTTTTCAAGATACTCTCAATCAAGCCATTATCCATAGAATTCAATTAGTCTTATGACTCAGAAAAAATTAGTAATCTCAGTAGTATTCTGTCAGTCAAAGGAACTTAGTTAACTCAGTAGTCAGTTTAGTTAATCATGTTCAGTGTCTATCCAGATGGAAGTAGAAATTAGCACCGAGCGAACCCAAAGATAGGAACCCACTTGCTATATGAGGGTGTGATTCTTAGAAGAAATTCTTGCATTCCAGAACTATGTAGCCATCATAGGTTGAGACATCTTAGCCTATTAATGAGCGTAGATGAGGTGGATTAACCTATTGTATGAGGGTTCCCACCATTATCACTAGAGTCACCTGTTATATGAGGGTTACTCACAAATTGTCCTTACCAGTGGCGCGGTATTACACCCTTCTAATTGGAGTTACAAATTGTACCCCAACTCAGCTATATTGTGTTATTTAGGGCATATCGGTTAGATAACTACTTCCCACAGTTTTAGATATAAAATCAGGACTGTTAGATACAGTCATTCAGTCTTAGTAATAGAACTCAGATAGTTCATTAGAATTTTAGGACTGTCAGATACAGTCAACTCAGAATAGTATGGAACTCAGCTAGTTTCATCAGAAACTAGACTGTCAGATACAGTCGCTCAGTATTAGTTATGTCAATTATACAGTTACCAATATCTCATGTTATTAGTACTTAGGCTCAGTAATTATGTTATCATGAACTCAGTTACAGTTATTATATATTCATGCATGTATTCTCACGTTCAATTATTCAGTCAGTTAATATAGTTCATGCATGCTAACCCTTTGTATTCAGCCTACCTCACATACATACCAGTACATTCAAACGTACTGATGCATTTTTGCTATGATGTGTTATACTATAGGTTCAGAAGCATGAGCTTCAAAGCATCAATAGTATTCCAGTTTTAGCAATCAGAGTTAGCAGTAAGTCCTCATCCTTCGAGGACATGACCATTTCTTTATTATCTCATTAATTAATTTATTTTAGTAGTTGGAGTTAGTTGGGAACATATCCCATCAACTCTTTATTTAGATAGTTTAAAGGCTTTTAGACTAGTATGTTTAGACAGTTATTTTAGTTATTTTGGTATTGATATACCATATCCTTAGATGTTATGTTTTATGAGATCTTTGAACATTATGGCCTTTCATCCTTTATTTCTTCATTTATATATTATGTTATGTAGTGTACAGGTACAGATATTAGTCATTGGTAAGCTTGTGGTCCTTCAGGGTCATGAGCACCATGTATCATTTTGAGTGCTAGATTTGGGGCATTATATTAGTCTCTCTATGGCAGAGATTTTAGAGGTTCTCGTGGATATTTGTGTAGGCTAGTGCAGGTGGCCTTATAGCGTTCAACTATTGTACCTTCTAGTTTAACATTTTAAGATGGCTATTTGGGCCTAGTTGTGCCTTCTCCTATTAAGACTGGTACATGATGAGATAAACCATGTGGCCAAGGACTGTCCTCGCCATGTATTTAGAGCTACTCATATTTTAGCTGTAAGAGGTAGGGGTTCTACTAGAGGTGCGAGAGGTAGAGATAGTGGCGCCCATGGTGGTGTTCTTGTGGATACTCGATTGTTTGGTATTTAGGGACAGTGTTATGCTATACCAACCAGGTCGAAGACATAGGCTTTGAATGCTGTGATCACAGTTATTGTCCTTATTTCTTTCAGACCTACATCTGTATTAATTGATCCTGGATAGATTTTTCCTATGTGTCTGTGTATTTTGCTTTGGGTTTTAATTTTTTTAGTGAGCCTCTTTCCATGCCTATTCATGTATCTATCTCAGTTGGTGATTTTGTAGTGGTAGATCAGGTGTACCGATCTTGTGTTGTGGTTTTTGTCGGGCATGAGACTTTGGTAGATTTTCTTGTGTTAGATATGATTGATTTTGCTATTATTTTGGGTATGGATTGGTTGGCTTCTTAGCATTCTTTCCTAGATTATTATGCCAAGACTGTGAGTTTACCTTCGCTGGATGTGCCAAGGATAGCTTGAAAGGGTGCACTTTATTCTGGTACTAAGAGGATTATATCTTATGTTCAGACTCATAAATTTGTTGAGAGGGGTTATTATCTTACTTGTCCCATATTCATGACAAAAGTGTTATTTTGCCTCCTTCCTTAGATTTTATCCATATTGTTCATGAGTTTATGGACGTGATCCCTGCGGACTTGCCTGGTCTACCTCCGGATCAAGATATTGATTTTGATATTACTGTTGAGCTAGGCACCAAGCTTATTTCTATTTCTCCTTATAAGATGGTCCCAATAAAGTTAAAAGAATTAAAGTATCAGTTCCAGGAGTTATTGGTTAAGGGATTTATCCGACCTAATGTTTCACCTTGGGGTGCGCCTATCTTGTTTGTATAGAAAAATGATGGGTCTATATGGATGTGTGTTTATTATTGGTAGTTAAATAAGGTGACGGTTAAGAATAAGTATTCTCTTCATCGCATTGGTGATTTATTTGATCAGCGTCAGGATGCTGTGCTATTTCTGAAGATTGATTTGAGGTTCGATTATCACCAGTTGAGGATTAGAGCTTTGGATATTATGAAGATAGCTTTTTCTGACTCGATATGGTCATTATGAGTTCTTGGTCATGTCCTTCGGTTTGACCAATTCCCCTGCAGCGTTCATAGAGTTGATGAATCGGGTGTTTTAATCGTATCTTAACTCATTTTTATTGTATTTATAGTTGATATCTTGGTTTATTCTAGGAGTAAGGTTGAGCATAAGGAGCATTTGTAGATTGTGCTTCAGAGATTAAGGGATGAGAAGTTGTATACTAAGTTCTCTAAGTGTGAGTTTTAGTTGGAGTCTGTTTCTATCTTGGGTCATGTGGTGACTAAGAAAGGTATTTTGGTTGATCTAGCTAAGGTTACAGCAGTTTATGATTGGGATACACCTACTTCGTCCTTCGAGATTTAGAGTTTTATTGGCTTAGCAGGTTATTATCGACATTTTATTGAGGGTTTCCATTCTATTGTAGCTCCGTTGACCAAGTTTACCCAAAAAAGATTTCTTTTTATTGTTTGATGCTTGTGAGGCAATCTTTCAAAAACACAAGAATTTGTTGACTTCAGCTCCTATCTTGACATTGCCCAAGAAGGGTGTAGGTTTTACCATTTTTTGTGATGCTTCAGGTGTTGGGTTAGGTGCTATGTTGATGCAGGAGGAGAAGGTTATTGCTTATGCTTCTCATTAGTTGAAGCCTCATGAGAGGAATTATCCTACCCATAATTTAGAGTTATGTGCATTCATGTTTTCCTTAAAGTTGTAGAGGCACTACTTATATGGAGTCTGTTGTGAGATCTTCTCAGATCATCATAGCCTTTAGTACTTCTTCACCCAGCAAGATCTTAATATGAGGCAACGTCATTGGCTTGAGTTGCTTAAGGATTATGGCTTGACTATTCTCTCCCATCCGGGTAAGGCTAATGTGCTTGTGGATGCCTTGAGCTAAAAGTTGACTAGCATGGGTAGCTTGGTGAATATTTTGACCCAAGAGAAGCTTTTGGCCTTAGAGGTTCAGTCTTTAGCTAACCAGATAGTTAGGCTTGATATTTCGACACCTGGGTGTGTTTTGGCATTTATGGAAGCTAGATCTTCTTTGATGGGGCAGATTTGATCTCATTAGTTTGACGATGTTGGATTGAGGTTGATTTAAGATATGGTGTTGAGTAGGGAGGCTAAGGAAGCCTCACTTGATTTAGATAGAGTTTTGAGGGTTGGGGGCATAGTTTGTGTGCCGAGAATGGGTGACTGGATTAGGTTGATCTTGGAGGAGGCTCATCATTCTAGATATTCCATCCATCCAGGTATGACTAAGATGTATTGTGATTTGAGATAGCACTACTGGTAGGGTGATATAAGGCGAGATATAGCAGATTTTATGGCTCGTTTCCTATGTTGTTAGCAAATGAAGGTCGAGCATATGAGACCTGGTGGTTTGCTTTAGAAGTTACCCATTTTCGAGTGGAAGTGGAAACAAAGCACCATAGACTTTATGACTTGTTTGCCTCATACATCTCATGGTTCTGATAATGTTTGGGTCATTGTGGATCTATTGACCAATTCAGTTCATTTTATTCTGGTTCAGGTCTCATTTAGTGCTGAGAGGTTGGCCTGTATCTAATTTGTTAGATTGTGCGTTGTCATGGTGTGATGGTGTCCATTATTTTAGATCGAGGTCCTGTATTCTCATCTTACTTTTGGAAGACTTTTCAGGATGAGTTGGGTACTCGATTTGATATTAGCACAATGTTTCACCCCTAGACTAACGAACAGTTAAAGCAGATTATTCAAATTTTTGAGAATATGCTCTGCGCTTGTGTGATGGATTTTGGTGGCCAGTGGGAGCAACATTTGGTTTTAGCAAAGTTTGCATATAATAATAACTCCTATTCCAGTATTAATATGGCTTCTTTTGAGGCATTGTATGCTCCCAAATGGGTTTATTGGAGTTTCAGAGGTAAGACCTCAAGGTACAGACTTGCTTCGTGAGTCTTTGGATAGAGACCAGGTCATTCAGGATACACTTAGAGCGACTCAGAGTAGGTAGAAGTGTTATGCTGATCGTAGACTTCGTGCCTTGAGATTTTGTGTTGGTGATCGTGTCTTTCTTTAAGTTTCATCCATGAAGGGTGTAATGAGGTTTGGGAAGAGGAGCAAGCTTATATTGGTCCATTTGAGATTTTTCAGACTATTAGTGATGTGGCTTATGAGTTGGCTTTGCCTTTTGATCGATCAACTGTTCATCCATTTTTTCATGTTTCTATGCTTTGCCGTTATATTTTGAATGTCTTATGTCATTCATTAGGAGTTGATTCAGTTAGATGTGTAGTTGTCCATTATTGAGGAGTCGGTCTCCATTTTGGCTAGGGATGTTAGGCAATTGCACTCTAGAGTGATCCCTGTGGTTAAGGTCCAGTGGCGACATCGACATGTAGATGAGGCTACTTGGGAGGTCGAGTCTGATATGCATAGTTCTTATCCTTAGCTGTTCATTGATTTAGCTATTTCCTTGTATTAGTTTGAGGACGAACTATATTTTTAGTGCCGGATGATATAATGACCTAAAAAATTGATGAAATATTTGAAATTTGTGATTTGACTATTTTACCCCTCCCCGCAGTTGCATTATGGTATTTTTGGGGTGTAGGGTGATTGACATGGTTCCCGATGCATTTTGATACCATTTATGTGATATTGTGATTTTTGATGGTTTTGAGAGCCTTATTTTAGACTTATATGGATATCTTTTGATCTGTTCGACGAATAGCTGAATGGATAGTGCCAACAGCTCCAGAATACCGATTTTAGGCTAGGTAGACCTTTGGTTTTTGTCCCGGTGCACCCTAGATCATTTCACCTGTTGGTCGAAAAGTTGGACAATTAAAAATATGGGTGTGGGACCCATATTTG